>NC_092398.1:5764502-6098877 GCF_030028105.1 Mobula birostris
CCTCCTCTTCAAAAATACCCAATGACTCGGCCTTTCCAGCCATCTACAGATTCACCACCATCTGGCTAAAGAAATTTTCCTTTACATTTCTGTTCTGAAGGGATGTCCTTCTACTCTTGTGACTATACTCACTCATCGGTAACTCTTTGGCAGTAAACCTCAAGGGGAAATTTGTGGCTGGATTCCCTCAGGCAGTACTACATTGAGTTCAACGCTGACAGGCAACTCTTGCCACACGGCTGGTGCCAAGCTGTATCGGTCTCTGCCATTCCTTTGGGCTTATCAGATGTGTGTGTGTGGGGGAGCTTGTTACGTGGGCAGCAGCTTGCTCTCCATATTGTACTGCCCTGGCTTGTGCAGCTAGACAACTAGAATGCAACATCAGTGGACAACCCTGACCAACTGAGGGCCTATTTTGAATTGTCTTATATTCCAATTTGAATCCAATTATTTTCACATTTTTTTTGAGGAAGATTTAAAATTTACAACATGGTCCTTGTTCGTACAGGGTCATTAGAATACTGGACAAGCAATAAAAATGCCTCCATTCCCCTCCTCTTTATAGAGATTTTGTAAGGGCAGCTCAAGATAAAATCAGACTCAGAATCAGGTTTAATATCACAGGCACACATTGTGAAATTTATTGTCTTTGCGGTAGCAGTACAATGCAATACATAATAATAGAGAAAAAACTGTGAATTACAATAGGTATATATATATACACACACACACACACATACATACGCACTTATTATTTATTTAATATATATATTAAATAGATAAATTAAATTGTGTTGGCGTGTGGCCAAGTGGTTAAGGCGTCGGTCTAGTGATCTGAAGGTCGCTAGTTCGAGTCTCAGCTGAGGCAGCGTGTTATTTCCTTGAGCAAGGCACTTAACTGTACATTGCTCTATGATGACACCAGTGCCAAGCTGCATCATAGAAACATAGAAAATAGGTGCAGGAGTAGGCCATTCGGCCCTTCAAGCCTGCACGACCATTCAGTATGATCATGGCTGATCATCCAACTCAGAACCCTGTACCAGCCTTCCCTCCATACCCCGTGATCCCTTTAGCCACAAGGGCCATATCTAACTCCCTCTTAAATATAGCCAATGAACTGGCCTCAACTGTTTCCTGTGGCAGAGAATTCCACAGATTCACCACTCTCTGTGTGAAGAAGTTTTTCCTCATCTCGGTCCTAAAAGGCTTCCCTTTATCCTCAAACTGTGACCCCTCATTCTGGACTTCCCCAACATCGGGAACAATCTTCCTGCATCTAGCCTATCCAATCCCTTTAGGATTTTATACATTTCAATAAGATCCCCCCTCAATCTTCTAAATTCCAATGAGTATAAGCCTAGTCAATCCAATCTTTCATCATATGAAAGTCCTGCCATCCCAGGAATCAATCTGGTGAACCTTCTTTGTACTCCTTCTATGGCAAGGATGTCTTTCCTCAGATTAGGGGACCAAAACTGCACACAATACTCCAGGTGTGGTCTCAACAAGGCCTTGTACAACTGCAGTAGTACCTCCCTGCTCCTGTACTCCAATCCTCTTGCTATGAATGCCAGCATACCATTCGCCTTTTTCACCGCCTGCTGTACCTGCATGCCCACTTTCAACGACTGGTGTATAATGACACCCAGGTCTCGTTGCACCTCCCCTTTTCCTAATCGGCCACCATTCAAATAGTAATCTGTTTTCCTGTTTTTGCCACCAAAGTGGATAACCTCACATTTATCCACATTAAATTGCATCTGCCATGAATTTGCCCACTCACCTAACCTATCCAAGTCACCCTGCATCCTCTTAGCATCCTCCTCACAGCTAACACTGCCGTCCAACTTCATGTCATCTGCAAACTTGGAGATGCTGCATTTAATTCCCTCATCTAAGTCATTAATATATATCGTAAACAACTGGGGTCCCAGCACTGAGCCTTGCGGTACCCCACTAGTCACCGCCTGCCATTCTGAAAAGGTCCCGTTTATTCCCACTCTTTGCTTCCTGTCTGCCAACCAATTCTCTATCCACATCAATACCTTACCCCCAATACTGTGTGCTTTAAGTTTGCACACTAATCTCCTGTGTGGGACCTTGTCAAAAGCCTTTTGAAAATCCAAATATACCACATCCACTAGTTCTCCCCTATCCACTCTACTAGTTACATCCTCAAAAAATTCTATGAGATTTGTCAGACATGATTTTCCTTTCACAAATCCATGTTGACTTTGCCTGATGATTTCACCGCTTTCCAAATGTGCTGTAATCACATCTTTGATAACTGACTCTAGCATTTTCCCCACCACCGATGTTAGGCTAACATCGATGTATCAGCCCTAGTGCCCTTCCCTTGGACAACATCGGTGGCGTGGAGAGGGGAGACTTGCAGCGTGGGCAACTGCCGGTCTTCCATACAACCTTGCCCAGGCCTGTGCCCTGGAAACCTTCCAAGGCACAAATCCATGAGACTAACAGATGCCTATTATTATTAGATATTATTATTATTATTAGATAATTTAAATAAGCAGTGCAAAAATAGAAATAGAAAAAAAGTATTGAGGTAGTGTTCATGGGTTCAATGCCCATTCAGAAATCTGATGGCAGAGAGGAAGAAGTTGTTCCTGAATCACTGTGGTAAACCATGTATATATGTTGTAACTCGGTTACCTGTCTGGACACACCACTCTGCTGACTGCCCCTGTGGCTCCTCCCACAGAGTCCTGTATAAAGGTGTTCGCCTTGCCCCTTCTCCTCAGTCCGGGGGCAGACACTCACTGTGGAGGTCGTATTGTACAGCGAATAAAAGCCTTTCAGTACTTTACCAAACCTCAGTCTTTTGGAGTAATTGAAGGTGCTTCAATTTTATTCGCTGTACATTTTAAAACATGGAACAGTCCCTGAGACCAGAAAAATTAGACCTCAATCCGCGAACACCTGAAGCTGGAAACGCTTTCGAACTCTGGCTGGCCTGCTTCAAAGCGTATCTAGAGGAGATTAAAGCGACCGACCCCGTAGCGAAGCGCAGAGTTCTACTCTCCAGGGTCAGTCCACGGGTCTATTCGCTGATCAGAGACCAGCCGAACTACGACGGCGCGATGAACGCACTCAAAAGACAATACCTGCGGCCGATAAACAGCGTCTATGTTCGGCACCGTTTAGCGACACAGCAACAAAGCCCCGGGGAATCGAGTGCTGAGTTCGTCCAGGCCCTACGGACGCTCGTGCGAGCCTGCAATTGCCAGGAGCTGACGGCGGTGCAGCATGCAGAACTCCTAGTGAGAGACACCTTCGTCACGGGGACCACGTCAGTGTACGTGCACCAGCGGCTGCTGGAAAAAGCCGATCTTACCCTAAGTTCGGAGATGGAGCTGGCTGATACGTTGGAGGCCGCTCTGCATAACTCCGAGGCTCTCCAGGCACGCGATCCCCCGATGGCCTCGTGGGTGCTGCAGACCCCGCAACCTGCCGGCGAATCGACCTCGGCTGCCGCCAGTCGTGAGTCCACGAAGTGCTACTTCTGCGGACTGGAGAAGCACCCCCGGAAATGCTGCCCGGCCCAACAAGCTACCTGCTCCAGCTGCGGAAAGAAGGGCCACTTCGCCAAGGTCTGTAAGTCAAAACCGCGAGCGGGATTGAGCAGCGCCGCGTGCGAGACGTGGGGGTCGCCATCTTGGTCGGCGCCACCTCCCACCGCCTACGACCAACGGGTGCTCACGGGGCACCCCACTGCGCCGGACCAAGACAGCGACCCCACCCTGGCTTCTGTGACCCTTGACCAAAGCGCTCCCCACCAGCTCGCAAGGTCAATGATGGACATCCTGGTGGAGGGGCACAGGACAAGCTGCCTGTTTGACACAGGCAGCACGGAGAGTTTTATCCACCCGGCCACGGTGCAGCATTGTGGACTCATGATACGGCTGGTAAGTCAAAGGGTCACCATGGCCTCCAGGTCGCATACAACAGACATCCGGGGGGGTTGTGTAGCGACACTAGTGGCGCAGGGCACAGAATATCGGGACTTTAAGTTACTGGTCTTGCCTCAACTGTGTGCTCCTGTGCTGTTGGGGTTGGACTTCCAGAGCCACCTGAAAAGCGTGACAATGAAGTATGATGGGCCCCTCCCGCCAATTACTGTCATAAATCCCCTGTTTTGTAGAGATATGTCACGTACCCCGCTACTGACCACACACACACACCGACCCGCGCATCCCACCCAACACCATGCCAACTGCCACACTACCGACACCACTTGCGGCCTCTCCACCCTCAGGATCCCTCCCCCACCGCTGTTCGCCAACCTGACCCCCGACTGTAAACCTGTGGCAGCTAAAAGCAGGAGGTACAGCGCGGGGGACAGAGCTTTCATTAAGTCGGAGGTGCAGCGGCTGCTCAGGGAGGGGGTCATTGAGGCAAGCACAAGTCCTTGGAGGGCGCAGGTGGTGGTCGTTGTTCGGAACGGGGAGAAGAATAGGATGGTCGTGGACTATAGCCAGACCATTCAATAGGTTCACGCAGCTCGACGCGTACCCTCTACCCTGTATCGCGGATATGGTCAATCAGATAGCACAGTACAAGGTGTACTCGACCATAGACCTAAAATCCGCTTACCATCAGCTCCCCATCCGCCGGGAGGACCGCCCTTACACTGCCTTCGAGGCGGACGGCAGGCTTTATCAATTCCTGCGCGTCCCCTTTGGTGTCACGAATGGTGTATCTGTCTTCCAGAGGACAATGGACCGGATGGTGGACCAGTGCCAACTGAAGACCATGTTCCCATATCTGGATAACATCACCATCTGCGGTCACGACCAGCAGGATCATGACAACGACCTCCAAAAATTTCTCCAAGTGGCCAAATCTTTCAACCTCACCTATAACAGGGACAAGTGTGTATTTGGGACCACCCGACTTGCTATCCTTGGGTGTGTCGTGGAGAATGGAGTCATTGGCCCTGACCCCGACCGTATGAGCCCCTTGTTGGAACTCCCTCTTCCCAATACCCTCAGAGCCCTCAAAAGGTGCCTGGGCTTCTTTTCATATTACGCCCAATGGGTCTCTAACTATGCAGACAAGGCCCGCCCCCTGGTCAAGTCCACCACATTCCCCCTCTCTGCCGAGGCCCACGCGGCCTTCAACGGCATAAAAGGGGACATTGCCAAAGCAGCAATGCATGCGGTGGATGAGGCCATTCCCTTCCAAGTAGAGAGTGACGCCTCCGACTTTGCGCTGGCTGCTACCCTCAATCAGGCAGGAAGACCAGTGGCGTTCTTCTCCCGTACCCTTCAAGGCCCTGAAATTCGGCACTCTGCGGTAGAGAAAGAGGCCCAGGCCATAGTGGAAGCTATTAGGCACTGGAGGCACTATCTTGCCGGCAAAAGGTTCACCCTGCTAACTGACCAGCGCTCAGTCGTGTTCATGTTTAATAATCAGCAGCGGAGCAAAATCAAAAATGATAAAATTCTGAGGTGGAGAATCGAACTCTCCACCTACAACTATGACATCATGTACAGGCCTGGGAAGCTCAACGAGCCCTCCGATGCCCTATCCCGGGGAACATGTGCCAGCGCGCAGATCGACCGGCTATACGCCCTACATGTAGCCCTTTGCCACCCGGGAGTCACCCGGCTTTTCCACTTCGTGAAATCCCGGAACCTGCCTTACTCCCTTGAGGAGATCAGGATGATGACCAGGGACTGCCAAGTCTGCGCAGAGTGCAAACCGCACTTCTACCGACCCGAAAAGGCACCACTCATCAAGGCCACCCGCCCCTTTGAGTGACTGAGTGTTGACTTTAAGGGCCCCCTTCCCTCCACCGACCGTAATGTGCACTTTCTTAACGTAATTGACGAGTACTCGGGGTTCCCCTTCACCACCCCCTGCCCCGACACCACTACCACGTCAGTTATAAAAGCCCTGCGCAAGCTCTTCACTCTGTTCAGATACCCATGCTATATCCACAGTGACAGAGGGTCCTCGTTTATGAGTGACGAGCTGCGCCAATATCTACTGGCTAGGGGAATTGCAACCAGTAGGACCACGAGCTGTAATCCCCGGGGGAATGGACAGGTAGAGAAGGAGAATGGCACAGTGTGGAAAGCCACACTCTTAGCCCTCAGGTCAAAGGGGCTGCCGGTCTCCCGCTGGCAGGAGGTCCTTCCCGAGGCACTCCACTCCATCCGCTCCCTGTTATGCACGGCCACCAATGCCACCCCTCATGAGCGGCTCTTTTCCTTTCCCAGAAAATCGACCACTGGGACCACCCTACCAACTTGGCTGACGTCCCCGGGGCCAGTGCTGCTCCGGAAACATGCGAGGAGCAATAATTACTCCACGATAGTCGAGAGGGTTCACTTACTTCATGCGAACCCCCAGTATGCCTACGTGGTTTTACCTGATGGGCGGGAGGACACGGTCTCCATCCGCGACCTGGCGCCCGCAGGAGCTCCGGGCCCCTACCCTGAACACTCCGTGGTGACTATTGACCCCGTACCCACCAACGTATGTACCTACGAGACACCGTGCACCCCAAACCCTATACAGACACCACACGACACCCCCATACCGGGCGCGACGCACACGCACGAGGGATTACCGACGCCTAACGTGCTGGCACCTGAAGTCAGGCCGGAACCAGCACAACCGCCATCGCCGGTGCTACATAGGTCACAGCGACGGACTCGACCGCCTGATAGACTTAACCTGTAAATATACTTCTTGTAAATATCGTCAGTCACTTCACCCCGCGGGACTCTTTTTTAAAAAAAGGAGGGCTGAATGTGGTAAACCATGTATATATGTTGTAACTCGGTTACCTGTCTGGACACACCCCTCTGCTGACTGCCCCTGTGGCTCCTCCCACAGAGTCCTGTATAAAGGTGTTCGCCTTGCCCCTCCCCCTCAGTCCGGGGGCAGACACTCACTGTGGAGGTCGTATTGTACAGCGAATAAAAGCCTTTCAGTATTTTACCAAACCTCAGTCTTTTGGAGTAATTGAAGGTGCTTCAATCACTGAGTGTGTGCCTTCAGAATTCTGTACCTCCTCCTTGATGGTCGCAATGAGAAGAAGGCACGTCCTGGGTGATGGGGTCCTGACTGATAGAGTCTGCCTTTTTTGAGGCATTGCCCCTTGAAGATGCCCTGGATACTACAGAGGCTAGAGCCCATGATGGAGCTGACTAAGTTTACAAGTTTCGGCAGCTTACTTTGATCCTGTGCAGAAGCCTCCCGATACCAGGTGGTGATGCAGCCAGTTAGAATGCTCTCCACGGCACATCTGTAATGAAATGGCATGAGAAAGCCCAATGAATAAATAATGTCGGTGGATTTTCCTCTGCCTCTTAGCAGCTGAAAGAATCCAGAGTAGCATATGTTTGAAAGTCAATTGAGTTCAATAACAGATCTACTGTTTACTTATTCACGTTACTGTATCAGTTTTCTGATCCAAAATGTGCAAAAAGTCAAATAGAACTCTCTCCTGTTAAAACCTCGCAGTGGAACCCAGAAGCTCTTCAGACCTACCGTGTAATACAATACTTCCTTGACTTAATCATGCTGAATTTTAATGTACAAAAGTGAGCATCTGACTGAATTTAATCATTTCCAAATCCTCTTGCTGCTTAAAGAGGGAATATATTTTCTCTACGTCAGAAGTGAAAGTAAGCCATTCTACGGCTGTACAGTGGATGGCAGAGTGGAGATACCTCTCTACCAACGGAGGTACAAGGTGTTCCTCCCTCCGATAGCTTGCAGGTCACCCTTGGGCAAGGAATAGCACCTGCTTAGCCATCCCGCCCCCCCCCCCCCCACCTGATCAGGGTCATGTGAAGCCATGGGAGCAGGTGGTGGATGGTCGTATGAGCAGCTGATGCACATCACAAGTCCTGGTTATGCGACCAACGATGCCAGGCAGACAATCTCTGAAGAGTATTGATCATGGCTGGTGGTCGCCCGTCTTGTAAAGACACTGCTCAGAAGAAGGCAATGGCAGACTACTTCTGTAGGAAAAATTGCCAAGAGCAATCATGGTCATGGATAGAGATCAGATTAAAGACGGATGAAAGCCATGACCATCCACGTCATACAATAATGCACATAATGATGATAATGATGGCCTCCTGCCTGCTGGCATTAATGAGAGCAGTGCATAGTTCAGAGGTTGGGACCTTTAATGATGGATGTGGTTAAGTAATGCTTCATCCAGATCTCTTCTTACCTCGGTCACCTCCAGTCCTGTAACTCTCAGAGGTACCTACGTTTTTTTGGTTTAGGCTTCTCCATATTCCTCTCATTTGATCTCTTCCACATTGGCAATGTGCCTTCTGTTGACGGTACCATAATGCCCATCATTCCTTCATAAACTCATAAGGTCCAGCTTTGTCCTTGTCCTTTCTGACCAAGATGTCCTCACCAAACTAGTCCCATTTGCCAGTTTTGATCCAACACATTCTAAACCTTCTACCTCTACAACTGTCTTTTAGCAGTTGTTCTTGTAGCTACTTTAACCACTTCCTCTGGTAGTGCATTCCACATGCAGCGTATGCCACCCTTTCTGTTAAACAGTTGCACCTCAAGTTCCTAATAAATCTTTTTTTTTTCTCTCACTTTAAATCTATTCCCTGTAATTCTTGATTGCCCAACCCTGAAAAAAAGACGTTGTTCCTCATGATCTTATACACTTCTTGCAAGATTACAGGGTGGCGGGGTGGAGATACATCTCTAGCAAAGGAGGTGTAGGGCACTCCTTCCCTCCACTAGCCTGCAGGTCACCCTTGGGCGAGGTGTAGAACCTGCCTAACCTCCCCTCTGGATCCAGGTCATGTGAAGTCATGGGAGCAGGTGGTGGTGGATGGCTGTATGAGCAGCAGCACGTATCACAAGTCCTGGTTATGCGACTACTGGTGTCACTGAGTCAATCTCTGAAGAGTACTGATAAAAGCTGAGGTCACCTGTCTTGTGAAAACACTGTCCAGAAGAAGGCAATGGCAAACCACTTCTCTCGAAAGGATTTCCAAGAACTATCATGGTCAGGGAAAGAGCATGATCGCCCACGACATACAGCATGGCACATGATGATGATGTCATAAGACATGGTTCATAATGATGATGATGATGATAAGCTCACTTCAGATTCTCCTACGCTTCTGAGAAAAATCAAGTCCTAGCCCTCCCTAAACCTTTCTGCATCTACATCTTTGAGAAACTGTTGCTTTGGGGTTCATACATTTTTTCGTCATTCTTTCTTTGGGGTTTTCTTCTGTTTCAAAGATGTCTGCAAAGAATAAGGATTTCAGATTGTACATTGTACATATTCTCTGATATTAGGTGGAACCACTGAACTTCCCTTTTTATCCAAGTGTTTGCCCTAATATCTCCTCATGAACTTTGTGCCAATTTTTTGATGATGCCCTCAAACTATTGTTGTTTTGAAAAAGGTCTGTGGATATTTTTCTTCCTCTTCTGCTTTCCCTGCAAGTCAACTCCAAAGTGCCAAGCTAGATTGAGATCTCGTCTGAACTAGTTCAGAAACAGCAGGCTCCAGAGCTGTTGGCCATTCACTCAAGAGTTCCATTGTGTTGCGCCGACAGGAAGCCATGCGCTTTTGAAATGTCACACCGCTGTCAGGAAGAACCGGGAATACACTGGAATTCAGCAGGAGATGATGGAAAAGGAAGTGGGTGTAGTACTGTGCTTTCTGACCTTGGCCAAGATCTGTCAGGGAAACTATAATTAGATCTGAAACCACTTTTCCCCTTTAAACTCAGCAACACATTAACACATTTCAAACTGAAAGAGACATTGCCCCAGGTTCCTGCACGAGAATCACCGAAATGTTGCAGTTCACAGGAGGGCCATTCTGTCCTTTGAATCTATACTAGCTATTCCATGAGCATTCAAACCAATTCTTCTGATCTGGGCATTGAAAAGATACAGTACTGTGCAAAAGGTTTTAAGCACATTTATATAGCTAGGGTGCCTGAGATTTTTGCACAGTACTATAGTAATTTTATGCATTGCACTGTACTGCTGCCGCAAAAACAAACAAATATCATGACATATGAGAGTGATGATAAACCTGATTCTGATCTGGGTCTCTATTGTGGACTGAGAGTGGGAAGGGGGCAGGGAGAGGGGAATCGTGATTGGGAAAAGGGGAAGAGAGAGGGGAGGGAGCAGGAAGCACCAGAGAGACATTCTGTAATGATCAATACTTTATACTTTATTGTCACCAAACAATTGATACTAGAACGTACAATCATCACAGTGATATTTGATTCTGCGCTTCACATTCCCTGGAGTACAAATCGATAGTAAATATTAAAAATTTAAATTATGAATCATAAATAGAAAATAGAAAAGGGAAAGTAAGGTAGTGCAAAAAAACCAAGAGGCAGGTGTGGATATTTGGAGGGTGTGGCCCAGATCCGGGTCAGGATCCGTTCAGCAGTCTTATCACAGTTGTAAAGAAGCTATTCCCAAATCTGGCCGTACGAGTCTTCAAGCTCCTGAGCCTTCTCCTGGAGGGAAGAGGGACGAAAAGTGTGTTGGCTGGGTGGGTCATGTCCTTGATTAGCCTGGCAGCACTGCTCTGACAGCGTGCGGTGTAAAGTGAGTCCAAGAACAGAAAATTGGTTTTTGTGATGTGCTGCGCCATGTTCACGATCTTCTGCAGCTTCCTCCAGTCTTGAACAGGACAACTTCCATACCAGGTTTAATAAACCAATTGTTTGGGATCAAAACACCTTGCCTGGTGTCTCAGGACTGGGCGTGTCTGCACCACACTACAGCTGGCCTCTGGCCCTCCTTTTTTGCCATCTGTCCTACACCCCTCCTGCGGCGCCCCACCCTCGCCATTCCCAACATCCTTCGCTCCAGCCAGATTTACAAACTCGCTCTCTGCCCCTCGTTGATAAATACAGTACTGTGCAAAAGTCTTAGGCACCCTAGCTATATGTATGTGCAAATGCAGGAGTTTCTGCAAACCGTAAACACACAAGGTTCTGCAGATGCTGGAAATCAAGAGCAACACACACAATATGCTGGAGGAACTCAGCAGATCAGGCAACACCTAAGGGGGGGAATAAACAGTCGAGCTGAGTGGTCCTCATGAAGAGTCTCGAGCCAAAACGTCGACTGTTTATTCCCCTCCATAGATGCTGTCTGTCCTGCTGAGTTCCTCCAGCATCTGTATGTTGCTATTTGCACAGAAATACACATACATTTCTTTCATTATTCAGCTTGGCTTCGAACACTACAATCAATCCTGCCTCCACTTGTACTATTTTGGAGCATTTCAAACATCAGCCCCTCATATAAAGTAGCTTTTCCTCGCGATTCATTCCCTCTTTTGCCAATTTTTCTGCATCCCACGGCTCTTGCTCCCTCTGACAACGTGAGCAGTTTATCTACATTCACTCTGCCCGGATTTTAAATTCCTGTCATGAGCCCTGCAGCTTGCCATCGAGCGTTGGGCTGCAGGGTTTCTCAAGCACCTGTATTTTCTAATTGTTAGAGCTGTTAAACCCAGGTGTTTTTGGTTTAATCTAGTCAAGTTAATTGTATTGGGTTTGGGTTTCCCGCACTCTGTGATTATTTAAAGGGGACTCTCGTGCTGCTCTGTGAGCAGAATCGTCCTGTGTGGTTGTGAGAGTGGTTTGTCTCGCAGTGCTGCTCGGTCATTCCCCTGATGCTCTGTTAGTATTCCTACATCTAATCTCTTGTTTCCTTCTCTTCACAAGGAGTCTGCCATTCTTCTGCTCCCGGGTCGAGCTCGCCGTGACAGGGAGAGTCTGCGGTTCCTCCACTCCTGGTCCAGTCCTGCGTGCACGCACTGTGGCAATCCCTCTTCCAGAGCTGCTCATTATTTCCTCTTCCCTGAGGGAGTCCACGCCCGTACTGTGACAGTTCCGACTAGAGGTTTCCAAATGTAGCTTATGATCTTAATCAGGGCTTCTTTGCTACCACTGCCAGCGATCACCTGCACCTCAAACCATCTTGGGCTTGACTTCAGCTGCCTCTCCCTGACTGCCACTGTCCCTGTTATTAGTTTCTGACCCAATGTTCACAAGCAGCACATGACGGACGTTGAGCTCTATAACAACCTACTGATGCTCTCCACCAAAATTGAGGCAAGAAGACTGCAACTAGCGGGGCACTGTCTACGCCACCCCGAGCTACCTGCCAGCCTAGTCATCATATGGGAGCCCAAGCACGGGAGGATGAACCCTGGGCGCCCTCCCAAGACTATGGTCAACACGCTCCTAGAAGACAGCGGCGCAGCTAATGCAGATGAATGGAACACACTGGTGAGGGAGAGGGAGAAGTGGAGAGTCTGTCATCGTGCCTGATGCCGTCCCCCTAGGCCTGAGTCGACGTAATAGTAGTGGTAGACTCAATGTTAGCAGTTACCAATCTCCTCTGTCACGGTGAGTGCCGGCAACGACTGTGGAGGAATGCCGGGCTCTGTCACAGTGAGCGCAATATTGGAGCTCACTGCTTTCCTGTCCGTTCCTTCTCCATCGATTCCCCCTCCCCCCCCCGGGTGTCGACTCCCGACCCCACTCCAAGTCCACTCCGTCCTGCAGTCTTCGACTTCCCTGTCCTGGCATCTTCTCTCTCCGTCTTTCGCTGAACAAAAGACCACGAAACCTGCGCTGGGCGCAGAAGAAAGGAGACTGTCTCCCCTCATTGGCCAGTGTGCATTCCAAAGCCCCCGTTATCTCTAGTCATAATCCAAACACTGCGCTACAGAGAAGCCATTACATCAGCAGGGAAACCTTTCCCAGGTCGCTACACATATCTGTCACAATATGCTGCCCTGAGATTCATTTTCTTGTGGACATCCACAGTAACTACCAATAAGCAAAAAAGAATCAATGAAGGACAAACAACCAGTGTGCAAAAAACTGTGCTAATGCAAAAGAGAAAAAGAAACAAAGTAATAATAACTAAATAAAAACTAAATATTGAGAACACGAGTTGTAGAGTCCATGGAAGTGAATCCATATGTTGTGGAATCACAGGGTAGAGTCATGGAAAACAAGATGAGTGGGTCCTGAATAAGAGTCTCAGCCTGAAATGTCAACTGTTTATTAGGTAGATACTGCCTGACCTGCACAGACCCATCTGTTCCGTACAGAAATTTTAATCTGCCTAATTCAGGGGTTTCCAATCTTTTTTATGTCATGGACTCCAGGCTGGGAACCCCTGGCCTAGCCCCATCGACCTGCACCCCGGACCATCACTCTCGGTACTTCTCCCATCAATTTCTCTTAAATATTGAAACTGAACTCGAATCCACGACTTCCACTTTCTTATTACCCTTCAAGTGAAGAAGTTTCTCCTCATATTTCCCCTAAATATTTCACCTTTCACCCTTAACTCATGACCTCTAGTTCTAGTCTCACCCAACCTCAGTGGAAAAAGTCTGCTTGCATCTACCCTATCTATACCCCTCATAATTTTGTACACCTCCATCACACCTCCCTTCACTCATCTACGTTCTGGGAAGGACTTCACAACATGAAATGTAGAGTTCTTAAAAGTGAGTCCATAGGTTGTGGAATCAGTTCAGTGTTGGGGTGAGTGAAGTTATCCCCTCTGCCATCTGATTTCTGAATGGACTTTGAACCCATGAACACTACCTCACTACTTTTTTATTTTCACTTTTTGCATGACTTATTTAATTTAAATATATATATATATATATATATATATACACACACACGCATACTTAAAGTGATTCACATTTTTCTATTATCATGTATTGCATTGTACTGCTGCTGCAAAGACAACAGATCTCATGACATATACTGATGATATTAAACCTGATCCTCATTCTGATTCAGGAGCCTGATGGTCGAAGGATGATATCTATTCTTGTGTCTAGGATTGCTCAGTCGAGATTCCTGCTGCCTCAGGGAAAGCCAACAACACAATCGAGGGCCTCTCCCACCTCAGTTGTTCTCTCTTCTCCCTGCTTCTGTCAGGCAGAAGGTAGTAAGGTTAGAGAACAAGATACTCTGGTCTCCAGGACAGCTTCTAGTCCGCTATTATAAGACTAACGAATATCTTAAGCTGACAGATGAACTCTTGACCTCTCGATCTGTGTCGGTCCATACTCTACGCCCATGCCAAGATGAGGCCACCCTCAGGGTGGAGGAGCAATATCTTATATTCCATCTGGTAGCCTCCAACCTGATGGCATGAACATCGATTTCTCCTTTTAGTAAACAGATTTTCACACCTCCCCCTCTTCTTCTGCCCCCTACTCTGGCACCTTCCCTCTTCTCACCTGCCTATCGTTTCCCCTGTCTCCCCTCCTTCTTCCCTTTCTCCTGTGGTCCACTCTCCTCTCCTATCAGAGTCCCTTTCCGCTCCAGGCCTTGACCTTTCCCACCCACCTGGCTTCACCCATCACCCTCCAGTTATCCTCCTTCCCCTCGGCCCACCTTTTTATCCTGTTGTCTTCCCCCTTGCTTTCCAGTCCTGAGGAAGTGTCTCGGCCTGAAACGTCGACGGTTTCTTCACTTCCATCGTCCTGCTGAGTTCCGCCAGCATTTGCATGTGTTCAGTTTGTTTATTACAAGCTGCCAGGGTGGCACACACCAACAAGACTTCAGGATCAGAATCAAGTTTAATGTTGTGAAATTTTTTGTCCGCACAGCTGTACCCCCCCACCTTCCACTCCTTTTTATTCTGGCGTTTCACCCCCTTTTCTTTCCAGTCCTGTAGAAGGGCCTCAGCCCAAAATGTTGACTATCTTTTCATTTCCGCGTATGCTGCCTCCAACATTTTGTGCGTGTTGCTCTGGATTTCCAGCATCCGTAGACTTTCTTATGCTCATGATCTCTCGGTCTACCTCCTTGCACTTCACCAGTTACTCCAACACTATTTCCCGAATTCTCTTTCTGTTTCATTTCCTCAGTGTAATTAGGTATGTCATGATACGCTTGGATGACAGGCAAACAGAAGCTTTCTGTTGCGCCTTTCAGAATCAATATCAGGTTTAATGCCGCTGACACAGGTCACCAAACTTGTGGACTTGCAGCAGCAGTACAATGCAATACAGAAAAATATCACTGAAAGTTATAATAAGAAATAAATAAAAATAAACAAGTAGTGCAAAAAGAGAACAAAATAATGAGGTCATGTTCATGGGTTCATGGTCCGTTCAGAAATCTCATGGCAGAGGGGAAGAAGCTGTTCCTAAATCATTGAGTGTGTGTCTTCAGGCTCCTGAACCTCCTCCCTGATGATAGTGATGAGAAGAGGGGTCTTCAGGCTCCTGTACCTCCTCCCTGATGGTAGTGATGAGAAGAGGGGTCTTCAGTCTCCTGTACCTCCTCCCTGATGGTAGTGATGAGAAGAGGGGTCTTCAGGCTCCTGTACCTCCTCCCTGATGGTAACAATGAGAAGAGGGGTCTTCAGGCTCCTGTACCTCCTCCCTGATGGTAGTGATGAGAAGAGGGGTCTTCAGGCTCCTGTCCCTCCTCCCTGATGGTAACGATGAGAAGAGGGGTCTTCAGGCTCCTGTACCTCCTCCCTGATGGTAACGATGAGAAGAGGGGTCTTCAGGCTCCTGTACCTCCTCCCTGATGGTAGTGATGAGAAGAGGGGTCTTCAGGCTCCTGTACCTCCTCCCTGATGGTAGTGATGAGAAGAGGGGTCTTCAGGCTCTTGTATCTCCTCCCTGATGGTAGTGATGAGAGGAGGGGTCTTCAGGCTCCTGTACCTCCTCCCTGATGGTAGTGATGAGAAGAGGGGTCTTCAGGCTCCTGTACCTCCTCCCTGATGGTAGTGATGAGAAAAGGGGTCTTCAGGCTCTTGTATCTCCTCCCTGATGGTAATGATGTGAAGAGGGGTCTTCAGGCTCCTGTACCTCCTCCCTGATGGTAGTGATGAGAAGAGGGGTCTTCAGGCTCCTGTACCTCCTCCCTGATGGTAGTGATGAGAAGAGGGGTCTTCAGGCTCCTGTACCTCTTCCCTGATGGTAACAATGAGAAGAGGGGTCTTCAGGCTTCTGTACCTCCTCCCTGATGGTAGTAATGAGAAGAGGGGTCTTCAGGCTCCTGTACCTCCTCCCTGATGGTAGTGATGAGGAGAGAGCATGTCCTGGATGTTGCGGGTTCTACATGGCCTAAGAGAGCTTAAGTCTTTTGCACAGTATTGCACTTGTCAACGTGGAGCAGTGGCCAAGTTTGTAACTCTGACTGGACCAAAGGATGTTGGGAATGGCGAGGGTGGAGCGCCATGGGAGGGGTGAGGGACAGGTGGCAGAGAAGGAGTGCCAGGGACAGCGGGGTGGCTTAGGGGCTGACTCACCCAGCCCTGAGACACCAGGCAAGGTCATTTAATTCCAAACAATCGATTTATTGATCATTACAGAATGTCTCTTTGGGCTTCCAGCTACCTCCCCTCTCCCCTTCCCCTTTTCCCAACCGCGATTCCCCTCTCCCTGCCCCCTTCCCACTCTCAGTCCACAACAGAGACCCATATCAGAATCAACTTTATCATCACTTACATATATCATGAAATTTGTTTTATTTTGCAGTATGATAATAATAAAAAATAAGTAATAAATATTGAGAACATAAGTTGTAGAGTACTAGAAAGTGAGTCCAAAGGTTGAGGAATCAATGAAGAGGTTCATAGAATACTTCAGCATAGAAACTGGCCCTTCGGCCCATTTATGCAATACAGTACTGTGCAAAGGTTTTAGGTATATATATATATATATATGTATATATATATATATACGTGCCCAAGACTTTTGCACAGGAATGCACATGCTAAATCCAAAATACAATTGTGCTTGCACACTGTACAGTATTCTGAGATTCTGTTCTATTCATGAGAAATGAACTGTAGGAGCAGCAAATTATGGACATGTTCTACTCCATTTTTGCTTGTGATTGAGGGAAGCTAACTCAGGACTAGAATTCATTTTCTGAAAAGAATGAAGGCAGGACCAGCTGTCAACACAAAGGACCAAACTATGACAAACTCCTACAGATGTGTGGTGGAGAGTATATTGGCTGGCTGCATCAGGGCCTGGTATGGAAACACCAACGTCCTTGAATGGAAAACCCTCCCAGAAGTAGTGGATCCAGCCCAGCCCATCATGGGTAAAGCCTTACCAACCACTGAGCACGTCTACACAAAGCATTGTCGCAGGAAAGCAGCACCCATCATCAGAGACCCCACCACCCAGAACATGATCTCTTCCCACTACTGCCATCAGGAAGAAGGTACAGGACCCTCAAGACTCACATCACCTGGTTCATGAACAGTTACTACCCCTCAGCCATCAGGCTCTTGAACCAGAGGGAATAACTTCACTCAACTTCTCTTGTCCCATCACTGAACTGTTTCCACAATTTATGGACTCACTTTCAATGACTCATCATCTCATGGTCTTGACACTTTTTGCTTATTTATTTATTATTATTAATTATTTCTCCTATTGATCTGGCCACAGTTTGCTGCCTCAGAGATAATGGAACCGCAGACTGCGTTATACAGTCCCCTTTTCCCTATCCATCTGATAGGTTTCACAGCTGAAGTGTTGACAAAGCAGATTAAGCTAGAACGTAGAGCTCTCAGCCTGGAACATCAGGCTCTCATAGAAACATTTATTCCTCTCATAGATGCTGCCTGACCTGCTGAGTTGTTCCAGCATTGTGTGTGTGTGTGTGTGTGTGTGTGTTACTTTGGATTTCCAGCATCTGCCGAATCTCTTGATTTTATGATCTACAACTTCTTTCATGCAAGCTATGACCAGCTGAGCCTTAAGCCCAACTGGAATATATGCAAGGTACAGGAGGCTGCTCTGTTAGAGGTACATTGGTGTGGAGCTGCAAACTCTCAGGAGAGACGGGCTGTGAAAAATCCACAAGCATAACTCAAAAACTTGGAACAGGTATAAGGCTAGAAATAAATTCCCTTCCCTTGTCAACCTGCAGACGAGTGGGACACCTCAAGTAAAATGGCCAGTCGAAACCTTGCCAACATGCAGTGCGATCCAGCAGGACACCTTCCGAATCAGGGCCACCAAGCAATGATCCCTGGGTCCATAAGAAACTCAAAGAGCAGAAATAGGAATGGGTCATACACTCCCATGACCTCCATATCATGAAGGATCTCATCCACCCTGCTCCTGGGCTGTTCGAGCACCACACACAAAATGCTGGAGGAGCTCAGCAGGCCAGGCAGCATCTACGGGATGGAGTACAGTTGACGTTTCAGGCCGACACACTTCGGCAGGCCTGCTGAGTTCCTCCAGCATTTTTGTGGGTGATGCTTGGATTTTCAGCATCTGCAGATTTTCTCCTGTTTGTCATGGGCTGTTTGTCCCACTCCCATTATGGAGGAGGCTAGGTAGCAACCATGCCAGGGCAACCAGATTCAAAAACACACACTTTCCTCAAGCCGTCAGGCTGATCAACACCTCCACTCATTTACCCAACCTATCATCCCCACCACCACTACAAACACATCGCCCAAGGTCACTTTATGTACATGCAATCAGTCTTTGTACATAAGTTACTTGTACATTGCTTTTAAAATTATATCTATTGTGCATATTTTTTGGTTTTTTTTATTCTGTTCTTTATGCTTATTGTGTTTTTTAAAAATTCTGCATCGGACCTGAAGAACACTCATTTTGTTCCCCTTTACACTTGGGTCCTGAAGAATGAGAATAAACAATCTTGAATCTTGAATCTAACATGATCTCCTGCAGCTTCCCACCCCACCGTCTTCCCCCAACCTCCCGGCTTTCCAGCCACAAAGAGGACCCTCTCAGATTTAGCATTTCTAGTGAAATCTGCCAGGCCACCAAGTGGATGGATTTCACCAGGGTTGGGGGGATCCAAGAACTAGAGGGCAGAGGTTAAAGGTGAGAGGGGGAGAGATTTAAAGGGGACCCGACGGACACTATTTTCATCTAGAGGATTGATCAGCACTTGGAGTGGGCTGCCCGAAGAAGTGGTTGAGATGGATACAATACCAAAGTTTAAAGTTCAAAGTAAATTTAATATCAAAGTATATATACGTCACCATATACAACACAGAGATTAATTTCCTTGCGGGCATACTCAACAAATCCATAGAATGTTATTTGTCATGTACATTAATGATCTGGATGATGGGATGATAAATTGGATGAGTAAGTATGCAGATGATACTAAGATAGGTGGCATGGTGGATAATGAAGCAGGTTTTCAAAGCTTGCAGAGAGATTTAGGACAGTTAGAAGAGTGGGCTGAAAGATGGCAGATGGAGTTTAATGGTGATAAGTTTGAAGTGCTACATTTTGGTAGGACTAATCAAAATAGGACATACATGGTAAATGGTAGGGCATTGAAGAATGCAGTAGAACAGAGGGATCTAGGAATAACAGTGCACAGTTCCCTGAAGGTGGAATCTCATGTGGATAGGGTGGTGAAGAAAGCTTTTGGTATGCTGGCCTTTATAAATCAGAGCATTGAGTATAGGAGTTGGGATGTAATGTTAAAATTGTACAAGGCATTGGTAAGGCTAAATTGGAGTATTGTGTACAGTTCTGGTCACCGAATTATATGAAAGATGTCATCAAAATAGAGAGAGTACAGAGAAGATTTACTAGAATGTTACTTGGGTTTCATCTCCTAAGTTACAGAGAAAGGTTGAACAAGTTGAGTCCTTATTCTTTGGAGCGTAGAAGGTTGAGGGGGGACTTGATAGAGGTATTTAAAATTATGAGGGGGATAGATAGAGTTGACGTGAATAGGCTTTTTCTATTGAGAGTAGGGGAGATTCAAACAAGAAGACATGAGTTGAGAGTTGGGGGCAAAAGTTTAGGGATAACACGAGGGAGAACTTTTTTACTCAGAGAGTGGTGGCTGTGTGGAACGAACTTCCAGTAGAAGTGGTAGAAGCTGGTTCGATATTGTCATTTAAAGAAAAATTGGATAGATATATGGACAGGAAAGGAATGGAGGGTTATGGGCTGAGTGCAGGTCGGTGGGACTAGGTGAGAGTAAGAGTTCGGCCCGGACTAGAAGGGCCGAGATGGCCTGTTTCCGTGCTGTAATTGTTATATGGTTACAAAAACAACAGGAACTCTGCAGATGCTGGAAATTCAAGCAACACACATCAAAGTTGCTGGAGAACACAGTAGGCCAGGCAGCATCTCTAGGAAGAGGTACAGTCGACGTTTCAGGCCGAGACCCTTCGTCAGGACCCGTCCTGTTATATGGTTATATAGTTATAATGATAACCATAATAGAATCAGTGAAAGTCCACGAGCATTGGGCCAGTGTGCAAAAAGACAACAAACCGTGCAAATACAGAGAGGGGAGGGAGGGAAGGAGGGAACGTCGACTCAGACCATGAGAGGCCTGCGTCGGGCATTTTCATTGCTTACAAGGCGCAGATTGGAAGCCCGTGTGGGGCGCCACTCAAGGACACAAGCACACTGCTACAGCTGAGGCTCGAACCAGCGACCTTGAGATCACTAGACGAACGCCTTAACCACTTGGCCACGCGCCCAACACATACAGAAGGAAAAAGAAAGAAATAATGCTAAACAAATAAGCAATAAATAGCACTCCTTAAAAGTGAGTTGGTAGGTTATGGGAACATTTCAATGATGGGGCAAGTGCAGTTTGGTGAAGTTATCCCGTTTGGTTCTAGAGTTGATAGTTGAGGGGTAGTAGCTGTTCCTGAACCTGGTAGTGTGAATCCTGAGGCTCCTTTACCTTCTTCCTGATGGCAGCAGAGAGAAAAGAGCATGTCCTGGCTGTGTTGTTTAATACTTTCATTCACCTTCTGTCTCTCTCCCTCTCTCTCTCTCTCACTTTCTTTCTCTCTTTGCAGCATATTCTATAACCTTCCTAAAGGTTATATTTATTGTTTCTCCACCTTTGCTTAGAAACCTCACTGTAGTCCTCAAGAGATAAAAATAATGAGAGATTTTTATTCGACCACAATACAGCATTGAAGGCATGATCATGTCCTGCGTGCTGGGGGCCCTTGATGGTGGAAGCTGCTTTCCTGCGACAGCGTTTCATGCAGAGGTGCTCAATGGTGGGAAGGCCTTACCCGTGATGGAGTGGGCCGTAGCTACTGCTTTTAAAATGAGACTTAGATAGGTACGTGGACAGGAAAGGGTTAGCGAAACACGAACAAATGGCGGGTGGGTGGGAAGAGCAGGGCTTGTTTTGCTGTTGCTGTTTTGTTGGTCGTTATGTTTTATTTTGTTCTATTCTGCCCAGCACTGTGGGCACGCTGTGTTGACAACAGAACTTGCGGCAACACTTGCCCTGAGCACATCCTTGGGTGTGTTGCTTGTTTTTGCATTTTGCCGTATCTTTTGATGTACATCTCTTAATTAAACCTCAATGATCTAAATCTAAAAATTCAAAAAGGGTCTATTTTCGGTGGCATCTTGATCAAGGTTCAAAGTACATTTATTATCAAGCATGGATACATGATACAACCTTGAGATTCGTCTGTTTACAAGCAGCCACAAAACAAGAAACTGAAAGAACCCAATCAAAAAAATCAGAAAGACCAATACTCAATGCGCAGAGACAGAAAAAAAAACACAAATTATGCAAACAGTAAAAGCAAGCAACAGCATTCCGAACCAAATTGAGTCCACAGACCTGCATCTCGTAGCAGCCTAGAGTAGGCCCAAAGCCTCGGTCTCAGTTCATCATATAGCTGGACAAAATGCCACGAAGCTTGCCGACACAAAGTACATAGCAGCCGGAGCAGTCTCACAGCTTCAGCGCCGTGGAGAGAGGAGTGAATGTCGTGGGACAGTGAGCGAAATCAGCCCAAGCCGCACCTCCAGTCCGAACACCCAGCCTTTCCAGTCTATCTAGGCCGGAGTATGAATTGTCCAAACACTGGGTAATGCCATGCACTAGGATTCGGGCCTTGCAACAGTGATACACACTGGGCCTAGACTTCACCGCCCAGCCCAAAGTCGTTCTCAACCTGTCCAAATCAGCTCGGTGCGTAGAGCGGTCCAACATGGTACGTGGGCCGAAGGGCCTGTTTCTGTGCCATATGATTCTCAACAACTCTAAGCTGTGCAAGATTTGCACCAGACTGAAATATACTGGAATTTAGAAAAATGAGAGGGGTGGAGGGGACCTCTTTGAAACCTATTGAATGTTGATAGAGTGGATGTGAAGATGGTTCCTTTGGTGGTGGCATCTAGACCAGAGGGCACAGCCTCAGAATATTGGGGACATCCTTTTGGAACAGAGATGAGGAGGAATTTCTTTTGCCAGAGGGTGGCGAATCTGTGGAATTCGTTGCCACGGGCGGCTGTAGAGGCCAGGTCATGGGGTGCATTAAGGCAGAGATAGACAGGTTCTTGATTCGTCAGGGCATGAAAGGTTACGGGGAGAAGGCAGGAGATTCTGGTTGGATCAGCCATGATGAGATGGCAGAGCAGACTTGATGGACCGTATGGCCAAATCCGGCTCTTATGTCTTACGGTCTTCTGTGAATCCATCATATGCTGATCGCCAGCTTAGATCTTGGACAGAGAAAAATCAACAGTCCAAAATTGGAATTAACTCATCTGTTTTATCTTCGAAAAAAGAAATGAGTTCTGGCTTAAGCTTCGGAGAAAGAGAATATGTTATTCTTACCCAGGAAAACAGTTTTTAACATGCAACAAATGAACTTCAAGGAACAATAAAAGTGAATACTCAGCAGAATCATTAAAAATAAAACTAGTGTTTGCACATCATGATTCTTTTATACAACCATCTCACTGCCATATGTATAACTTTTTTTCTAATAAACAGGAATCCATATCAACAGTATTTATTTTTATCTTTCTTGCTGCCAAAGAAAAAGTTCCACTGCATCGCTAACAGTGATTTGAAAGTCCTGTTAAAGACTCCAGATGTTTGAGACAGTATAGCCTTTGTTATTTTTTTGTGTATCATTGTCTAATATCAGGGCCCTGGAATTTTTAAACTAATGAAGCTGGAACTTCCTCAAGAATTTCTGCTTGCTGATGCTAGTACGAAGATGAATCACATCCTGTTTGTTGTGCCTTGTGCAGTGTATATCAAATACCTTGCAACATTGTAGGGAAAGAAAATGTGGTTCTTTTGCAGATTTTGCCGTGATTATAATACTTAGCAGTATAATGCTAGAAGATGTTATTATGAGTCATAACTTTGAAGTTTTCAGGTTGCAGACTCTCCCTCTGGTTTCCGCACACATTTCAATGAAATGTATTCGCTCCCCAAACCTGTTTTTCAAAACAAGATGTGTAATAGTAAAAGACCAGCCTTCACTGGGTGAAAGTGTAGATGCACAGACACAGGAAAATCTGCAGATGCTGGAGATCCAAAGCAGCACAATGAAGTCGCTGGAAGAACTCAGCAGGTCGGGCAGCATCTGTGGGAAAAGAGTAAACAGTTGACATTTCGGGCAGGGACCCTTCAGCAGGACTGGGTGCAGATGGGTGGGCTAATAAGTCTGCAGGAGATACCAAGACTGGTGGAGTTGAGGATGGTGTAGAAGACTGGCAAAGAATGCAGCACAACATAGATCAGTGCAGAAGTGGGCAATGAAGTGGCAGATGAGGTTTAACCCATATATCTGTGAGGTGTTGCACCTTGGTAGGGCAAATGCAAGGAGACTGAAGAAACTGCAGAGCAGAGAGATCGGGGGTGGTTGTGCAAGTTCATAGTTCGATGAAAGTAGCTACACAGGTTGAAACGGTGGTTAAGAAGGCTTATGGAATGCTTGCATTTATTAGACAAGGCATTGAGTTCAAGATCTAAGCAGTTATGTTACAACTGTGTAGAACTATGGTTAAGCCACATCTGGAGTATTGCATACAGTTCTTCTACCGCCCCATTATAGAAATGATGTTGCGGCTTTGGAGAGGGTGCAGAAGAGGTTTACCAGGATGCTGCCTGGTTTAGGGGGCATGTGCTATCACGAGAGGCTGGAAAACTTGGGTTGTTTTCTCCGGAGCACCGGAGGCTGAGGGGAGATCTGATAGAGGTTTATAAGATTATGAGAGGCTTAGGCAGGGTGTATCTGTTTCCCAGGGTTGAAATGTCTAATATCAGAGGGAATGCATTGAAGGTGAGAGGGAGTAAGTTCAAAGGAGATGTGAAGAGTAAGTTTCTTTTTTACTCAGAGAGTGGTGGATGTCTGTAATGCGCTGTCTGGTATGGCGGTAGAAGTAAATACATTTGAGGCTTTAGATAGGTACATTGTGTTGGTAGGAGGGATTAGTTTTTGGGGGGTTTCTGATTTACTTTCCAGCTGGTTCAGCACAACATTGTTGGTGAAAGGGCCTGTTCCTGGGCTGTACTGTTCTGAGTCAACTATGTCATTCTGCGGTAAACAACAGCAATAGAAATGTAAACACAAGAGATTCTGCAGATACTGGAAATCCAGGGCAAAGCACACAAAATGCTGGAGGAACTCAGCAGCAGGCAGCATCTATGGAGAGGAATAAATTGTTGATGCTTCGTGCCGAGACCCTTCATCAGGACTGGAAAGGAAGGGGGAAGAAGCTGGAATCAATACAAACAACATTTTAGATTTATTTAGCACCGCTCACATATTATGTGTTTTTTTTTGGTCTGACTTTGTTTTTCTTTGCTCACTATTTTGAATGTGCTGTGTGTATTTTGTACCCTGGCCCCAGAGGAAAGCTGTTTTGCTCAGCTGTATTCATGTATGGTAGAACGACAATTAAACTTGAATTTGAATTTACCTACATCTCCAAATCGTCCCTAAATATTAATGTGTGTAGAGTTACAGAGTTATAAGGGACAGGTTAAATAAGTTAATAGGTTAAGACTTTATTCTCCGGAGCGTAGGAGACTGAAGGGAGATTTGACAGGTATACAAAATTATGAGGGGTATCGTTAATTCGTTATGTGCCGTGTCGTATGACATGAGTGATTATGCTCTTTCCGTGACCATGATTGTTCTTGGAAATTTTTTCAACAGATGTGGTTTGCCATTGCCTTCTTCTGGGCAGTGCCTTTACAAGATGGGTGACCCCAGCCATTATCAATACTCCTCAGAGATTGTCTGCCTGACATCAGTGGTCACATAACCAGGACTTGTGATGTGCAGCAACTGCTCATAAGCCCATCCACCACCTTCTCCAATGGCTTCATGAGACTCTGATCGGGGGGCTAAGCAGGTGCTACACCTTGCCCAAGGGTGACCTGCAGGCTAGTGGAGGGAAGGAGCGCCCTACACCTCCTTTGGTAGAGGCATGACCCAAGTGAAGAGTATAGATAGGGTAAACGCAAGCAGGCGTTTTCTACTGAGGTTGAATGAGACTTGAACTAGAGGACATAAGTTAAGGGTGAAAGGTGAAATACTTAAGGGAAATTTGTGGGAGAACTGCACATGTCGAACAAGCTGCCAGCTGAAATGGTGGATATGGGTTCGATTTTAATATTTAAGAGAATTCTGGATAAGATCTTGGAGGGGTTTGGTCCAGGTGCAGGTTAATGGGAATAGGCAGGTAGGACTAGATGGGCCAAAGGGCCTGTTTCTGTGCTGTAGTTTTCTATAACACTATGACTTTAGTCAGATGGTGATGAATCTGTGGAACTCGTTGCCACAGGTGGCTGTGGAGACCAAGTCATCGGGTATCTTCAAGGCAGAAGTTGATAGATTCTCGATTAGCCAGGGCATGAAGGGATACGGGAAGAAAGCAGGAGATTGAGGCTGAGAGGGAAAATGGATTAGACATGAGGAAATGCTGGAGCGGACTTGATGGGTAAAATGACCTAATTATGTTCCTATATCTTCTGGTCTTATTGGAGCTTTATGATCCAAAAATTGGCCAGACTTTGATACCCAGTTGCAGGGAGAGTTATCATAATAGACATTCAATTGTTTGATCAAAGAGGTAGGTGTAATGAAACATTGTAATGAAGGAAATGTTTTGGGAAAGATTTCAAGATCTTTGGAACTTCATACCCCTCTTCCAACCCCTCCCAACTGTACCCTTTAAAGATTTAGAACAGGAGAAGCTTTAATGGAAGACTTTGCAATTTATTCATTCATTGGTTCAAGACTTCACCAGCATCTATGGGTTGTCCCTGCAACTCACTTGTGTTCCTAAGGTAGAAATCCTCTTCAGAATCTCAAAATTGCAAGAAAGTCTGCAGGTGCTGGAAACTCAAAGCAACACACACAAAATGCTGGAGGAACTCAGCAGGTCTGGCATCATCTATGGAAATGAATAAACAGTCAACATTTCAAGCCGAGACCCTTCTCCTGGAGAGGAAGAAGGGAAGGTGCCAAGATACAAAGATGGGGGAGGGTGGTGGGAGGGGGAGGAGGCTAGCTGGAAGGTGGTGGGTGAAGCCAGGTGGGTGGGAAAGGTCAAGGTCTGGAGAAAAAGGAATCTGATAGGAGAGGAGAGTGGACCATAGGGAAAAGGGAAGGAGGAGGGGACTCAGGGGAGGTGATAGGCAGGAGGAGAGAGAGGTAAGAGGCTAGAGTGGGGAATAGAAGAAGAGGGGAAGGGCAGGGCAAAATATACCAGAAGGAGAAATCGATATTCATGCCATCAGGTTGGAGGCTACTCAGACAGACCATAAGGCCATCTGAGGGGCACAAGAGGAGACCATGGACAACATGTCGGAATGGGAATGGGAATCTGCATTAAAATGTTTGGCTACTGGGAATTTCCGCTTTTGGTAGATGGAGCAGAGGTGCTCGTCAAAGCGGTCCCCCAATTTACATTGGGTCTCACCATTGTAGAGGAGGCCGCATTGGGATCACCAGACACAATAGACAACCCCAGCAGAGTCGCAGGTGAAGTGTTGCCTCACCTGGAAGGGCTGCTTGGGGCCTTTCAAAAGCAGGTTAAGAATTACCACATTTTGTTGTTTTGCAGCTAAAAATAAAACAGACCAGCAAAGACGACATGTTTACATGAGTGGAGTGGCTGAGTATCTTCATGATAATCCATTAGTTTCATATACACCCTTCCTGTTATTTTCTTTTTCTTTCAATTTCAGAACATTTCAAGTTTAACCTGAAATTGAGGCTTTATAAGGCATTGGTCAGACTGCACTTGGAGTATTGTGAGCAGTTTTGGACCCCTTATCTAAGAAAGGATGTGCTGGCGTTGGAGAGGGTCCAGAGGAGGTTCACGAGAATGATCCCGCAAATGAAAGGGTTAATGTATGAGGAGCATCAGGATTTAGAATAATGAGGGGGGGATCTCATTGAAACTTATCAAATATTAAAAGGTCTAGATAGAGTGGACGTGGAGAGGATGTTTCCTATAGTAGGGGAGTCTACGACCAGACAGCACAACATTAAAATACAAGGATGTCCCTTTAGAATGGAGATGAGGAATTTCTTTAGCCAGAGAGAGTTGAATCTGTGGAATTCACTGCCACAGATGTCTGTGGAGGTCAAACCATAGAAAAACCATAGAAACTACAGCACAGAAACAGGCCTTTTGGCCATTCTTGGCTGTGCCGAACCATTTTCTGCCCAGTCCCACTGACCTGCACACGGACCATATCCCTCCATATACCTCCCATCCATGTATCTGTCCAATTTATTCCTAAATGTTAAAAAAGAACCCGCATTTACCACCTCATCTGGCAGCTCATTCCATACTCCCACCACTCTCTGTGTGAAGAAGCCCCCGCTAATGTTCCCTTTAAACTTTTCCCTCCTCACCCTTAACCCATGTCCTCTGGTTTTTTTCTCCCCTTGCCTCAGTGGAAAAAGCCTGCTTGCATTCACTCTATCTATACCCATCATAATTTTATATACCTCTATCAAATCTCCCCTCATTCTTCTACGCTCCAGGGAATAAAGTCCTAACCTACTCAATCTTTCTCTGTAACTTGAGTTTCTCAAGTCCCGGCAACATCCTTGTAAACCTTCTCTGCACTCTTTCAACCTTATTTATATCCTTGGTGACCAAAACTGAACATAATACCCCAGATTCGGCCTCACCAATGCCTTATACAACCTCATCATAACATTCCAGCTCTTATACTCAATACTTCGATTAATAAAGGCCAATGTACCAAAAGCTCTCTTTACAACCCTATCTACCTGTGATGCCACTTTTAGGGAATTTTGTGTCTGTATTCCCAGATCCCTCTGTTCTACTGGACTCCTCAGTGCCTTACCATTAACCCTGTATGTTCTACCTTGGTTTGTCCTTCCAACGTGCAATACCTCATACTTGTTTGTATTAAACTCCATTTGCCATTTTTCAGCCCATTTTTCCAGCTGGTCCAAGTCCCTCTACAGGCTCTGAAAACCTTCCTCACTGTCTACTACACCTCCGATCAAGTCATTGGTTATATTTAAACAACACCGCATAAGCATCAGCTAGCTGTAAGAAGACGTAACTCTCTGTCACTCATCTCAGTGCATGAAGACCAAGGACAAGTTCATCTGTGAAACTACTGAAACCCTGACAGTAGCACAAAACAAGAAATAAAGAGAATTCTTAGAAGTTCGGTTTTCAACTGAAGACTCTATTAACAAGCATGTTGAACTGGACGCAGTTTACGAACCTGTGTATCTGCGGGATTGGGGCCGAGGGATGAGCTGTGAGCACCCGAGGAACCAACGCTCGCAATGACCGATAACCAGGGATACGGGCTGATAGACATCATCCAGCTGTCCCAGCGGAGACAAGCAGCCAGTGCGACAGCCAACCAATCAGAACAACAAGTGGGACCAATGCAGCCGCGAGCATTCGGCAGAAACAACGCTCAGCTGGGCACTGATGAAGTCACTTCAAGTGGTGATGAAATGCTTGCGACCTAACCTCCTGGCTTGGCGAACAACCCTACAAATAGAAAAGCGACGATCTATTGGTTCTTGATAATGGGTGTCAGCGGTTACAGGGGAAAAGGCAGGAGAATTGGGTTGAGAGGGACAATAAATCAGCCATGATGGAATGGTGGAGGCAAGCAGGATGGGCCGCATGGCCTAATTCTACTTCTGCATCTCATGGTCTATTTCAGAATCAGGTTTAATATCACCAGCAATATGTTGTGAAATTTGTTAACTCTGCGGCAGCAGTACAATGCAGTCCATGAGCTAACAATCCCACCCCCCCACATTAACACTAAGTCATAGTGCATAAACAGGCCATTCAACCCATCTAGTCCATTCTGAACTATTAATCAGAATCAGAATCAGGTTTATTATCACCAGCATTTGACGTGAAATTTGTTATCTTAGCAGCAGCAGTTCAATGCAATACATAATGTAGAAGAAAAATAATAATAGTCA
The DNA here is from genome assembly GCF_030028105.1 of Mobula birostris. NCBI lineage: Eukaryota > Metazoa > Chordata > Chondrichthyes > Myliobatiformes > Myliobatidae > Mobula > Mobula birostris. Next base: position 5,793,798 of record NC_092398.1, read on the forward strand.
TAATGAATAACTAACTAAATCATTACAGTATACAGTACGTATATTGAACAGATTAAAAATAGTGCAAAAATTCGCTAAGTTATATTGGCTAGTATTATTCTTACTAGAATACAGGAGGCTGAAAGGTGACTTTATTGTAGAATATAAAATTTTGACGAGCAGAGATAGTCACAGTCTTTTTTTCAGGCTAGAGGAATCAAAAATTTAAGTGCTTAAGATGAGAAGGTAGAAACTTAGATATCTGAGGGGCAGTTTTCCACTCAGGAGGAAGTGGCTATCTGGAATGAGCTGCCAGAAGAGATCACAGTTCAAAGTTCATTATCAAAGTATATATGTGTCACCGTGTACAACCCTGGGATTTATTCTCTTGTGGGCGTTCACCGTAAGTACAAAGAAGCGCAATGGAATCGATGAAGAACCGTTCACTACAAATACAGACCAACAACCAGTGTGCAAAAGGCACCAAACTGCAAATACAAAAATAAAAATAAATAATAAATGAATAGGCAAAAAAAATTAGAACAAGAGTCGAAGAGTGAGAAGAGACGGTAAGAAAAACTGCAGATACTGGAAATCGAGGGTAACACACAAAAAATGCGGGAGGAACACAGCAGGTCAGGCAGCATCTATGGAAAGTTTAAAATTCAAAGTAAAATTTATTATCACAGTGCATGCATGTCACCACATACAACCCTGAGATTCTTTTTCTGTGGGCATATTTAGCAAACTTATAGAACAGTAACTGTGAACTGTAAACATCAGGAACTGTTAACTGTGAACAAACTCTGCAAATACAGATATAAATAAATAGCAGGCATGAAATAACAAGATAACAGAGTCTCTAAGTGAGTGTAGCTATCCCCTTTTGTTCAGGAGCCTGATGGTTGAGGGGTAGTAACTGCTCTTGAACCTGGTGGTGTGAGTCCTGAGGCTCTTGTACCTTCTATCTGATGGCAGCAGCGAGAAAAGAGCACGGCCTGGGTGCTGAGGATCTCTGATGATGGATGCTGCTTTTCTACGGCAATGTTTCATGTAGATGTGTTCAGTGGTTGGGAGGGTTTTACCCGTGATGTACTGGGCCGAATCCACTACCTTTTCTAGGATTTTCCGCTCAAAGGCCTTGGTGTTCCCATACCAGGCCGTGATGCAGCCAGTCAGCACACTCTCCACCACACACCTATCGAAGTTTGCCAAGGTTTTCGATGACATGCCAAAACTCCGCAGACTCCTGAGGAAGTAGAGATGTTGTCGTGCTTTCTTCACAATATTATTTATATGATGGGTCCAGGACAGGTCCTCTGAGACAGTGACATCCAGGAATTTAAAGTTACTGACCCTCTCCACCTCCGATCCCCCGATGATTACTGGCTCATGGACCTCTGGCGTCCCTCTCTTGAAATCTACAATCAGATCCTAGGTCTTATTGACATTGAGTGAGAGTTTGTGATTACACCGCTCAGCCAAGTTTTCAATCTCCTTCCTGGATGCTGATTCATCACCACCTTTGATACAGCTCACAACAGTGTTGTCACCAGCAAACCTGTATACGGTGTTGGAGCTGTACTTAGCCACACAGTCACAGGTGTAAAGTGAGTAGAGCAGGGGACTAAGCACACACCCCTGTGGTGCTCCTGTGCTGATGAAGATTGTGGAGGAGATGTTTTCTGCCAATCTAGACTGACTGGGGTCCACAAGTGAGGGAATCCAGGATCCAATTGCACAAGAGGGTATTGAGGCCCAGGTCTTGGAGTTTACTGATTAGATTAGGGGGGATGATGCTGTTAAGTGCCAAGCAGTAATTGATAAAGAGCATTCTGATGTATGTATCTTTGCTGTCCAGATGTTTTCAGGGTTATGTGAAGAGCCAACAAGATAGCATCTGCTGTAGACCTGTTGCTTTGGTAGGCAAATTGGAGCGGATCCAAGTCGCTGCTCAGACAGGAGCTGATACGCTTCAACACCAGCCTCTTAAAACTCTTCATCACTGTGGATGGAAGTGCTACTGGGCAATAGTCATTTAGACAGGTTACCATGCTCTTCTTGGGCACCGGTACGATTGAAGCCTGCTTGAAGCAGGTGGGTACCACACACTGCAGGAGCGAGAGGTTGAAGATATCCGTGAGCACACCGGCCAGCTGGGCGTCACAGGAATACAGTACTCAGCCTGGTACTCCACCCAGACCGGATGCTTTCCTTGGATTCACTCTCTTGAAGGCAGCCCGCACGTCATCCTCAGATACTGAGACCAAAGGATCATCAGGAGACCTGGGGGACATGAATAGGAGTAAAGCGTCGACATTTTGGGCCAAGACCCTTCTGGACAGACCTTTAGGTGGGTCAGGAGTAGATGGATATGGGCCTAATGCAGACGATGGAGATTAGTGTAAGTAGCATCTCAGTCAGCAAGTCTCAGTCAAAAGACTTACGACATGCCCTTGTGGCTAAGCACAGCTCTATTACCATATTCAAGTTTTTCAAACAATACCATAACCACAGGCGAAAACAAAGATGGTGAAGAATCAGCATACAGGAGGGAGATTGAAAATCTGGCTGAATAGTGCCATAACAACAGCCTCTTCCCCAATATCAGCAAGACCAAGGAGCTGATTATTGACTTCAGGAGAAGAAAACTAGAGGTCCGTGAGCCAGTCCTCTTTAGAGGATCAGAGACAGGGAGTGAAGGCAACTTTAAAATTCTCAGTGTTATTATCTCGGGGGACCTGTTCTCAGCCCAGCATGTAAGTGCAATTACAAAGAGAGCACGGCAGCACCTTTACTTCCTGAGGAGTTTGTGGACATTAGGAATAACATCTAAAACTTTGACAAACTTTCTGATTTGATGGAAAACAGCCGTGAGAGCACGGAGGAACATTTGGAGTAACTTCTGAAATGCCTGGTTCACTGCCGCTGCTACTGTGAGATCGAGAATCTTCGGAGGGAAGGCCCCAAAGTCCCCGGCTTTGCCTGCTACTGGCAGCCGGGGCTGGGGTCGAAACATTCGGCAGGGATGGTGCTCGGTGCTCGGTGTCGGAGGGCTGGTTGGAGCTCGAAGTTTTCGGACGACTCAGAGTCAGACTGTGGTCGGGTATGGCAGGGAGAGTTTTCTTCCTTCTCCTGTCTGCGTGAGATGTGGGACTTTCGAGAGACTTTGAACTTTTTACCATGCTAAATGGCCTGTTCTTCATCAAGTTACGGTATTGCTTGCACTGTTGTAACTATATGTTATAATTATGTGGTTTTTGTCAGTTTTTCAGTCTTGGTCTGTCCTGTGTTTCTGTGATATCAGACCGGAGGAACATTGTATCATTTCTTAATGCATGTATTACTAAGTGACAATAAAAGAGGACTGCGTGTCCTCATAATCTAAAAAAAACTTCTATATTGAATGGCTGCATCACAGCTGAATATGGAAACACCAATGCTCTTGAATGGAAAATCCTACAAAAAGTAGCGGGTATGACCCAGTCCATCACAGGTAAAGCCCCTCCAACCATTGAGCACATCTACTGTACGTGGAATGCTATCACAGGAAAGCAGCATCCATCATCAGAGACGCCCACTACCCAGGATGTGCTCTCTTTCCGCTGATGCCATCAGGAAGAAGGTACAGGGGCATCAGAACTCACACCACCAGGTCCAGGAACAGTTACTACCCCTCAACCATCACACCCTTCAACCAAAGGAGGTAACTTCACTCAACTTCACACTCCATCATTGAAATGCTCCCACAACCAAGGGACTCACTTTCGAGGACTCTTCACCGCATGTTCTCGATATTTATTGCATATTTATTTATTGTATTTGCAAAGCTTGTTGTCTTCACCTCTCTGGTTGAAAACCCAGGTTGGTGTGGTCTTTCAATTATTCTGTTGTGGTTATTATTCTATAGGTTTACTGAGCGAGCTCACAAAAATATGAATCTCAGTGTTGTGGCATATATGTACTTTGATAATAAATTTATTTTGAACTTTGAAGTTTTTGACCTTCGAACCAGTTGGGATGAAGGGTCTGTTACTGTGCTGTAGAACTCTATGATTATAATTCTTCTGCGTGGATTGTCACCTTGTCGCGGTGGAGAGGCTTGTGTGGTCCTGTGATCTCGAGAGCGATGCCGTCTGGAGCTATGCTCCTGGTAGGGTCACCCATGGTGGTAAGGTCGAGGGTGAGGTCCCTGACAAAGAACAATCCAACCAAGACCTCAACGGTGGAACAGGCGGACAAAGTTACTTCAAACTCAACGGCTGTGAAGGCGGATGAAGGCTGCAACAAATCCATCAGCTCCAATCGTTGTGGTGTCCATGCCATTGGAATCAGTTGGTTGATTTGTGAAGTATCGTGTGCTTCTTGGAGTGCAACGTCAAGTACACGTTAAACAAATACATGCACAGGCGTCTTTGCTCTGTGGGCCACTTCTTCAGAACAAAGACCATCATCCTCGACCTCGAGGGATAGCCACGACGAGGATTATAATTAGATTTTGGGTTGAAATCTTTAGATATTAAACCTATATTATGGGCCTAATATGTTGATGTAATTATGAAAAAGGCATGGCGGTGGCTTTATTTCATTAGAAATGTCTACAGATATACCATGGAGAATATTCTGACCACTATGGAGGCACAGGATTGGAAGAAGCTGCAGAGGGTTGTAAACTCAGCCAGTTCCTTCATGGGCACTAGCCTCCTCAGCATCGAGGACATCTTCAAAAGGTGATGTTGCAAGAAGAGGGGGCCCATCATGAAGGACCCTCACCACCAGGACATGCCCTCTTCTCATTGTTACCATCAGGGAGGAGGTACAGGAGTCTGAGACCCCTCTTCTCATTGTTACCATCAGGGAGGAGGTACAGGAGCCTGAAGACACACACTGAACATATTAAAAACAGCTTCTTCTCCTCTGCCATCAGATTTCTAAATGTTCCATGATCACTACCAAACCTTTTCACTCTCTTACAGATGCTTTTTTAATGTGTTGCGCTGTACTGCTGCTGCAAAACAACAAATTTCATGACACGAGTCAGTAATAATAAATCTGATGTTGACTCTGGTCCACTAATTAAGCAACAACGTGAGTAAGTTAAAAGAACGAAAGAGAAATAGTTAACAAATATATTTACATGGAGAAACATACCCTCAGGGTCCTCCGAGAGGGAGGGAGAATGATGGACCCAATCAGATGGATACAGTTAATTACAGGGAACGTTTACGGCCAAGAGCTAGGATAAGAGGCTCCGAGTGTCCAGTGTGTTAGTGTGGGAGAGTGTTTTCCAGCATTAAAGGTTTACTAGTCCACCAAGCAAAGTTGAGGTGCTATTCCATCCCAGTGGATGAAGATGAGATTACTTCACCAAGCACAGATGATGTGGTCTTTTCAACCACTGATTCACAAACCACAGCAATTCGCTCTGGAGAGAGTCATCATACTCCAGGTCAGACGAGAGATAACCCAGGTCAGGTGTCAGATCACAGTACCCAGGTAGATCCTTCGCATGATGGCGGTGGTGTGGAGGTAGAGAAGAAGAGGAAGGTCAAGTGGCCAGCAATGGCAGATGAGAAGGCTTGGCGTGTGTTTGATGAGGATATCAGTATGATGTTGGAGAACACTCTCAGGGGAACATCAAAGAGAAAGTTGGAAGTGATGGGCGATCTGATTTACGATGTTGGAAAGTACAGGTTTGGTTTGGTTGAGTTGAAGAAAGCAAAGTCTACACAGCAACCAAGCAGGAGCCAGAAGGAGATTAGTAGGTTGAGGAGTGAGCTTAGATTGTTGAGACAGAGGTGGAAGGCAGCAAATGAGGGTGACAAGCCAGGGCTTGCTGATTTCCGAGAGCATTTTCGGATAAAGTTAGCATCACTCCGTCGTGCAGAGTCACAATGTAAAAAGAGAAAGAAGAGAGAGAAGGCAAGAAGGTCGTTCTTTGAGAACCCTCATGAGTTCACAAAGAAACTGTTTGAACAAAGTAAGAGCGGGCAGCTTAACATCTCTTAACAACAACTTAAGGATCACCTGGCAAGTACTTACTCTAACGAACAACGGGAGGCTCCTTTGCTTGACATTTCAGGGCTTGTGAAGCCTACCAGGCCAGGAGTGAAGTACGATCTGTCAGAACCCAAACCGGCAGAAGTGGAACAGTTCATTAGGAAGGCAAGGTCAGGCTCAGTGCCAGGACCTAATGGAGTGCCGTATAAGGTGTTCAAGAAGTGTGAAAAGCTGAGGAAATACTTGTGGAGGTTGTTAAAGGTGGTGTGGAGACAAGGTGTTGTTCCCTTGTCATGGAGTGAGGCTGAAGGAGTATACATCCCGAAGGAAGAGAATTCTGCTACATTAAATCAGTTCCAAACAATTTCACTCCTGAATGTAGAGGGGAAGATTATGTTTGGCATTCTGGCAGAAAGAATATCTTCATTTGTGATAGAGAATGGATTAGTAAATACATCTGTGCAGAAGGCAGGAGTACCAGGCTTCCCAGGATGCCTCAAACATTCCAGTATGATATGGTATACCATCCAAGAGAAATGGCATACCATCCAGGAGTCAAAAAGGTTGAGAAGAAATCTGGCTGTAGTTTGGTTTGATCTGGCAAATGCATATGGTTCTGTTCCCCATGTTCTGAATGAGTTTGCGATGAATTCCTATGGATTCCTGCTAAGGTGAGGAACTTTATTATGCAGTACTACAACGACTTCCGGATGAGGTTTTCCACTCAGCAGTTTACAACTAGGTGGCAGAGCTTGGATGTTGGAATCCCAATGGGATGTGCGATTTCACCCATTCTTTTTGTGTTAGCCATGGAGGTCATTGTGAGGGCTGCAGAATTAGTGGGACTAGGTGTTGCACTTGATGGCGGAGGGGAGTTACCACCAATACGAGTGTTCATGGGCGACCTTACCCTTTTGGGTCCCAGCATGGAGGCTGTGGAAAATGTACTATCTGGACTCAAGGAGCTAATGGATTGGGGAAGAATGAAGTTCAAGACCAAGAAGTCAAGGAGCCTTGTTCTTAGGAGAGGAAAGCTGGTTGACTTTCATTTCACCCTTTGTGGAGAGGAGATTCCATCCATTCAGGACCAACCAGTTAAGAGCCTTGGGCGATGGTACACAGAGGAGCTGAGAGACACCAAGAGGGTTCAAGAGACAGGAGAACAGATCAGCAGAGGTCTGATGTCTGTTGACAAGTGTGGCTTGCCTGGAAAGTTGAAGTTGTGGTGCTTGCAGTACGGACTGATGCCACGGATAATGTGGCCACTAACTGTCTATGAAGTGACAATGTCCCATGTTGAGGCAATGGAACGGAAGATCAACAAGTATGTGAAGAAGTGGCTTGGAGTACCGAGCAGCCTCACCAATGTTGCAATCCACAGTAGCCAGACAAAGCTTACCATCCCAGTGCAATCCCTTGTTGAAGAGGTCAAGGTAGCCAAGGTAAGATCATTCTTGATGCTTCGAGACTCAGAAGACCCTGTCATCAAGAACACCCAGCCGGATGTGAGATCAGGCAGGAAGTGGTCAGCCCGTGTAGCAGTTGATGAGGCAGAGTCTAGATTGAAGCACAAGGAGACAGCTGGGGCTATCCAGCTAGGCCGCCAGGGACTTGGATGGACAACCCACAAGTGGTGGTCATCTTCTACAGGTGAGGAGCGCCGTGAGCTTGTAACACAAGAAATACGAGAGGTAGAAGAGGAGAAGAGGTTAGCTAAAACAGCTGGCCTGGCCAAACAAGGGGCTTGGACCCGGTGGGAAAGTGTTGAACAACGACATCTATCTTGGAATGTTCTGTGGCAGATGGAACCGCTCCGCATTCCTTTTCTATGCAGAGCAGCGTACGATCTGCTCCCAACACCTGCCAACCTCAGCACCTGGTATGAAGATAAGACAGACAGGTGTGCTGCTTGTGGCGAGAAGGGAACACTTCAACATATCTTGAGTGCATGCAGAGTCAATCTTTCCAGCAGCATGTACACTTGGAGACATAACAATGTTCTCAAAGTTGTAACAGGAGCAGTTGAGCAGAGAGTACTGCAGCACAACTTATCTCATGCCCCATGCTGCACAGAACATCGCATATCATTTGTGAAAGAAGGCTCCAAGTCAAGGGTGTACAGCATAGGCTCACGATCAAGCATACTTTCTTCAGCCAATGATTGCTGTGTCAAGGCTGACTTGGACGGGAAAGGCAGTTTCCCAGAGCAAATAGCTTTCACAACATTGCGTCCAGATATAATCGTATGGTCTGACACCAGTAGAGAAGTGGTTATTGGTGAACTCACAGTCCCCTGGGAAGACAACATCGATGAAGCCCATGAGCACAAGTTAACTAAGTATGCAGAATTAAGATCAGAGTGCAGAGACAGAGGGTGGAAGGTCTCATGCTATCCATTCGAAGTAGGCTGCTGTGGGTTTATTGCGTTCACTTTCCAGAAGTGGCTGCGTGACCTTGGCTTCGCTAGAAGAGAGATCAAGTCAACCAGCAGGGCTGCAGCTGAGGCAGCAGAGAAAGGATCAGCATGGGTGTGGACCAAGTATGTCCAGAGGGGCAGATAGTCAGACAGTGTATACATATCTTGCAAACCCTTCAGTAGTTGCATAGACACCTGAAGAGCAGACTATCTGTTGGATGGAAGTGACCAACAACTCTGATAGAGGCAGATGCCAAGTTTTTGAGCTCACCAGTGGGAGGTGGTGCTTTAGCACTGCTGGCCCACCACCTCGAAGGAGTCTTGATCATAAGCGGGCCGAAACTCCTGAAGACAGGTGGCAGATCAACTGATGATCCCACTGGTGATAGCACAGGACAGTTAACATCTTAGTCCACATGTATTTTGTAACTATAGTTCAATAAATTATATTTCCCTGAAAGTGATGACACAGGTTGATAAGGTGGTTAAGAAGGCGCGTGTTTGCTTTTATTGGTCAAGGCACTGAGTTCAAATGTCAGGAAGTTATGTTGCAGCTTTACAAAACTCTAGTTTGGTCTCACCTGGAGTATTGCATACAGTTCTGGTCACCCTGCTGTAGGAAGGATGTTGAGGCTTCGGAGAGGGTGCAGAAGAGGTTTACAAGGATGTTGCTTAGTTTAGAGGGCAGGTGCTATCACGAGAGGCTGGATGGACTTGGGTTGTTTTCTCCAGAGTGGCAGAGCCTGAGGGGAGATCTGATAGGGGTTTATAAGATGATGAGAGGCGTAGATAGTTGTTATCTTTTTCCTCCTGGATTCAAATATCTAATACCAGAGGGCATGCATTTAAGGTGAGGAATAGTAATTTTAAAGGAGGTGTGAGGGAAGGTTTTTACACAGTGAGTGGTGGGTGCCTGGAACGCACTGACAGGGTGGTGGTAAAGATAGATACATTAGGGACATCTAAGAGATGTTTGGGTAGGCGCATGACTTTGAGGAAAATGGAAGGATATGGTGATTGTGTAGGTAGGAGGGATTAGTTCAGTTGTTCATTTGATTACTAATTTAATTTGTACGGATGTACCATGGAGAGCATTCTAACTGGCTATATCGCCGTCTGGTATGGTGGGGCGGGGGGCGCGCGTTGGCGGAGGAGGCTACTATCCAGGATCAAAAGAAGTGGCAGAAAATTGTAAACTTAGCACTGGCCTCCCCATCATCCAGGACATCCTCAAGGAGCGATGCCTCAAAGAAGGGTCCATCATTAAGGACCCCAGTCACCCAGGACATGCCTTGTTCTCATTGCTACCTTCAGGAAAGAGATACAGAAGCCTGAAGGCACGCAATCAGCGATTCATGAACAGTTTTTTCCCCTCTGCCATCCAATTTCTGAATGGACCTTGAAACCATGAACAGTTTTTTTTGCACTGCTTATTTAATTTAACTACTTAATATACATACTGTATATTACTTACTGTAATTCCGTTTTTTCTCTATTATTGTGTATTGCATTGTACTGCTGCTGCAAAGGCAACAAATTTAACGACTTTTGCTGTTGATATTAAATCTGATCCTCGTTCTGATTCTGGTTCAGTACAGCATTGTGGGCCGAAAGGGCTGTCCCTGAGCTGTACTGTTCCATGTTCTGTGTAGAAAAGTTATAGTGGACAAGAGCAGCTACAATTTCACTCAAGATAGGAAAACATCTTCTTTCAATTTGTCTGCATGAAGTATTGGGATTTTTAAGTGTTGGTTGCCATGGTAGCGCTAAGAATTCGGTAAATGAGTAACACAAACAGTATTATATTTAAACTTCGGCTTAGTGCAATTGATTCACTGCTGTGCAGATGTGCAGAGCATGGGTGAAATTTGCATAGAGAAACAGTACTACTATTTGACAATACTCCAGATTTATCAATAACATGGATAATTTTTTCCCCCAAATTCATTCAAAGATTCAGTCCTGAATAATGATGGGTTGTGCTGCTGGCACCAAACTGTCTTGTAGTTGAACTTGCTATTACACATATGATGTTCCATAAAATGCCAAATATTCAAGGATTATTGGTGCCTTAAGTATACCTCATTCATTACCCTTTTCCCTGGGTAGGAGAGTCGAAAAACTAGAAGGCAGAGATTTAAGGTGTGAGAGGAGAAATTTTAAAGAGACAGTTACATTTTGTAACATGTTAAGCTGCTGAATATCAATATCTCTGAGGATCTGGACTCGACATATCGATGCAGCTACAAAGAAGGGACAACAGTGGCTACATTTCATGAGGAGCTTGAGGAGAATTGGTATGTTGCGAAAGACACTTGTACCGATGTACTGTGGAGAGCATTTGAACTGGCTGCATCACTGTCTGCACAGGATCAAACTAAGCTGCAGAGAGTTATAAACTTAGTCAGGACATCTTCAAGGAGTAATGCCTTGAAAAGGCTCCATCCATCATTAAGGACGTCTGTCACCCAGGACATGCCTTGTTCTCATTGCTACCATCAGGGAGAAGGTACAGGAGTCTGAAGGCACACACTCAACGATTCAGGAACAGTTTCTTCCCTTCTGCCATCTGATTTCTGAATGGACATTGAACCCATGAGCACTAACTCACTATTTCTATTTTTGCACTACTGATTTAATTTAACTATTTTATATATATACTTACTGTAATTGACATTTGTTTTTATTTTTATGTATTTCATTGTACTGCTGCTGCAAAGACAGTAAGCTTCATGACAAATGCCACTGATATTAAACCTGACCCTGATTCTGATTCTGAACTTTAAAACATTAAACTAATTGTAATAAAAAGACAGGAGTCCAAAAAAATGTGTCTTTGTTTCTTCTTTACTTTACGCATGGCATGCACGTATCATGTGGTAGTATTCGACATATGCAATTCACATATTTTTGCATATAACCTGAAATGAATTATCTAAATGAACAAGAATGCTTAGTCAAAGAAAATAAACAAAATCTAATTATAATCATAGAGTCCTACAGCACAGTGATACTCCCTTCTGACCAACTGGTTCAAAGTTTAAAAAGTTCAAAGTTCAAAATAAAATTATTATCAAAGTTCATATATATCACCATATACAACCCTGAGATTCACTTTCCTGTGGGTATACTCAGCAAGTCTATAGAACAGTATCTATAACAGAATCAGTGAAAGATCAACCAGAGTGCAGAAGACTTTGCAAATGCAAGTATAAATAAATAGCAATAAATAATGAGAACATGAGATAACAAGATAAAGTGTCCTTAAAGTGAGATCATTAATTGTGGGAACATCTCAATGGATGGGCAAGTGAGTGTAGTTACCCCTTTTGTTCAAGACCCTGGTGATTGAAGAGTAGGAACTGTGCTGGAACCTGGGAGATTACTGAAATATTAAATACACAACAGAGACCTGAGGGTAAACTTTTTCACACTGTGGGTGATGCATCTATGGAATGAGCTACAAGGCAAATCTGTCAAGGAATGTTTACATTTCGAATGTTAAAAGGCCTGAACAGATTAGATGTGGTAAAGTTATTTCCCATGGTAGGGGAATCTAGGACAAGAGGGCATGACTTCAGGATTGAAGGATGTCCATTTAGAACAGAGATGTGGAGGAATTACTTTAATCAGAGAGTGGTAAATCTGTGAAATTTGTTGCCACGAGCAGCTGTGGAGGCCAAGTCATTGGATGAATTTAAGGCAGAGATAGATGGATTATTGATTAGCCAGGGCATTAAAAAGTATGGGGAGGAGTTGGGATGACTGAAAGAATTGGATCAATCATGATTGAATGGCAGAGCAGACTCGATGGGCCGAATGGCCTACTCCTACTCCTGTATTTTATGGTCTTATGCTCTTATGGAAGGTATAATTCCGATGTATAAAAGACATTTAGACAGACACAAAGATAGAAGTGGCCAAGGGAGATATAGGCTAAACCCAAACAAATGGGGTAGACTCAGATAGACAGCAAAAAAATGTTGGAGGATCTCAGCAGGTCAGGCAGCATCTATGGAGAGGAACAAGCAGTTATTGTTTATCCCAATGAAGGCCTCAGTTCTGCTTGCTGCTCCATGACATTTACCCCGCACTTCACTGCACTGAGACTGAGGCTGTGGACCTGCTCCGACTGCTCTGGGCTTCATGTCTGCGAGCTCCATGACATTTTGCTCCACTGTGTGATCAACTGTGGCTGAAGCTGTGGGCCTGCTCCAACTGATCCTGGCTTTGTGTCTACAGACCCACTTTCATTCTGAATGCAGTTGCTTGCTTTTATTGTTTGAATGTCTCTGCACATTGGGTGTTTGTTGTATATTTTGCTATGGGTTCTTTTTGGGTTTCTTTTTATTTTGTGGCTGCCTGTAAGGAGACAAATCTCAAGGTTGTACTATGTATAGTGCTATATTTGTTCTTTGTAAAGACAAATGGTGTGGGTAAAAACATTAGAACTATTTTATTTTCAGACTTACAGCAATGGCTTTTGCTCCAGTGCACACACATGCAACAACCTCGTCTGCAACCTTTCTGGTTTTGGGTGAACCACACACATTGTCCACTGGTACACACATAATAACACATCTTCCCCTTTAAAAGAAACAAACAGAATATTATCTCTCCATATACATTCAAGAAACAATAATCCTTTGCAACAAAGATATTAACATTCTGTAGCCAGACACTTTTCACTCAGCAACTTTCAATCAGTCTCCGAGGTGGTTTAATGAACCTTTTTTGTCTGTTATATGTTGTTGCATTTGGTGCATTAATATTTGTGTATTTTTTAGAATTATGATCAACAAATATATTCTTTACATCTGCTATCAGTCTTTTGTGTACTGATTGTTATGGGTTGGAGCTTGCTGTCATAGATCCACACAGTTCCTTCTAGGAGGTGTTTCTTACTCCATCCATATCTGGTATGAACATGGAACAACTTCCTCTTGCACATATAGTTGCATGGACCTTGTGCCTCAATCGTGATCTCGGATTCACACTTAATCTCCAGGCTTCAGGACTGACAGGCTTTTTGCAGTCTTGTCATAGCAGTGCTTCTATTTCTGTTTCTCTTTCCCTTTCACTTTAGCCACTTTGACCTTATGTGCTCCTTCAGGTATCAACAGGTGTTCCTGCATTGGAAAGTTAGTGAGCATAGGTCAACCCATCAGCATATGGGCTGCTGAAGGCCATTCTGCAGTGGTGTACTTCTGTAAATCACTAGACTTTTGTGGAAGTCCTCTCATCCACCTTGCGTCTTCTTCATGAGGCCCTTCACTACCTTGACCAAACTCTCTGTTAGGACATTAGGTTTTGGGTGATGTGGGCTTGAAATTATGCGTTGAAACCCCCAATCATTGGCAAGGGACTCAAATTCACAGCTCAAAAATTGTGGACCATTTCACATGGAACTCCATGCTTCACCTACACAGCTTTCAGGAAGGAGATAACCACTTTGCTGGATGTTGATGGCAGTGTTGCAGCCTCTGGGTAATTGAAAAAGTCATCTGTTATGACAATGTGATTCTTCCTATTACGTTCAAACAAATCCATTCCAACACTAAAGTATGACCTGTCTGGTACAGGATATGGTGAAAGTGGTTCTGCTTGCTGCTTTGGTCTATAGGTAGGACATATCTCACATGAAGCAGTGGTCTAGCTGATGCCTTGGTTCATTCTTGGCCTGTACATCGACTTACGAGCTCTTCATTTACTTTTTTCCCACCAAGATGCCCTTCACGAATCTCCTGGACCAGTTGTTTGCGTAGCAACACTGGGATCACAAAGCTGTTCCCTTTGAAGGCCATATCTTCCACCATTGACAGTTCAGTTCTGCAAGCCCAATAATCCCAAATATACATTGGACAGTCATTCTTAGTTTCTGGCCATCTTTCCTGTATTGTCTCTTTGAGTACTTTGATTGTTTCCTCTGTCCCTGCTGCCGTCCTAATCTTCTCTGTTCTATCAGGAGATACTGGAATGGAGACGATAATCATGTCAACATTCACCTGTATATCAGCATTACCCTCTTGGTCACTCTTTTCTTTCTTGTTGTCTGCTCGAGACAGCCCATATATTTTCCTGGTATTTAGGTCATGTTCGCGACATATTCTGCAGCCTTGTCAACATGTGCTGTATCCTCATGGGTCAGTCATTCAGTGGTTTGGACATAATTGAGACCAGTGGTTTATGGTCTGTTTCCACTTCAAAAGCTTGTCCATAGAAATACTGATGGAACTTTTCTCATGTATATATGCTGGTGAGAAGCTCTTTCTCTCCCTGTGCATGTTTGGCTTCCGCACTTGTTAAAGCCCTTGATGCATAGGCCAGAGGTTGCCGTGTACCATCATGCTGCTGCAGTAGTACTGCTCCAAGGCAGTACTGGGATGCATCAGCCGAGATCCTAGCACACATCTTTGGATCATAAAACTTCAGCACGGGCTCTTCAGTTAGGACTTTTCCAGCACCTGGAAACGTTTTTCTTGCTTGCAAGAACAAATCCACTCATCTTGCTGCTCAAGGAGTGACCTAAGTGGTGCTGACACAGTAGACAATCAAGGGATGAGATTAGCCAGTTAAGTCACCATCCCCAAGAAACACCTCACCTCTTCCTTTTTTTGGGACCTTTCCATGTTTTCAATGGATGGCTTTCTTGGGTCAGGCTTCACTCCCCCTTTCCGATTTGTCATCTCCTATGAAAGTCCATGCCTTAACACCAAACTCACAGTTCTCTTTATTTAATTTCAAATTGACATTCCGTGTCACATCAAGAATGTGCCTCAGTTGTGCATCATGTTTGTCCTTGGTGGACACCCAGACAATGATGTCATCCATCATGGTCTCAACAACAGGTATGCCTTCAAAGGTCATGTGGAAGACTTCTGGTGAGGACAAAATCCCATATCGTAGCTGGAGAAAGTGATGTCTTCCTTGTGGTATGTGAAAAGTACGCAGTCTCGAACTTGCCTCATCCAGCTTCATCTGCCAACAGTCAGATGACACATCGAGTTTACTAAACCACTTGGCAACAGCAAACCGGGACATGAGCTCCTCCCGTGTTGGCAATTAAAAATGCTCTCTCTTGATGGCTTTTTTGAGATTTCTTGGCTCTGGCCATATCCACAATGCTCTATTTTTCTTTTACACAACGACCAGTGAGTTCACCCAATCTGTTGGCTCTTCAATTTTCTTTTTGACATTTATGCGTGCTAGTTCATGCATGCTAGTTCTTGTTTAAGTTTGTCTCTAAGTGCAAGGAGAGCTTTTCTGCATGAATAGACAACAGCAGCTATTGTCTCATCTACATGGATCTTGTGTACTCCAGGTAAGCACCTGAGCCCCTCAAAGACATCTGCGTACTCTTCCATGAGTGAAGTGTGGTCATCGTTGGTCTGTGAAGCCACTGCGAAAATTTGAAAACTCTTTCTAACAGGTTGAGCTTTTCATGTGCACTCAGACCTAGTATTGGCTGTAGTCACTTTTCTACAATCAGTAGCAGTGCCTTTAGGCGCTGCCTCTTGTGCTTGAAGGTCATTATACAGCCTCCTCTTACTGGAATATTCTCTCTAGTATAGTCTGTCACTCTTAACTTCACAGGATAAATCTTGCTCTCTGCTTTGATAGTCTTGTAATCATCCATGGATAACAGATTTACCTGGGCTCCGGCATCAAGCTTAAATCGACGGTCCGTCGAGCACCTCCGCTCCATCCTCCACAACAGACAGATTCTCCCGGTAGCCACCCATTTCAACTCTGCTTCCCATTCCCCTTCAGATATGTCCATACATGGCCTCCTCTACTGCCATGACGAGGCTAAACTCAGGTTGGAGGAGCAACACCTCATATACCGTCTAGGTAGTCTCCAGCCCCTTGGTATGAACATAGAATTCTCCAACTTCTGGTAATTCCCTCCCCTTCATTTCCTCTATCCCTATTTCACTCTGTCCCCTCCACCAGCTGCCTATCACCTCCCTCATGGTTCCGCCTCCTTCTACTACCCATTGTGCTTTCCCCTTTTCCTTCTTCACCTTTCCTGCCTATCAGCTCCCTGCTTCCCCTCCCCCACCCCTTTATCTTTCCCCTTACTGGTTTTTCACCTGGAACCTACCAGCCTTCTCCTTCCCACCCTCCCCCAACCTTCTTTATAGGGCCTCTGCCCCCTCCCCCTACAGTCCTGATGAAGGGTTCCGGCCCAAAACGTCGACCGATCATTTCCACAGATGCTGCCCGACCTGCTGAGTTCCTCCAGTGTATTGTGAGTGAAGCTTAAATGGAATTACTGTCTCATTCACTGGGACAATCCATTCTGTTTTACTAGCACCAGCAGTCTGCTGAGAATGTACAAAAACTTCCTCAATTTCCTCATCAACAATGTGCACCTTCCTCTTGGTAGCCCCAGCTTTGCAGCACTTTGCAAAATGATTCTTCCTCCCACAATTATTGCAGGGCTGTCCATAAGCAGGACAAGTGTCTGGGATGTGACTACCTCCACGTTTGCTGCATTTGCAATTTGAGCCTAGCTCTTTGCTTTGCTGTTGCTTTAGGGAACACCTTGTGCTCTGCTCCTCTGTTTTCACAGCATGCGCTGTTGTTACTGCTTTGTCCGGCTCCTTTGCTTGTGCTTGTGTGGTCTCCACTGCCCTACACATAATCACAGCCCTTTCTAGCAGCAAGGACAAACAGCGTGGATAAAAATGGTACTATCATTTTATTTACAGCAACGGCTTTTGCTCTAGCCTGAGGATGTGTGACGAGTTCACCCACGTCCTCTCCAGTTCTGGGTGAGACACTCTCATTGCCCACTGGGAGCTCAAGTTCTTTATGACGTACACACACATAATAACACAAATACATACTTTGACAATAAATGTACTTTGAACTTTGAACTCTCCATAGATGCTGCTTGACCTTCTCAGTCCCTTCAGTATTTTGGGTGGGTTACTCTGGATTTCCAGCATCTGCAGCATCACTTGTGTTTTTAACTCTGATGGTCAGCATGATGAAGTTGGGCCGAAGGGCCTGTTTCCTTAACTCTCTCTTGTAATTGAAGCATAATCCCATTCAAAATCCTGTACAGGGGCCTGGTGAGACCACACCTGGAGTACTGCGTGCAGTTTTGGTCTCCAAATTTGAGGAAGGACATTCTTGCTATTGAGGGAGTGCAGTGTAGGTTCATGAGGTTAATTCCCCAGATGGCGGGACTGTCATATGTTGAAAGATTGGAGCGACTGGGTTTGTATACTCTGGAATTTAGAAGCCTGAGAGGGGATCTTATTGAAACATATAAGATTATTAAGGGATTGGACACGCTGGAGGCAGGAAGCATGTTCCCGCTGATGGGTGAGTCCAGAACCAGAGGCCACAGTATAAGGATTTGGGGTAGGCCATTTAGGACGGAGTTGAGGAAAAACTTTTCACCCAGAGAGTGGTGGATATATGGAATGCTCTGCCCCAGCAGGCTGTGGAGGCCAAGTCTCTGGATGCTTTCAAGAAAGAGATGGATAGAGCTCTTAAAGATAGCAGAATCAAAGGTTATGGGGAGAAGGCAGGAACTGGATACTGATTGTGGTTGATCAGCCATGATCACAGTGAATGGTGGTGCTGGCTTGAAGGGCCGAATGGCCTACTCCTGCACCTATTGTCTATTGTCTATAAAACAGGAGATATTCCCGGCTTTAAATGAAACTCACTGTTGCCTATAAAAAGTTAAACATCTTGACCGAGGGAAACCTGAAACATAAACAGATCATACAGGAATCGCACGGAGTCGGGTGCTGTGGGATTGTCAAAGCTCCAGTATTGTCCTGAAGTTGGCATGGAATAAAAATTAATCTTCAGGAGTCAGCTGTGCTCGACCCCAGGAGAACAAAAAAAATCTTTGGGCCATTAGAAATATTTTTGTTTAATTTCTTTGGAGAAACCTCAGTTGGAAAACAAAATATCAGAAGTGGCATAAAATTCTTGAGACAAACTCCTTCCAACAAGAGACAAGGACACTGTCTGTTCTCCTATTGGCTGACAGAAGGCAGAGCTGTGGGTTGATCCACCAATGGCATGAGTGTGTGGGTGGGGTTACGGGAGGCAGGGGGTCATGTGACAAAACCTCCAGGAAAACAACCAAGTAGCGTTTTGCAAATCATTTACAGAGTGTATCAACAAATGATTAGTTCAGGAGTGGGCAATTATTTTCCTACCTCCTTCCTAGGATAAAATACACAGACAGTGAGGTATGCCTATCACCTCCCCTGGGTTCCCCTCCTCCTTCCCTTTCTCTGATGGTCCACTCTCCTCTCCAGTTGAAGTTCATAAGTAAAATTTATTATCAGGATACACACACGTCACCACATACAATCCTGGGGATTCTTTTTCCTGCTGGCATACCCAACAAATCTATAGAACTGTAACTGTAAACAACAGGAATCCTGCAGACGCTGGAAATTCAAGCAACACACATCAAAGTTGCTGGTGGACGCGGCAGGCCAGGCAGCATCTCTAGGAAGAGGTACAGTCGACGTTTCAGGCCGAGACTCTTTGTCAGGACTAACTGAAGGAAAAGTTGGTATGGACCAAATGCTTGCCATGATATATTGAGACCCATGTGGAACAGGTCTCTTCGGACCCTTCGAGCCACAATGCCCAGCAACCCCTGATTAAACCCCAGCCTAATCACGGGTCAAATTACAATGACCAATTCACCTACCAACTGTTACGTCTTTGGACTGCGGGAGGAAAATGGAGCACCCGAAGGAAAAATATTCAGTCACAGAAAGAACGTACAAACTCCTTTCAGACAGCAGCGGGAATTGAACTGGGGTCGCTGGTACTGTAAGGCATTGTGCTAACCACTACACTACCATGTATGTTCAAACTAGTTGCCGACATTTTTACAGCAGCAACACAGTACAGTGCAAGAACATCACAAACATGAATGATATAAACTTAAATTATCATCAGCATAAAATAAGCGTAAATGAGAGTTCAGGATGAGGGAGTTGGCAGGAATAGTCATGAACATAGCAACAGAAAGTTTCTACTTCCTTTGGTTTGCCCTGTTTTGACCCTTTGAGTTCCTCCAGCAGATTTTTCATTGTTCTGAATTCTCCTGTGTCTCCACCGTCCAGCCGAACCCCACTTCCCAGCTCCGGGTTACAACACTTTTAAGTTCAAATTCAAGACTTGCATAAAAAGTAATGTGATTTCAGCTCATTGTCTAAAAAGGCAGTGCCATTACAGACAATGAGTTTCACTGACCTCTAGAAAAAAAATTTCTCCATCACTTCCCTCTCTTCAATTTTGCTTAAATCCCTGCCCCGTTGTTTTGGACTTCTTGATAAGGAAGATAGACGCCTCTCTGTCTATCCTTTGACACCTATTACAAATCCATTGGCTCCCAAAGCTACCTCAATAAAGTTCAAAGTTCAAAGTAATTTTCTTATCAAAATGCCTATATGTCATCTTATACAACCTTGAGATTTATTTTCATGTGGGCATACTCAACTGATCTATAGAATAGTTGGGCCAAAGATCCTGTGTCTGTGCTGTGCTTTTCTGTGACTCCATGAGTAACTACAACAGAATTAATAAAAGACCGCCCAACTTGAGCGTTCAGCCAGAGTGCGAAAGACTAGAAACTGTGTAAATGCAAAAAGAAGAAAAAAAGCAATAATAACTAAATAAATAAGCAATAAACATTGTAATCATGCGATGAAGTGTCATTGAAAGGGAATCTCTAGGTTGTGGGAACATTTCAATGACAGAGGAAGTGAAGTTGAGTAAAGTTATCCCCTTTCAAGAGCCTGATGGTTGTGGGGTAGCAACTGTTCCTGAATCTGGTAGTGTGAGTCCTGAGGCTCCTGTACCTTCTTCCTGATGGCAGCAGCGACAAGAGTGTGTGCTGGGTGGTTAGAGTAGCTGATAATGGATGCTGTTTTCCTGTGATATCTCCTCTTACCCTAACATTTGCAAGGACACCATTCCATTTTCTCAGTGCTCCACTACATCAGTTCTGGTGATGAGGCTTTCCATTCCAGGACATCTGAGATGTCCTCCTTCTTCAGAAAACTGGGGATCCCCTCCCCTCCCCCCCTTCCATCGAAGACATCTTCATAAGGTGATGGCAGCATCCATTATCACCTCCCAACCTCTGTGGTGGCCAGTGTGATCATGTTTGCTGTTGTGTGCTGGGGCAGCAGGCTGAGGGTAGCAGACACCAACAGAATCAACAAACTCATTCGTAAGGCCAGTGATGTTGTGGGGATGGAACTGGACTCTCTGACGTTGGTGTCTGAAAAGCGGATGCTGTCCAAGTTGCATGCCATCTTGGTCAATGTCTCCCATCCACTACATAATGTACTGGTTGGGCACAGGAGTACATTCAGCCAGAGACTCATTCCACTGAGATGCAACACAGAGCGTCATAGGAAGTCATTCCTGCCTGTGGCCATCAAACTTTACAACTCCTCCCTTGGAGGATCAGACACTCTGAGCCAATAGGCTGGTCCTGGACTTATTTCCATCTGGTATAATTTACATATTATTGTTTAATTATTTATAGTTTTATATTGCTATATTTATACTCTATTCTTGGTTGGTGCAACTGTAATGAAAGTCAATTTCCCTCTGGATCAATAAAGTATGTCTATCTATCTATCATGGTCTCTAGGGGGGCTGCGCGATTGCTTGCATGGTTGGTGGTGGGGATTGATGCTGTGGCTGGAGCAAGTGGGGGGCACGAGGGGAGTGTTGATGCTTTTGTTGCTGCTTGTGCGTGGGGAGGGGTGGGGGGGCTTTGGAGTTCTAACGTTTCATTCTCTGGGGTTTCTCTTCAGTTTTGTGGATGTCTGTGAAGAGTAAGAATTTCAGGTTGTATACCGTCAACATTCTCTGATATTAAATTGAACCGTTGAACCAGTGAGGGGGCACATCAAGCATTAGGCCACACTTGGAGTACCGTGTCCAGTTCTGGTCGCCTCACTAGAGGAAGGATGTGGAAGCACTGGAAAGGGTACAGAGGAGATTTACCAGGATGCTGCCGGGTTTAGAGAGTACGTATTATGATCAGAGATTAAGGAAGCTAGGGCTTTACTCTTTGGAGAGAAGGAGGATGAGAGGAGACATGATAGAGGTGTACAAGATAATAAGAGGAATAGATAGAGTGGATAGCCAGTGCCTCTTCCCCAGGGCACCACTGCTCAATACAAGAGGACATTGCATTAAGGCAAGGGGTGGGAAGTTCAAGGGGGATATTAGAGGAAGGTTTTTTACTCAGAGAGTGGCTGGTGCGTGGAATGCACTGCCTGAGTCAGTGGTGGAGGCAGATACACTAGTGAAGTTTAAGAGACTACTAGACAGGTACATGGAGGAATTTAAGGTGGGGGGGGTGTTATATGGGAGGCAGGGTTTGAGGGTCGGCACAACTTTGTGGGCCGAAGGGCCTGTAATGTGCTGTACTATTCTATGTTCTATGTTCTATGTAATGGCTTTATGCATCCAGATCTGAAGTCTCACTACAATCCCAAAACACTGTAAGAAATAAGGACAAAATTAGGCCATTTGGCCCATTGATCATGGCTGATCCTTTTCCCCTTTCGGCCCCAATCTCCTGCCTTCTCCCCAGACCCCTTCACGCCCTGACTAATCAAGAACTATCAACCTCTGCCTTAAATAAACGCAATGACTGGACTCCACAGCAGCTTGTTGCAACCAGTTCCACAGATTCACCGCTCTCTGGCGAAAGACCCTGTAAGAATATTGGCAGATGCCTAGTTTAATTGGTCATAGTTGGACAGTGCAATATCTATTCAAAGAGAGGCTTGTATTTTTGCCTTAATTTTTTGCCGATGAGATCATATATTTACAGCCTTCCCTGTTTTATAAAACCACCGCTGCTTTTGCTTATTCAGCTGAGGAGTGGAGCAGTCAAAGTGCCAGATTTCTCTGAAATTCTGCCTAATATCACTCCATGCTTGACTAGGTGGACAGACTCTTCCAAGGAATAAGGACTTATTCCTCTCAGGGAGGGCAGTCACTTGGTGAATTACTGCAGAGAGATGTCCCATTAAGGCAAGTCGCTGAGTATTAGTAGGTCCCAATGAGCCAAGTGACATACCGCTTTACCAGAGTGCCCTTTATATCTGAGTCTACACAGTTAATGTGGACAAAGTGATGAACAGGGGTACTTTTATCCATTTACTGAGTAATGAAGCTTAATAAGGAAGCATTATCAATTTATGTTTTTTATAACTAAAGAGTACTTGAAGATCCTTTCACTGGCTACTTAAGAACATCATGGCTAAAGCTGTCCCAGCTGCTGAGCACATCGACATGAAACGCTGTCGCTGGAAAGCAGCATCCATCATCAGGGAGCCCAAATCCTGAGGACAAGCTCTCTTCTCACTGCTGCCATCAGGAAGAAGGTTCAGGACCCTCAGATCTCACGCCACCAGGTTCAGGAACAGTTATTATGCCTCAACTATGGGGCATTTGAACCGAAGGGGATTACTTCACTCAACTCCACTTGCTCCAGCACTGAAATGTTCCCGCAACCTATGGACTCACTTTCAAGGACTTGCCATCTCATATTCTTGACATGTATTGCTTATTTATTTTGTTATTATTGTTTCTCCTTTTCAGAGGTTGCCTACTTGGCATCAAATGTTGCATAACTAGGACTTGTGATATGCATCAGCTGCTTATACAACCAACCACTGAAGTTCAAAGTTCAAAGTATTGGCAAGCCATTTCCGTAGAAAAAATTGCCAAGAACAATCCTGGTTTTGGAAAGACCATGACCACCCATGTTATACAACATGGCACATAATGATGATGTCATATGACATGGCACATAATGATGATGTCATACACCACGGCCAACAAACAAATCAGAATCACAAATCAGAGCATTTAACTCTTCACCTTACATGACTTATTTCAAAGCTACCAGACAGATTAAATTTAGGGTATTGGAATAAAGATCAAAGTTCAAAGTAAATTCTATTATCAAAGTATAGATATGTCACCATATACAACTCAGATTAATTTTCTAATGGGCATACTCAGCAAATCTATAGAATAGTAACTATAACAGAATCAATGAAAGATCAACCAGAGTGCAGAAGACAACAAACTATGCAAATGCAAATATAAATAAATAGCAATAAGTAATGAGAACGAGATAACAAGATAAAGAGTGCTTAACGTGAGATCACAGACAAGAGAAAATCTGCAGATGCTGTAAATCCAAGCAACTAGAATTGCGCCCCCCCCATCTTCTAACTTTGACTCCTCATTATTCTGTTCTTCAGTCCTGATCAGTAGTCTTGGCCCAAAACTTCGACTGTAATTTTTTCCGTAGAATCTGCCTGTCCTGCTGAGTTCCTCCAGCATTTTGTGTAAGTTGCTTAGAGTGAGATCATTGGTTATGAGAACATCTCGATGGATGGGCAAGTGAGTGGAGTTATCCTCTTTTGTTCAAGACCCTGATGGTTGAGGGGTAGTAACTGTTCTTGAACCCAGTGGTGCATGTCCTGAGGCTCTTGTACCTTCTACCTGAAGGCAGCAGCGAGAGAGGTACATGGCCTGGGTGGTGAGGATCTCTGATGATGGATATTGCCTTCCTACTGCGGCATTTCATGTAGACGTGCTCAATGGTTGGAAGGGCTTTGCCCGTGCTGTACTGGGCTGAATCCACTATCTTCAGTAGGATTTTATGTTCAAATGCGCTGGTATTTTTGCACTTGGCCAGGATGCAGCCAGTGAATACACTCTCCACTATACGTCTGTAGAAGTTTGCAAAAGTTTTCAAAGTCATGCTGAATCTCTGCAGACTCCTGAGGAAGTAGAGGTGCTGCTGTGCTTTCTTCGCAATCGTACTTACTTGCTGAGTCCAGGGCAGATCCTCTGAAATAGTAACAGCCAGAGATTTAAAGTTGCTGACTCTCTCCACCTCTGATCCTCCAATTAAGGTGTGGCCTGTGGACCTCTGGTTTACCTCTCCTGAAGTCTACAATCAGTTCCTTGGTCTTGCTGACATTGACTGAGCAGTTGTTGTTATGACACCACTCAGCCCGATTTTCAGTCTTCGTCCTGTATGCTGATTCATTGCCATCTTGGATGAGGCCTTCTGCAGAGGTGTCCTCAACGAACTTGTATATGATGTTGGAGCTGTGCTTAACCACACAGTCGCAGCTGTAGAGCAAGTAGAGCAGGGGGCGAAGTACACTGGCGTGTAGTGCACCTGTGCCGATGGAGATCATGGAGGTGATGTTGCTCCTATGGCTTCACATGGCCCTGACTGGGGTGGGGGGTTATCAGGTGCTACATCTTGCTCAAGGGTGGCTGCAGGCTAGTGGATGGGAGGAGCACCATATACCTCCTTTGCGAGATCTCCACCGTATCAGCCAATTCTGATTTGTAGGTCATTCAATTGTAAATTAGTTATAAAAATTTGTAATTGTCCTGTCCAAGACCGGAAGAAGCTGCAGAAGATTGTGAACACAACCCAGCACATCACACAAACCAATCTTCCGTCCGTGGACTCACCTTACACCACATGCTGTCGGAGCAGTGCTGCCAGGATAATCAAAGACGCGACCCACCCAGCCAACACACTTTTCGTCCCTCTTCCCTCCGGGAGAAGGCTCAGGAGCTTGAAGACTCGTATGGCCAGATTTGGGAACAGCTTCTTTCCAACTGTGATAAGACTGCTGAACGGATCCTGACCCGGATCTGGACCGTACCCTCCAAATATCCAGACCTGCCTCTCGGTTCTTTTGCACTACCTTACTTTCCCTTTTTCTATTTTCTATTTATGATTTATAATTTAAATTTTTAATATTTACTATCGATTTGTAATCCAGGGAGCGGGAAGCACAGAATCAAATATCGCTATGATAATTGTACGTTCTAGTATCAATTGTTTGGCGACAATAAGGTATAAAGTATAAGGTATAAGTATAAGTGCTGAAGGAACTCATCGGGTCAGGCATCATTGTTGGGGGACTGGACACTCAATGTTTCAAGGCGAGGCTCTGGACCCCAATGGAGAGTTTGGAACGGACCTCCTGAATCATGTACAATCCTGAAGGTGTTTGAAGATATATATTCATGGAGTTAACCTAGGGTGGAGATGGATCGACTCTTGTGGCCACACTCAGCACCTAATGAAGTGGCCACTTGAGTGCATGTTTGTAGTTTTCTGCCTCAGTAGCCCATCTACTGCGAGGTTCGTCATGTTGTGCATTCAGCGATGCTCTTCTGCTCACCACTGATGTAGCATGTGGTTACTTGAGTTACTGTTGTCCCCTTCCTATCAGCTTGAGCCAGTCTGGCCATTCCCCTCCGATGTCTCTCATTAACAAGGCACCTTCACCCACAACACTGCCAACTACCAGATGATTTTGTTGCTTTTTTGCACCATTCTCTCTAAACTCTAGAGACTGTTGTAAGTGAAAATTCCAGGAGATCAGCAGCTCCTGAGATAATTGAACCATCCTGTCTGACGTCAACAATCATGAATGTTGCATATGGAATACATACTTTGATAATAAATTTACTTGGAATGTGTCAATAATAATCCAATTTACCAATTTACCCCCTCTGCTTTGTCAAATCCTTTAAGTAATCACAGGTTTATAAATTTCACCTCCCAATCTTCTAATTTCCATTACATACAGACAGAGCAACACACACAAAATGCTGGGGGAACTCAGCAGGTCAGGCAGCATCCATGGGAATGAATAAACAGTCAATGTTTCGGGCCGAGACTCTTCTTCAGGACCGGAAAGGAAAGGGGAAGACACCAGAATTAAAAGGTGGGGGTGAGGGGAAAGCGGATAGCTAGAAGGTGATAGGTGAAGCCAGGTGGGTGAAAAAGATAAAGGGCTGGAGAAGAAAGAATCTGATAGGATAGGAGAGCGGACCAATGGAGAAAGGGAAGGGGGAGGGTCCCAGGGGGAGGTGATAGGCAGGTGAGAGGAGGTAGGAGGCCTGAGTGGGGAATAGAAGAAGAGGGGATCGAGGGAATTTTTTTTGCTGAAGGAGAAATTGATATTCATGCCCAGAGGGAATATAAGGTGTTGTCCCTCCACCTTGAGGATAGCCTCATCTTCACACAAGGGGAGGCCACGGACCGACATGTCAGAACGGGAATGGGAATTGGATTTAAAATGTTTGGCCACAGCGAAGTTCCGCTCAATCCCTTCTCTTAAAATAATCCCAGGAACTGGTGTGAGCCTCGGATGTACACCTGGTAAGGCAATTACAAACTTTGTTAAAGAAAGAGAGCAACACTGTTGTCGTCTAACAAAGACATGTAAAATTCAGAGACTTCTCAACAGGCCCTTTGTAATACAGACCAGCATGCCATTTGCTTCCCTAATTTTTACTGCAACTGAACTTTCAGTTTTCTGTTATATGTCAAAATTCGCCCAATCATAGACATTACCAAATCTATCAGGCTCTAACTCTTTTCATCTAGAATCAGAATCTGAATCCAAACTAAAAACAGTTTATTATCACTGACATCTGTCACGAAATGTGTTGTTTTGCAGCAGCAGTACAGGACAATACATAAATCACCATAAATTATAATAAGAAATATTTTCAGAACATAAATATTTCGTGTAAAAGGTGAGGTAGTGTTTATGGCTCATGGTGCATTCAGAAATCTGACAGCGGAGGAGAAGAAGTTGTTCATAAAATATTGAGTGGGTGTCTTTAGGTTCTCGTACCTCCTCCCTGATGGTAGGAATGAGAAGAGGGGTCTTCAGGCTCCTGTACCTCCTCCCTGATGGTAGTGATGAGAAGAGGGGCCTTCAGGCTCCTGTACCTCCTCCCTGATGGTAGGAATGAGAAGAGGATGGTGAAGGACATTAATGATGGAAGTCACTTTATTGAGGCATCGTTTTTTAAAGATGCCATCGTTGGTGGGGTGGGTTGAGCCCATGAAGGAGCTGGCTGAGATTACAGTCCCTGCAGCTTTATCGAATACAGTCTGTTGGTACCTTCATACCAGGTGGTAATGCAACCAGTCAGGATACACGCTAGGTGTTAAATACGTGGGTTATGACCAAAGGAAAAAGATGGCTGGGATTGCTTAGCACTTTAGTGCAAGGGTATTTATTCAGTGGGTCAAAAATCAAACACAAAAATTAGTGAAAATAGTGAAAAGAAAACCGCCAAGTGCCCCTCCAGCCCACCGATCCACCCAGCAACCCACCGATTTAACCCCCGCCTAATCACTGGACAATATACAACCACAATAAAAACATCTGAAACCTACTATCTGGTATGTCTTTGGACTGTGCGAGGAAACTGGAGCACCTGGAACAAACACACACAGTTTATAAGAACAGAAGAACATAACAAATAGGAGCAGGAGTCGGCCATCTGGCCTGTCGAGCCTGCTCCACCATTCAATTAGACCATGGCTGATCTGGCCATGGACTCATCTCCCCCTACTTGTCTTTTCCCCAAAACTCTTCATTCCCCTACTGTGCAAAAATCTATCCAACCTTGTCTTAAATATATTTACTGAGGTAGCCTCCACTGCTTCATTGGGCAGAGAATTACACAGATTTATCACCCTCTGGGAAGAACAGTTCCTCCTCATCTCCATCCCAAATCTACACCCTCGAGTCTTGAGGCTATATCCCCTAGTTCTGGTCTCACCTACCAGTGGAAACAACTTTCTTGTCTCTATCTTATCTATCCCTTTCATAATTTTTATATATTTCTATAGGATCTCTCATTCTTCTGAATTCCAGCAAGTACAGTACCAGGTGACTCAATCTCTCTTCAAAGTCTAACTCCCTCATCTCTGGAATCAACCTGGTGAACCTCCTCTGCACCGCCTCCAAAGCCAGAACATCCTTCCTCAAGCAACACACATAAAAGTTGCTGGTGAATGCAGCAGGCCAGGCAGCATCTCTAGGAAGAGGTACAGTCGACATTTCAGGTCGAGACCCTTCCTCAAGTAAGGAGACCAGAACTGCACACAGTACTCCAGGTGTGGCCTCACCAGTACCCTGCACAGTTGCAATATAACCTCCCTGCTCTTAAATTCAGTCCCTCTCATATTGAAGGCCAAACTTTCCATTTGCTCATGGGGAGAAAGTATAAATTCCTTACAGGCAGCGCTGAAACAGAACTTCGAACTCTGACACCCCGCGATGTAATAGCTAACTGGTACTCAACCCCGTCGCCATCCAAGCACTCATTAAAGGCTTGGTATTGGAGCTTTCTGTTATCTCCTGGCTTAAAGAAGAATTGAGAAAAGAAGCTGTTGTCACCTGATCAGGTGTTCCAGATGCTGTTCTACATTATTAACGTTTACAGTACACCACCCAAACATCTGGAGTGAGATGGAAATACGATGACTAGTTTTACTAAATGTTTTATTGTGTGGACAAGACATTCATTAAAGCATTCCAGCACAATCTATAATACAAGACAACAAAGATTTTGCTTCCTGAATACTTCTGGGTGTATCTTATGGATTTTGAGCTACTGATCATGAAACTCACCATAAAATTTCCCTATCACGTACCATTTAAAAAATACCTATATTTGTTATTTCAATTCATAATTCAAGTCAGAATAACTGATGCCAAGACTAAGGAAGGCATTTTTGTTGGTCCACAAATCAAACAGGTCATCAATGACAGGCAATTTGAAGAAATTCTAGTGGGACCAGAGAAAATCGCATGGAAGGCATTCAAGAATGTTGTTGAAAATTTTCTTGGCAACTACAGAGCACCAAACTATGTGCAGCTAGTCGACAACATGCTTCAAGCATACAAAACAATGAAGTACCGCATGTCACTAAAGATTCATTCTCTTCATTCTCATTAAGACTTCTTCCCTGAAAATTTTGGTGCTGTCAGTGACGAGCACGGTGAAAGGTTTCACCGGGACATTGTGATCATGGAGAAATGGTATCAGAGCAACTGGAATCCATCAATGCTGGCTGATTATTGTTGGACACTAAAGCAAGAAGCCTCAGGAACTGAGTACAAATGAAAATCATCAACAAAATATTTTTAGCTTAGTTGATCTATTGCAGAGAGAGTACTGAGAAGATTTACTAGAATGTTACCTGGGTTTCATCTCCTAAGTTACAGAAAAAGGTTGAACAAGTTGGGTCTTTATTCTTTAGAGTGTAGAAGATTGAGGGGGGACTTGATAGAGGTAATTTAAAATTATGAGAGGGATAGATAGAGTTGACGTGGATAGGCTTTTTCCATTGAGAGTGGGGGAGATTCAAACAAGAGGACATGAGTTGAGAGTTAAAGGGCAAAAGTTTAGGGGTAACATGAGGGGGAGCTTCTTTACTCAGAGAGTGGTAGCTGTGTGGAACGAGCTTCCAGCAGAAGTGGTTGAGACAGGTTTGATGTTGTCGTTTAAAGTTAAATTGGATAGCTATATGGACAGGAAAGGAATGGAGGGTTATGGGCTGAGTGCAGGTCAGTGGGACTAGGTGAGAGTAAGAGTTTGGCACGGACTAGAAGGGCCGAGATGGCCTGTTTCCGGCTGTAATTGTTATATGGGTTATATGGGTTAAAGCATCAGCACTGTTACGCAATTAAATGCATTATAGTCAATAAAAGTTAATTTCTTGTTTCTCCAAATTCCTACATGGTACAAGTAGTCTGAAATTATAATTGTGTTCAGCTTCAAGCAACTTATCATAAAGAAAATAAAATTCTGAGAAAGCAACACTTCCGAAAAAAAATTGTTGTCCAGTATAATCAAGGACTTTTTTAAAACAAAATTGAGGAACAGAGCGAGGCTGGAAAGAGGTGAAGGAGATTGAATAAGGAATTTAATTTCAATGTGAGTTGAGACCTGGGTTGTGATACCAGGCCTAAATAACTACTTTATGAATGGTGCTTTCACCATGAGAACGAAAGGGTCTCGGCCTGAAACGTCGACTGTACCTCTTCCTATAGATGCTGCCTGGCCTGCTGCGTTCACCAGCGTTTTTTATGTGTGTTTTGCAAAAAATACATTGTTTTCTGAGCCCATGCACAGAGTTTTATACACCACACTGCTCACGTACTCCGCTTTAATAACTCTCTGAAAAGCCAACAGTTACACTTGCCAAACATGATGCCAAACGATAGTTCCATGAGGCACCTGGTACTAATCTTAGCATTTTATTCTAAGAGCTCAATCCTCACCATCTTTTCCATAAATGGCATCATTTCTGATCTGCATTCTTTCCTGTAAGTTCTCAGTTTCTTTTGCGGA
The DNA here is from genome assembly GCF_030028105.1 of Mobula birostris. NCBI lineage: Eukaryota > Metazoa > Chordata > Chondrichthyes > Myliobatiformes > Myliobatidae > Mobula > Mobula birostris. Next base: position 5,824,438 of record NC_092398.1, read on the forward strand.
GGGAGGATACGGCTGCAAGCAATGACTACCCTAAATTTCTGCGATTCACTGAAGTCACGGAGCACAGACCAGAAGGGTATACATCCTCCAACAGTACCCCCATTAATTCAGCTTTGCCGTGGGTCTCTTGTGTCAATCATTTAACAAGTCTATCTAAAGTTCCCTTGCCACTGCTTTAGTGGGAGGCAGTAAATCTATTTTAATTAGACGGGTTAACAGCTCTGTCGAATAGTCATGTCAGTTCCACTTAAAGGCTTCAAAGAAAGAGAAGGCTCTTGTTTTTAGACTTTTGCAATTGAAATTGGTTTATAATTGTCACATGCTTAATCATTCTTCAGGAAACATTTTATATCAAGTGATGCAAACACGAGGAAGTCTGCAGATGCTGGAAATTCAAGCGACATACACAACAAATGCTGGTGAACGCAGCAGGCCAGACAGCATCTATAGGAAGAGGTACAGTCGACGTTTCGAGCCGAGACTCTTCGTCAGGACTAACCGAAAGAAGGACTTGATGCTGCCTAGCCTGCTGCGTTCACCAGCATTTTTTAATGTGTGTTGCTTATATCAAGTGATATTTCTTTTAAGTGCTACTCTGGCGATACAGGCAGTGAGAGTCCAACTGCACACAGAAAGCTCCCACAGATTCAAAGATTCAGTTGTACATTCATTATCAAAGTATGTGTGCAGTATACAACCCTGAGATTCCTCTTCCCACAGACATGAAACAAAGAAACCATGGAGCCCATTTCAAAGAAAGACATCAAAGCCCTAACGTGCAGAAAAAAAAGAACAAATCGTGCAAAACAGCAAAAAAACCAAACGAGAAACACAGAATATAAAACACCAAACCACAAACCATTGAAACAAGTACAATTCAGCTCAGCTGAGTTCGATATAGCGTTGTGTTGTCTGGTGACTGAACGCCGCAGGGTCAGTCCGCCGTGATCAAAATCATACAAAAATGGCAACAAAAAAAAGGAATGACCAGAGACCGAAAACACATCATAACATGAACTACAGAGCCCAATCCACAAACTGCGTCGATGAAACCGTTCCCAAAACCCAGGACTCCAGCAGCATCAACTGAGAGGGAGGGAGAGAGAGAGAGATAGACCCATCTAACTCAGGAATCTTTCTTCAGGAGAAGTGAGCGGGATGCTGGTAGATGGGAATTAAATAATGAGCAAGTGATCTGCATTGCTGTAGTTAGACGTGGAAAAATATTGGCCAGGACACTGGGGGCGATCTTAGGATAGTCCAGCTGACAGGTGAAAGGGAAAATAAAACTTCAGCTATGAGGATCCCTGCAGGACCAGCTGACCCTGTGACCTCTGTCTCAGAGGCCGACTTCAGACTGTCTTTCAGGAGGGTGAACCCTCGCAAGGCCTCGGGCCCCAATGGAGTACCTGATAAGGCGCTGAAAACTTGTGCCAACTGACTGGCAGGTATGTCCAAAGACATTTTCAACCTCTCAGTGCTACATATTGCTTTGTGTTGGGCATGTAGCCAAGTGGTGAAGGCGTTCGTCTAGTTACCTCAAGGTCGCTAGTTGGAGCCTCAACTGTGGCAGCGTATTTGTGCCCTTGAGCAAGGCACTTAACCACCCATTGCTCTAGTCTGTGCGAGGAGTGGCGCCCCACACAGGCTTCCAATCTGCACCTTGTATGGCATGAAAATGCCCGACGCAGACCTCTCATGGGCTGAATCAACGCTCCCTCCCCTCCCCACTACTACAGTTGTAAGTTCCCTCTTGCTTCAAAAGAGCAACGATTATACCAGTGCCCACGAAGAGCAGGGTGAGCTGCCTCAATGACTATTGCCCAGAAGCACTCACATCACAATGTTCTGAGAGGTTGGTTATGGCTAGAATTAACTCCTGTCCCAACAAGGACCTGGATCCACTGCTATTTGGCTGTCACCTCAATAGGTCTACGGCGGATGTGATCTCATTGGTTCTTCATGTGGCCTTGGATCATCTGGACAATACTAATGCCTAGGTCAGGATGCTGCTTATTCACCACAGCTCAGCATTTAACACAATCATTCCTACAGTTCTGATTGAAGAGTTTCAAAACCTGGGTCATTGTACTTCCTTCTGCAACTGTATTCTTGACTTCCTAACTGGAAGACCACAGTCAGTGTGGATGAGAAATAACATCTCCACCTCGCTGACAATCAACACTGGTGCACCTCAGGGAAATGTGCTTAGCCCACTGCTCTACTCTCTCTATGCCCATGACTGTGTGGCTAGGCACAGCCCCAATGCCATCTGTAAATTTGCTGATGATACAACTATTGTTGGCAGCATTTCAGATGGTGATGAGAAGGAGTACAGGAGCGAGATAGATCAGCTAGTCAGGGCAACAACCTTGCACTCAACATCAGCAAGAGCAGAGAGCGGATCATGAACTTCAGATAGGGCATATACAAGGGAACACGATCCTCAAAGAGGGATATGAACTGGAAACAGTGAGCAAATTCAAGTTCTTAGATATCAACATCTCTGATGATCTATCCAGGACCCAACATATCGACCCAGCTACAAAGAAAGCATGACAATGGTTATATTTCATTAGGAGTTTGAGGAGATTTGCTGTGTCACCTAGAACATTCACAAATTTCTACAGATGTACCATGGAGAGCATTCTCACTGGCTGCAACACCGTCTGGTCTGGGGTCGCTGCTGCACAGGATCGAAGTAAGCTGCAGCGAGTCGTAAAATTAGTGATCTCCATCATGGGCACTGGCCTCCCTAGTATCCAAGACATCTTCGAGGAGCAGTGCCTCAAAAAGGCGGCGTCCATCATTAAGAACCGCCACTGATGTTCCTCTGCATGTCTCCTCTCTCCAGGCCTTTCAGTACTTCGTAGATTTTAATGAGATCACCCCCTCCTCTTATCCTTCTGATCTCCATCAAGTACAGGCCGAGCGCTATCAGACCCTCTTCATAGGCTAGGCTTTCGTTCTTGTGAACCTACAAGGGCCCCTCTCCAGGGCCAGCTCGTGCTTCCTTAGATATGAGCTCCAAAATTTACAGCCTCAACATTATCAATCGTTCTTCATGTGCCTTGTCGTTTGACATGGGCGATCATGGTCTTTCCATAACCATGATTGTTCTTAGCAAATTATTCTACAGAAGAGGATTTCCATTTCCCCCTCATCTTTGTTCTAAAGGGATGTCGTTGTGTTCTAAGGCTGTGCCCTCTGGTCCTAGACTCCTCCATCCCCTCCACGTCCATTCCTTCTAAGCCTTTCAGTACTTGAGAGGTTTCAATGAGATCTCCCTCACCCACAACCCCTTTGTCCTTCTGAACTCCATCAGCTGCAAGCCTAGAGATATCGAATGCTTCTCCAAGTGGAGGTCTCATTTTTGTGAAAGAGTTTTATTGTGTGCTTTATGTCTACTCGAAAGAGCAGGTGACATCACAGTGAAAAGGACAGCAATTCCAATGGCATATAAGTCCCTCGGTACCACAGTACAATTCAGCCTAGGTTTATCAGGAGCGCTGCATACACAGAGCCCTTAGTATTATCAGGGATCCCACCCATCCATCCCACATCCTCTTTGACTTTCGACCATCAGGCGGGAGACTCTGATGCATAAAGACAGGAAAGGTCAGGATGGGAAACAGTTTCCACCCTCAGGCCATTAGGCTTCTGAATGCTGTGCTGCATCGTATTCGAAGTGTCACTGGTTAATCTGTTTTGTACTTGACAATATTTAATTTATGCACTCTACTTTGTTTATAATTCATTTGTAGATTTAATTCTTACTTTCCAAAGTTATTTTGTGTTATGTGTCTTACTGTACCCGGGTCCGGAGAAACATCGTCTTGTTTGATGGTATGAATGTATATAGTTAAATGACCATAAACTTGCCTTGACTTGACAGTTGTTCAGAATAGGGCTCAGATCACTGATTGTCTAACTTCAAAATACAAGAGGAAATCAGGCAAGCTTTTGAACAAAGAAAGGACGACTGCAGACCCTGACAAACTTTTACTGATGTACTACCTCATTGCAAATGTCAGGCTCCGGTTTATAAACTGGGCAGGGATGTCTACAATGTCCTGATGCCTAATTACGTGCTGAGGCACAACCACTGAGCCACACCCAGAACAGGCAGAACTTTTGTACCAAGTGAGCAAGAAAATAGGCCCTCCACTTGGCCTGGGACGCCTGGACAACAGCAATAGCCATATACTGTTAAGCTGCTGTTTATTGATTACAATTCAGCGGTCAAGGTGGGGCGTGGGGCGGCATGGTAGTGTAGTGGTTAGCACAACATCTTACAGTACCAGTGACTTATGTTCAATTCCTGCTACTGCCTGTAAGGAGTTTGTCTGTTCTCCCTGTGATTGCATGGGTTTCCACCAGGTGCTCCGGTTTCCTCCCACAGTCCAAAGACCGTTTGGTCAGTTAATTGGTCATTGTAAATTGTCTCATGATTAGGCTAGGATTAAGTCAGGGGACTGCTGAATAACACGGCTTGAAGGACCAGAAGAGTCTATTCCATGCTGTATCTCCAAAAATAAGTAAACTCCATCATTCCCTTGGTACTAATCAATAAGCTTCAAAACCTGGACCTTTGTGCTTCTCTCTGCAGCTGGACTTTTGACATTTTCAAGAAGCAATGCCTCAAGAAGGGAGCATCCACCGTTAAGGGCTGTGACCATCAGAGACATGACCTCTTCTCATGACTCCAACATCTTCCCCAACACTGAGGTCGGACTGACCCGCCTATGGTTTCTTCTTTTCTGCCTCTCTCCCTTCTTGAAGAGTGGAATGACATATGCAATATTCCAGTCCTTACTAATGCCTTCACAACCTCTTCATCCACCTCTTTCAGAACTCTGGGGTGAACACCATCTGGTCCAGGTGTACTATCTACCATCAGACCTTTCAATTTCCCAAGAACTTTCTCTCTGGTTATGGTAACTTCTCACACTTCATGCCTGCTGACACCTGGAACTTCCACCATACTGCTGGTGTCGTCCACAGTGATACTGATGCAGAATACTTATTCAGTCCATCTGCTACTTTGTTGTCCCCCATTACCACCTTCCCAGCATTGTTTTCCACTCTTGCCTCTCTTTTGCACTTTATGTATCTGAAGAAACTTTTGGTACCCTCTTTAATATTATTGGCTAGCTTACTTTCGTATTCAATCTTTACCTTCTTAATGACTTGTTTTTAGTTGTCTTCTCTTAGTTTTTAAAAGCTTCCCAATCCTGTAACTTCCCACTAGTCTTTGCTCTATTATATGCCCTCTCTTTTTGGCTTTTATGTTGGTTTTCACTTCTCTTGTCAGACACAATTGTGTCATCTTTCCTTTAGAATACTCCTTCTTCTATGCGATGTATATATCCTGGGGTTTCCGAATTGCCTCCAGAAATTCCAGCCGTTGCTGCTCTGCTGTCATCCCTGCCAGTGTTCTTTTCTGATCAAATCTGGCCAGCTCTTCTCTCATGCCTCTGTAATTCCCTTTACTCCACTGTAATACTGACACATCTGACTTTAGCTTCTTCTCAAACTTCAGGTTGAATTTGATCATAATATGATCACTTGCCCTAAGGGTTCTTTAACTTAAGCTCTCTAATCAATTCTGGCTCATTGCACAACACCCAATCCAGAATAACTGACCCTCAAGTGGGCTCAGTTACAAGTTGCTCTGAAAATCCCTCTTGTAGGCACTCTAGAAATTCCCCCTCCTGTAATCCAGCACCAACCTGATTTTCCCAATCCACCTGCATACTGAAGACCCCGTGACTATTGTAGCATTGCCCTTTTGGCATGCATTTTCTGTCTCCCATTGTAACTTGTAGACCACATCCTTACTGCTGTATACAACTCCCATCAGGGTCTCTTTATCCTTGCAGTTCTTTAGTTCCATCCACTATGATTCAACACCTTCCAGCCCTGTGTCACCTCTTTCGAATGATTTGATATTGCTTTTTTCCAAACAGAGCAAGGCTGCCTCTTCTACCTCCTCGCCCATCCTTTCGATACAGTGTGCCTCCTTGGGCATTAAGCTCCCAGCTATAGTCTTTCAGCTATGGTTCAGTGATGCCTGCAACATCATACCTGCCAATCTGCAACTGCGCTGCAAGTTCATTAAGCGTGAACAAAATTACAGCGTCAACCAGGCTGAACAGATTGTGTCACCGTTGAGGCAGGAGCTCACAGACACCAGACCAATGTAGGTTTAACGGCAAAACTTGTAGAAAATGCAACAGCATAGGACACAGACAAAGAGCTTGTCAGGCAGACAAAAATAAATGGACTGCACAGGGAAGAGTAAAAGATAAAGTTGCAGTTTCAAAAAGCACTCTTCTAAATGCTGTTGGTGTAAAATCTGATAATGAAGAGATTGACAGCGGACTTTGTAGCCTTGAGTTTTGTAATATGAAATCTAATAAGAGACCAGCTATATGGCTTCCAGATGTGAAAGGCAAATTAATTAAAATGGAATTGGACACTAACTCGGTTGTTTCAATCAATCCACAAAATGATTTTGAATGGCATTTCAAAAATACTGCAGATGTCCCTATAAAAACTTATAATGGAGAAGAGATAACTCCTGTGGGAATGACATTTGTATATATGAAATACAACAATTAACAAGCCACATTGGGCTTGTATGTGGTAAAAACAGGAGGCCCAGTATTGTATGGACGTGATTGGCTGAGGCAACTGCAACTTGATTGGAGATCCATCCACCACTTGCATGTCCCTGCAATAGAGTCAACTGAAAGTGAATTCAGAAAAGTACTGGATGATGTCACAGCAGTGTTCAAGGATGGTGTTGGACAAGGGTATAATAGTGTTCAATGAAAATGCCACACCCAATTTTGCAAAGTCCATCTTGTTCCTGATACCATCTGTGATAAAGTAGCCAGTGAGCTAGATCACATGGAGATTAAAGGAATTCTTTCCAAGATTGAGTGGAACCCATGGGCAAAGCTGGTGGCCCCAGTAGCTAAGAAGAACGTGTCTGTCAGGATCCGTGATGAGTTTAAGGTCACTATTAACACAGTACTGAAAGTAGATCAATACCCTCTGCCCAAGATGGAGGATATCTTTGCAAATCTTTCTGGAGGGAAAAACTTCAGCAAAGCGAACTTAGCCAAGGGATAACTACAGATGGAAATGGAAGAACAGTTCAAAGTGCTTCTCACCATAAACATTCAGAAAGGGCTTTATCGCTACAATAGGCTTATTTTTGGAGTAGCATCTGCACCTGTACTGGCAGAAAGCTATGGACCAGGAGCTGCAAGGCTGCCCAGGCACTCAGTGTTACCTGGATGACATCATTGTTACCAGTGAGGATGACATAGAATATCTCCAAAATATCAAGCCAGTGTTAAATAAATTAGAAGATTATGGGCTCAGAGCACAACACAACAAGAGTGAGTTCTTTAACCAAGCATCACTTACTGTGGTCACACCATTCTTGCACAAGAATTTACGCAAGTGTGTTGAGACAATTCAAGCTCAAGGCCAAAGGACATGTCACAGCCGTGGTCCTTTTCAGAGATTGTCAATTACTATAACAGGTTTCTGCCAAACCTGCCTACTGTTCTCCACCCGTTGAACTCATTGCTGCAGACCGGGAAGAAAAGGGCAATGGACAAAGCAGTGTGAGTTGACTTTCAAAAAGGTAAAGGAAGCGGTGATATCGGACACTGTACTCACACATTGTAATCCATGTCATCCAGTGGAGCTTGCCTGTGATGCCTCGCCTTATGGTATAGGTGCAGTCATGCCACATGTTTTGAGTGATGGAAGTGAACCCCCACCTCTCCCCGTAGACCCTTGCATCATGTTCCCTTACCGGTGCAGAGAAAACTTACACACAGATTGGTTGAGAGGCCTTGGATCTGGTCTGAAGTGTAAAATATTCCATCAGTACTTGTATGGAAAAGATTTTACCCTCGTTACTGATCAGCAACCATTAGAGTCCATTTTCAATCCACAGAACACGAACAGCAGCAGATTTAATGCAGGGAAAAGCTTTGTTTCTTGGAGGACACAAGATTGAATTTAAGGGGATAACTAATCATGAAAATGCTAATGGATTGTCCTGTTTACCCTTGGAAAAGGAAATACCTGAAAAGACTACAGAAGCGGACACTCCTCTTGACGTATTCCCTCTGATGCAAATCAAGAGTCTCTCTGCTAAGAGAAACCAGAAAAGACCCCACACTGTCTCAGGTCTACATGACCACCCAAAGTGGCTGGAATGTGCAGCAGAAATCCCAGCTCCCCCCACTTTTACTAGCGCTGGGATGAATTGCCCTTGGCAGACATTGCCTTATGTGGGGATTAAGATTTGTTGTACCATCCAAGCTAAAGTGTTGGAGGATCAGCTACATGCTGATCACCAAGGTGTGGTCAAGATGAGAATATTGGCTTGGACTGTGTCTAGTGGCCTGAACCGCTCAGGACCAACTTGTCCAGAAGGTGCCAAGAGCATCTTGGAGAAGAATGAAGAAGGGAGAAGGAAGGTATCCAAAGCTGTCAGACCATTTCCCACAGTCTCAAAATCCCTACAACCAACATGGAGGAAACTCCAGAAACCTAAGATTGTTTCACAGCCATAAGTCTCTCCTGCCAGGCAGAGTAACTACTCCCCTGTTAGTAAGGTCATTATCCCACAAGAGTAAGAAATACTCCACAGTGAATAAATCCTTCATCCTGAATAGGAGAATTTGAAATTTGCTATGCTGTGGATATATATAGTTTAAGTTGGGATGAATTCTATATTGAATTGGAGTTTATAGTTAAGGAGGGAGGAGTGTTGTGAATTTAATATTTCAGTAATATTTGAGTAATATTGTAAATATATTGTTTGATTAAGCACCCTTGTTCATTTAAACAATTCATTATGGGTGAGATGTGAAACTAAGTAAACAGTATGCGTCAACACTCTACCATTGGCTTCAGTTGATTAAACACGGGCCTGTAAAACCTCATTGTTTGCTTGTTAATGACATGGTAGGGTAGTGGTTAGCACAATACTTTAAAGTTCCAATGACTTGGATTCATTTCCCACTGCTGCCTGTAAAGAATTTGTACGTTCTCCTCATGACCGTGTGGGTTTCTTCCAGGTGCTCTGGTTTCCTCCCACAGTCCAAAGAGGTACCAGTGGGTAGGTTAATTGGCTATTGTAAATTGTCCCGTGATTGGGCTAGGATTAAATTGAGAGATTGCTGTGCGGAACAGTGTGATGATGGCGCTAAGCGGTGACTCCTTTGTTTACATCTTTGGAAACAGCTCTATTTCCATCTTTGAAATCTTTATTTTTCCCTTTCAGGGTTCTTTTGAAGACCCTGGCCTGGAGTTAAACGCTGATTACGGTTCCTTGGAGGAATGGGACCCACTCTCGAGGTTTCATAACTGGCTGTAAGGGTTCGGCCTAAGAGTCTGGCTTGGCTTTGGAGGCCTAGGATCTCGGGGCCCTGGAGGCGGGTGGATTGAACGTTGGTTTCATGGCAGGAGACCCATGTGTTGTCAGGGGAGTTGGAATTTCTACAGCTGTGTGCCCAGATCTTTGGGCACAGAGCTGGAAAGAAAAGCGATGTAACGGACTTTTAACATCGTAAACCAGCGAGTTATTTGTTATGTCTCCCTGCTTGCTGTGAAAATGGAGACAACTCTTTCTCCCTTATTAGGGGGAGAGAGAACCTCTGGTATGTCAAATACCGGATGAACTGCGAAGTGTTGGGGGTAACTGCAAGTCTGTGTCTTTGCTGTTGCTTTGCTCACGCTTGAGTGCTCAGTGGTGGGTGCCGATGCTTCTTTGTTGCCAGTGGGCGGAGGGGGAATTGTTACTTGCTGCCGCTTATGCACGGGAGGGACTTTGGGATTCTAACATTTAACTGTCGTTCATTCTTTGGGGCACTCCTCTGCTTTCCTGGATGGTTGTGAAGAAAAAGCATTTCAGGATGTATATTATATACATTCCTCTGACACTAAAGGTACTTTTTAAACCTTTGAACATGGTGGGAATGACCAGAAAGGCCTATTCTGCACTAGATGTCAGTAAATAAGTAAAGATCAAAAAAGAAACTCAGCCAGGAGTACTGGTTAGAAGGTCATGTTGCTGAGTTAGAAAGCTGAGGTTGTCAATAAGCTCCTTGGGTCCTGGAACATGAATAATCTTCTCAGGGAGAGCAGACCTAAAGGGCTGTGGCCTATATGAAATCGTAAGTCAAAAAGAACAGGAGTACTGAGAGCTACCCAGGAAAACTTGTATTGTCATTCCTTGGAGCCTCTGTTGTTACTTCCAAAGAAAAATTACCCGGGCTTTAATAGGCCAGGTGCACACAGCCTACATCATTACCAACCACAAACGACCCATCACAGAACTGGGAAATGGAGCACCTTACTTCATTATTCCAGTCATACACATCGTTTGTATCTGAAAATGGACATACACCGGTCAGGGCAATATTTAATACTAGTGTTGAAAGGTAATATCAAATATAAACAGGCACCAAAGTGCAGTAAAATAGAATTACCAATCAAGGAAAAACACACCGGCAAACTATGCTAATATCACCCAAAATGAATTTGCAATTGGAACAATATATCTCCGTATTAAAGGTTCACAGTCTGCATGTTCAAAAATTATTGATGAATTGTGCTGACATTGGAGAGTGTTCAAAGGTGGTTCACAAAAATGATTCCAGGGTTGAAAGGCTTTTCTTATGAGGAGTGTTTGATGGCTCTGGGCCTGTACTCACTGGAATTCAGAAGAATGAGGGGTGACCTCATTGAAGTCTATCAGATGATGAAAGGCTTCGATAGAATGGACGTGGAGAGAATGTTTCCTATGGTGGGAAAGTCTATGGCCAGAGTACTCAGCCTCAGCATAGAGGGGCGTCCATTTAGAACAGAGATGAGGAGGAATTTCTTCAGTCGGAGAGTGATGAATCTGTGGAATTCATTGCTATAATACAGGAGGCTGTGGAGACCAAGTTTTTGGGTATATTTAAGGCAGAGGTTGATAATCAGGGCATGAAGAGGTACAGGGAGAAGTCAGTAGATTGGGGCTGAAAGAAAGATGTGTCAGCCATGGTGGAACAGACTCGATGGGCCAAATGGCCTCTAATTCTGCTCCTTTATCCTATGGTCTTAAAATTCTGTTATTTAGACACTTCCAATTTTTGGAGAAGGAATTTGTATTAATCATGAGAGTTTTTACCACATTAATTGTGCAAATAAAGCTACAATTTTTACAAAGTTCACCTTGTCTACTACCAGAATTTATTGTGCTGAATAAAGTGAACTCATTTCCACACAGTGATCTGCAAAGGAAATGCAGTGTAACACTGCCATTAAATTTAATTTTGGCTCATTGTCTGGGGCTTGGTGTTAACAACTGCTCAGTATCTACTTCGCTGCTGCCATCTGAACAGAGTAATTCTCCAGAGCCTCGTGCAAAGAAAACCGGGAAACCCTCTTTCGATCGGACGCAGGAGGCTGAAGATTATTTAATCTACAAAGAAGTTTTTCTCTCCTTCTGAGGTGTTGAACAGATTAGTCTAGGGCGAGGCTTCCCAACCTGGTGTCCACGGACCCCTCGGTTAATGACAACGCTCTATGTCATGAACCTCCAAGAGGACCACAACCTTGTCGTGGTTTGGAAGCTTGTGTGCCTCAGTGACCCGGAGATCTAAGTTGGTTGGAGTCAGGGCTTTGGCTCTTTGTAGGATCACCCATGCCAAAGAGGTCAAGGGGTAGAGTCCAGACTAAGAATGGTCTACCAGTCCTCCAGTTATGGGGGTTCAGTTCAGGGCTAACAAACCTGAAGGGTAAAACAAAATTGTTATGGAAACAGCAATGAAGAACCCTTCTACGTGTGAGTTCAACGGTATTCCTGAGTCTCCACCTGGGACTTGCATGACTGACAGTAGTGAAAACTGTGAGGAAGTGACTGACATGATGAAGGAAGCCCTGAACACCGCCAGAAATGAATGGTGCATGTGCTCCTGTCTTTATCAATGGTGTTGAGGTTAAGAGGGTTGAGAGCTTCGAGTTCCTCGGTGTGAACGTCTAGCCTCTCCTGCTCCAACCACAAAGACACCACTTCTCAAAGTGCTCATCAACCCTGCTTTCTCGGGAGGCTGAACAGGTTCCTCCAGCCTCCCCGCGCCTCGACCCTGGACAATTTTTATCATTGCACCATTGAAAGCATTCTGTCTGGACGCCGAGCAGCTTGGTAGTGCGACTGCTCTGCACGCGACCACAAGAAACTGCAGAGAGCTGTGGACACCGCTCAGCACATCATGGAAACCAGCCTCCCCTCTATGTAAACATGAGGAATTCTGCAGATGCTGGAAATTCAAGCAACACACATCAAAGTTGCTGGTGAACGCAGCGGGCCAGGCAGCATCTCTAGGAAGAGGTACAGTCGACACTTCGGGCCAAGAACCTTCGTCAGGACTAACTGAAGGAAGAGTGAGTAAGAGATTTGAAAGTGGGAGGGGGAGATCCAAATTGATAGGAGAAGACAGGAGGGGGAGGGATGGAGCCAAGAGCTGGACAGGTGATTGGCAAAAGAGATATGAGAGGATCATGGGACAGGAGGCCCAGAGAGAAGGAAAAGGGGGAGTGGGGAAAAACCCAGAGGATGGGCAAGGGGTATAGTGAGAGGGACAGAGGGAGAAAAAGGAGAGAGAGAGAAAGAATGTGTGTGCATATAAATAAATAATGGTTGGGGTATGAGGGGGAGGTGAGGCATTAGCGGAAGTTAGAGAAGTCAATGTTTATGCCATCAGGTTGGAGGCTACCCAGATGGAATATAAGGTGTTGTTCCTCCAACCTGAGTGTGGCCTCATCTTTACACTAGAGGAGACCGTGGATAGACATGTCAGAATGGGAATGGGATGTGGAACCAAAATGCGTGGCCACTGGGAGATCCTGCTTTCTCTGGCGGACAGAGCGTAGGTGTTCAGCAAAACGATCTCCCAATCTGCGCCGGGTCTCGCCAATATATAGAAGGCCACATCGGGAGCACCGGACGCAGTATATCACCCCAGCCGACTCACAGGTGAAGTGTCGCCTCACCTGGAAGGACTGTTTGGGGCCCTGAATGGTGGTGAGGGAGGAAGTGTAAGGGCATGTGTAGCACTTGTTCGGCTTACAAGGATAATCCCCTCTATGTACTCTGTCAGTGCTTCTCACTGCCTCAATAAAGTAGCCAGCATAATCAAAGACCTCACCCACGCCGGACATACTCTCTTCTCCCATCTTCCATTGGGCAGAGGATACAAAAGCAGATAGCACATACCACCAGGCTTAAGGACAGCTTCTCCCCTGCTGTTCAAAGACTATTAAGCATTTCCCCAGCACAATAAGATGAACTTTAACCTCACAATCAATGCTGATATAATCTTACAATTATTGTTTACCTGCATTGCATTTTCTCTGTACTGTAACACAATATTTTTCTGCATTGCTGTTGTTTTAGCTTCTTCTGCCTCAGTGCACTGCGTAATGATCTGATCTGGATGAACGAGCTCTTCACTCCATCTCGGTACATGTGACAATAATAAGCCAATTGCAATACCAATCGGTAGGACGGTAATTTGCGACCGGTCCCACACCACACATAGGACTAGTTTTCCTGGTCAATGTAAAGTCCACAAAAAATTTATGGACTGCACGAACCTCGCATGCCTTTATGTGAGATATTTTAAAGTATGCAAGAATCAGATTTATTAGAACTGACGTAGCTGGTTGGGAAATATGCTGTTTTTCAGAGCAGTGCAGTGCACATTTCTGGTGCCTGATAGCCCAGATGACATCAAGCTGACTGGGAACCAGCCCAGTCTTAAGAATTCTTCTTAGCAGCACGTCATAAAACACTATTTTTTAAGCAGAATTTTAAAAGGTACTTCAGCAGGACCAATCAGTGTTGGTCTTACACAGAGAACAGCAGGACACTGAGGAATGTGGTAGAACAATGGGATCTGGGAATATGGGTCCATAACTCATTGAAAGTGGTGTCTTGGGTAGATAAGGTCGTAAAGAAAGCTTTTGGCACGTTGGCCTTCATAAATCAAAACACTGAGTACAGGAGATGAGATATTTTGCTGAACTTGTATAAGACATTGGTGAGGCCTGATTTGGAGTATTGTGTGCAGCTGTGGTCACCTACCCACAGGAAAGATGTAAATAAGGTTGAAGGAGTATAGAGAAAACTTACAAGGATGTTGCTGGGTCCGGAAATTGTGAGTTATCAGGAAACATTGAATAGGTTAGGACTTTACTCCTTGGGATGTAGATGATTGAGAGGAGATTTGATAGAGGTGTTCTAAATTATGAGGGGTATAGATAGGGTAAATGCAAGCAGGCTTTTTCCACTGAGGCTGGGCGGGACTAGAACTGGAGGTGATGGGTTAAGGGTGAAACGTGGAAAGTCGAACGGGGGCATGAGGGGAAACTTCTTCGCTCAGAGGGCCGTGATGATGTGGAACGGGCTGCCAGCGCAAGTGGTGCTGGCAAGCTCGATTTCAACATTTAAGAGAAGGTTGGATAGGTGCATGGATAGAAGGGGTGTGGAGGCCAAGGTCTCGGTGCAGGTGGATGGGGGTAGGCAGTTTAAATGGTTTTGGCATAGACTAGATGGGCCAAAAGGTCTGCATTTGTGCTATACTTTTCTATGACTGTGACTCTAAATGCTTACCTGGAACAAAATAAAGATTATTGCATGTATGAGGTTTAATAGGAGCTCAGATGTCACACCAAACCTTAAAAATCTTGAAAACCAATGACATTTTGCAATAATTGTTCTGTGGGAATTAGAATCTATTGAAATGAAATTAGATTTTCAAGACTATAGCTGGAGATGAATTGAAATTATGGTTCAACACATGGGTTAAGAACAACTCTACTTGACTCAACAAGACATATCATTTTCAGTGTCCTTCACAGAAAGAACCGTGTGTAAAGAAAAGATTAAACCTCTTGTCAGATTAGTGTTTCAGTGCTGTACAGTTTGCAGCCGGTTTCAACGCCAGAGAGATCCAGGAGCAGAAAACCACAAGCAGCAGCTTATGGAAGTCCACGTATAACAGCACATACACAGATTCCGGAAGTTTACTGCGTTGGTGCTAAATTCTTAGTGAAATGATAATGAAATTTTAATGCTTTCACCATCTCTGCAACCACATAAACTGGGCTAACGTGTTTACTTATGAAGTTGAGGCTCTGCCCTTAGCCTGTGCCTTGCCCCTGTTAAATGCGGACTTGGAAATTTGTCCTCCAAGAGGACCACAATCTTGTCGTTGGGTTTGGAGGCTTGCCTGCCTCAATGACCCGGAGGACTATGTTGGCTATATTCAGGGCCTTGTGCTTCGGATTTGTTAGGGGTCACCCATGCCAAACAGGTCAAAGGGTAGAGGCCAGACCAAAAGTGGTCCACTGGTCCTCCAGGTCCGGGAGTTCAATCCTGACTGGTCAAAAAATAATCATTACGGAAACAACAATGAAAGATCTTTCTAAATCTGTGTGTGATAGTACAGACAGCCTTCATTGCTGCCCAAAACGCCAGCACTGTTACAGGCAGTGACTAAGCTGGCAAGTTTAAGCTGACTACCATGTGCACAGGTACAGTGATAAACTAACCTGAAGGAACATCACAGGCACCTCACCACAGGTAACACACACAGAATATACATACAGAACTGCACAGAAGTTTCAGGCACATATTTATAGCTAGGGTGCCTAAAACATTCGCACAGTACTATATTTGTCAATGTGGAGCAGAGAGCGAGGTTGTAAATCTGGCGGGAGCAAAGGATTTTGGGATTGGTGAGGGTGGAGCGCCTGGGGAGGGGTTGTAGGGAAGGAGTGTCAGGGGCATGGGGTGGCGTGGGCACAAACACACCCAGCCCTGAGACGCTAGGCAAGGTCATTTGATTCCAAGGTCATTTGACCATTACAGAATGTCTCTCTGGTGCTTCCCACTCCCTCCCGTCTCCCTTCCCCTTTTCCCAACCATGATTCCCCTCTCCCTGCCCCCTTCCCACTCTCAGTCCACGATAGAGACCCGTATCAGTGAACTTTTGTATTTTATAGCTGTAGAAGATTATATATCAATAACAAGATTTTAAAAATGAAATGAGACCCATATCAGAATCAGGTTTATCATCACTCACATATGTCATGAAATTTGTTTTCTTTTTTGTGCAGCAGCAGTACAATGCAATGCATAAAATTATTTCGGTACTGTGCAAAAGTCTTAGGCACCCTAGCTGTATATATCTGCTTAAGACTTTTGCACAGTACTGTATATTTACAGTCAGGTTACGATCACCCTGAACTATGTCTGACCAAAGAGGCTTATTAATGAGCATTTATAATGCAGATGGAATTGCGGCCTGTCCATTGTTCGAAGGAGAAATGTTGAGAGGATTGTGAAACTAAAAATAGTTTCTGTACATGTGGCTCCTGACTCCACTGAGAGCCCTCTGCAGTGTTGGGTAAGCATTCTGGGCTTGCTGCCAGAGATCCTGCTTATTGTTCCCTGCAGCTACCTCCACGTGGATGCGAGATATCCTCCCATGAAGTGGTACAATGGGAGGGTGTGTGCCGATGAGACAGAACAATGTATTGCCTTTGAGATGATACCTCAGAGATGGAAATGAAACTTACTTTCATTTACATCATACCATTCCATCGGGCCATAGATGCAAAACTTTGAAAGGTTGCACTGCAGACTCAAAGAAACAGAACTTGAGAATCAGGAAGTATCACCGGCGTACTTCGTGAAATTTGTTGTCCTTGTGGCAGCAGTACAATGAAATACATGATATAGAGAAAAAGAAAACTGAATTATAGTAATTATATATACGTATACACACACACACACACACACACACACATAGATATACTGTATACACATATATATACATTGATGCACACACACACACGCACATATATACAGTTACATTAATTTCTTGGGTTCAAATTTCATTCAGAAAATGGATGGCAGAGGGGAAGAAACTGTCCTTGAATCGTTGAACGTGTGTCTTCAGGCTCCTGTACCTCCTCCCTGATGGTAGCAGTGAGAACAAGGCGTGACCCAGGTGATGGGGGTCTTTAATGATGGACACTGTCTTTTTGAAGTATCACTCCTTGAGATGTCCTGGATACTATGGAGTCTCGTGCCCGTGATGGAGCTGACTGAGTTTACAACCTTATAAAGCTTATTTTGATCTTGTGCCGTAACCACCCCGCACCTCCCTTCCCCAATACCGTTCAGAATGCTCTCCATAGTACATCTGTTGAAATTTGCAAGTGTCTTTGGTGTTGTACCAACTCTCCTCAAACTTCTAATGAAATAGAGCCGCTGTTGTTGCCTTCTTTGTAGCTGCATCAATGCTTTGGGCCCAGGACAGATCCCCAGGAACTTGAAACTGCTTACTCTCTCCACTTCTGTTCCTTCTATGAAGAATGGTGTGTATTCCCTAGTCTTACCCTTTCTGAAGATGCTTCTACCCTGCTGTTATAAGACCTTTGGAAGGATCTCTGTATCATAAAGATGCATTCTTGGCCTCTATCCACCTCAATATAACATTGTACCTTATTGGCTGCCTGCACTGCATTTCTCTGTAACTATAACGTTATATTTGGCAACATATTATTGATTTTTCCTGATGAAGAAATAACTATATTCAGCACTCCTTGAAGGGTCTTGGCCTGAAACTTCAACTATTTACTCTTTATTCAGACCACCTCCCCATGGATTTGATTCCCTTCGTCCTCCACCCTCATGTCTGGCCCCCCTCACCCTCACCCCTCTGTACATCTGGCCCTCTTCTCCTCTCTATCTCTGTGTGTTGGCGCACTCCCCCCCTCCTATGCATTTGACTCCCCTCCCCCTCCCTCCCCCCCTCCCCCCCCCCCCGTATATCTTGCTGAGTTTTTCCCAATATTTTGTGTGTGTTGCTCAGGATTCCCAGCATCTGCAGAATCTCTTGTGTTTATCATTTTTAGAATTATTCAGGGGAAGTTACCTCTCTCTCTCACTCTCTCTCTACCCCTCTCTCTCTCTCTCTCTCTCTCTCTCTCTCACACACACACACACACACACACACACACACACACACACTAGTCATTTTTCTGTCTTTGCTTCTGGGTAGTTTTTCATTCTTCTATTGTGTTTTTGTGAATACCTGCAAGAGAATCTCAGGGTCGTATTTATATAGGCATTCGTTAGTCTCGTGAGACCATGGATTTGCACCTTGGAAGGTTTCCAGGGCGCGGGCCTGGGCAAGGTTGTATGGAAAACCAGAAGTTACCCATGCTGCAAGTCTCCCCTCTCCACGCCACTGATGTTGTCCAAGGGAAGGGCATTTGGACCGGTGTCGTCACAGAGCAATGTGTGGTTAAGTGTCTTACTCAAGGACACAACACGCTGTCTCAGCCAAGGCTCGAATTAGCGACTGTCAGATCACTAGACGAACGCCTTAACCACTTGGCCACACGCCAATACAGTGACATATATCTACTTTGATAATTGCTTCATTTAACTTTTGAACTATGAACTTTGACTGCTAATCAACATTCACTGCTTCGTCAGCCCTTTAGCTCTTTCACCTATCAACTCCCAGCCTCCCACTCCATCACCACTCCACCAGCAACCTGGCTCCACCTATCACCTTCAAGGTTGTACTCCTTCCCATGTCCCCACCACCTTATCCTGGCCCCTTCCCCCTTCCTTGCCAGTCCTGATGAAGTGTCTCGGCCTGAAACAGCCACTGTATTTTGTATGCGACACTGTCAATTAACAGTCCTCTTCTGCAGCTTGAAGCTGCATTTTACACCAGGAAGCTGCAGGATGTGTATCGCATGGCAGCCGACGCTCCGAGAAGAACATCCGATTTTGGAAACGTTCTGAGCAGCTGGATGCACTTGGTCTAATGTTGCAATTAACGCAATTTCACTGGGAAGTGATTGCTAATGGAATTTATTCCAGGTTAAATCACAAGTGACTGAAAGAAAACAAAAGAAGTTCAAAGTTCAAAGTAAATTTTATTATCAAGGTACATATATGTCACCATATACAACCCTGAGATTCATTTTCCTGCGGGCATACTCAGTAAATCTATAGAATAGTAACTATAACAGGGTCAATGAAAGATCAACCAGAGTGCAGAAGACAACAAACTGTGCAAATGCAAATATAAATAAATAGCAATAAATAATGAGAACATGAGATAATGAGATAAAGAGTCCTTAAAGTGAGATCATTGGTTGTGGTGTCATCTCAAAGGATGGGCAAGTGAGTGTAGTTATCCTCTTTGGTCCAAGAGTCTGATGGTTGAGGGGTAGTAACTGTTGTTGAACTTGGTGGTGTGAGTCCTGAGGCTCTTGTACCTTCTACCTACCTGATGGCAGTATCTAAGAGTCTCTTAAATGTTTCCAATGTATCGGCCTCTTCTATCACCTCTGGCAGCATGTTCCATGCACCCACCACTCTCTGTGTGAAAAACCTACCTCGGACATCCTCATATACTTTCCTCCAATCACTTTAAAATCATGCCCTTTCATAGTGGCCGCTTCTGCCTTAGGAAAAAGGCACTGGCTGTCCACTCTATTAATGCCTCATCATCTTGTGCACCTTTATCAAGACATTTCTAATCTTCCTTCCCTCCAAAGAGAAAAGCCCTAGCTCACTCAACCTTTCCTCACAAGACATGCTCTCTAATCCGGGCAGCACCCTGGCAAAGCTCCTCTGCGCCCTCTCTAAAGCTCCCACTTTCATCCTATAATGAGGTGACCTAAACTGAACACAACACTCCAGGTGTGGTCTAACTGGAGTTTAACGGAGCTGCAACATATTCAGTTTAGCTCAGTTCATGGAGCTAGATTGAAGTGAACTGAGCTGAACAGAATATGCCTGGACTCTCTTGATTTTGTGGTTCATGTTCTGTGTTTTTCATTTTTTTTCTCTTTTTTGCCACTTGTACGCTTTTTTTTGTGCATTGGGGAGGCGGGTTTGATGTTTTTCTTTCAATGCGCTCCAGAGCCTTCTTTGTTTTGTGGCTGTCTGTGGGAAGGTGAATCATAGGGTTGCATTCTGCATACATCTTCTGATAATAAATTTGAATCTTTGAACCTCATGGCTCCTCAGCTCAATGCTCTGACTAATGAAGGCCAACACGCCACATTGTCACTTTGGGAACAAAGCACTAGCTGTCCACTCCATCCAAGAGTCTTATTATCTTATAGACCTATATCAAGTCACCTCTCCTCCTCCTCCAATCCAAAGAGAAAAGCAGCACGAAAGCCCAACCTATCAATGCCGTCGCTGTGTACCATTCCAAGTGAGTCTCATCGTCCAGTATTTGGCCCATAACTTTCATTGCTGAGGTAATTCATATGCTCATTCAGATATTATTTAAATGTTGTCAGTGACACTGTTTCCTATTGTGCTCCTGTGTATTTCTTCACCACTCTTAGGGTGAAAAAGTTCCTTCACGGATCTCTCCTTAAACCGTTTCCCCTTTACCTGAAATCTGTGCTGTCTGTATACCTTTCCTTTGATATGAGAGATCTACTTCCCTTCAATCATTCGGTTCTTGAACCAAGCAGTAAAATGCTAATCACAAACACAGGCGGTTCTGCAGATGCTGGAAATCTTGAGTGACACACACACGTGCAAAGTGCTGGAGGAACTTCGTGTGTCAGGTAGCATCTATGGAGGGGAAGAAACCGTCAATGTGTGGGGCCAAGGCCCTTCATCAGGACTGGCATGGATGGAGGCAGAATTTGAAATCAGAAAGTGGGTGGGTGGCAGATGTAACATGAACAAAGTCACCAGACAGACACCGAAGCTAGTGGGTATAGAAATAGTCTTATTCAACAAAAACGAGCAGCAGGCATCATACTGAGACACTCTTGGAGGAAGAGGCCTCCCGATCCAATATTACATGACATTTTTTATAGGCTAAAGATTAAAGGTAACAGCAGGACAATTCTATAGTTACAATGTATCTACAATACTTCCTTTGCATTACATATAGTTTTCATTTTCCTCTTTCTCCTTGCTCACACTCCAAACACCCTAAATGAATGGTAATCAACATCGTCTGGTTTTCTATCAACTCCAGTCGACAGCTCCAGAAAGACTATTGATCATAAATTAGCTCAGAGTTGAGAGGACAACAGCTGGAGACCCAGCTGAGAATGATGGGCACTGCTACCCTTGAGGAATTGAAACTAATTTCTCTTCAGCAAATTGAAGAGATCGGTGAAAGAAGGATTCACTTGTCGATATCTAGTAGAAAGTCAAAGCTTTGAGGAACTGACAGGACCGATCTAAGCTTCTAACCGTATTACCACAATGAGTCCTTTCTTAAGTACTTCATTGCAAAGTGCATTAGTGAGTCCAGTGGGCACAAATATTGATTTGGAATTACAAGTTAGAAATAAAAACAGGCAATTTTTGCTTCCTAACTTGCCAAAAATCTGATAAATGACACTATAATGTGACTACTCTCTGCTTTTCATGATCAGTTCATTGCAAGATGTAATATTCAAGTTTATTTATTATGTGTGCATTATGAGCAGTTACTACCCCTCAACCATCAATGACATAAAATGAGGGTAGGGAGAGAGAGCACCTCTGTCTTACCCTTATATTAATTCCCTCCATCTTCAGCCTCTTCCTTGTGCTCATCTCCCCCTGTCTTGATATCCTCAATTTGCATTCCTCCACGTCTGCCCTCATGATCGTCAGCCTGGTATGGAAACATCAGTGCCATTGAACGTAACACCCTACAAAAAGCAGTGGACATTGGCCAAGTCCGTCACAGTTAAAGCCCTCCCCAGCGGTGAGCACATCTACATGAAACACTGTCGTAGGAAAACAGCATCCATCATCAGAGATCCTCACCACCCAGGTCATGCTCTCTTCTCGTTGCTGCCATATGGAAGAAGGTACAGGAGCCTCAGGACTTGCACCAGCAGGTTCAGGAACAGTTATTACTCCTCATCATTGGGGTCTTGAACCAGAGGGGATAACTTCACTCAACTTCACTTGCCCCATCATTGAAATATTCCCATAAACTATCGACTCATTTTCAAAGACTCTTCATTTCATGTTCTCAATATTTATTGCTTCTGTATTTATTATTATTGTTCCATTGTTTGTTGTCTTTTGCACACTGGTTGAACACCCTAGTTTGTGCAGTCTATAATTGATTCTACTATAGTTATTATTCTATAATGGAGTTATTTAGTATGCCCACAAGAAAATGAATCTCAGCGTTGTACATGGTGACATATTTGTACTTCGATAATAAAATTAGTTTGGATGTTGACTTTGAACTTTGAAACATACTGTGAAATGTGTCATTTGAGTTAAATGTCAACACACCGAGGGTGTGCTGGAGATAGTCCACATGTGCCACCACAGATTTCACCACCAACAAAGCATGGCCACAATGCTTGGCAGAACAATACTGAATACAACAAACAACAAAACAACAACAGCAAGCCAGTCCCGTTTCTCCCTCCCTCCCACTCACCAACACACACACATACACAACAGTTCTGTAACCCCAGGTCAGGCCTCCAGCCTCCAGTGGACTCAGATTCGGGCCTGCAGATATTAGGCTTTGTCTTCTTCAGCGGACTTGCAAAAATTCATAGGCTTGGGGCTCTGGGCATTGGGCCTTGAGTCCTGGACTTCCAATTCAGCCCCTGATCCTCGATCCTCAGCATCGACCCGAGGACTCACCGATCTCCGAACGCATGGCCTCAAACTCCAGACTCACCAATGACAGGACCCCAAACACAAAGCCCGAGGAACTTGTTCCTCCTTCATGAAACTTCGAGTCCGGAACCTACTGACAACTCACTGACCTGGGGTTGGGGTCTTTCATCCACTTTCTGCCAGCCTGATATCTAACATCTGACCAGGAATGTCCCACGTCCGTGTGGCTGGCCTTTGAACATAGAGTGCAGGCTCAGACTCCGGCCTGGTCTCTATAATTATCATTGCAATAATTATTTTTTTCTTCTTGTTGTATTTTGTCACTGCATCGACATCAAGTCTGAAGTAACTATTTACTGATAAAGGGGATAAGAGATCTGGGCATCAGATCAAATTTACAATGAGGTATCTCAAGATGGGGAATGTTATTCACGGAGCAAATGTGATTTTGTTTGCACACAAGAATCCACTTCTAGCCTTGAAAATGGGCCTTTCTTTTGTCTTGGTTTTAATTTTGGGATGTATTGGTTAAACCAGCCATCTAGGTCAGAGATAATGACCTGAGCTTTGTACTCAAGTCACCGTGCTGATATGTGCTGAGCTGAGGAACATCTAGCTTCTGACCCTCAAGGCATATCAGTCCCTTAAGATAACGCCATGTCTCATCAGTAGTCAGCCCCACCTACAGTATGTGAGAAACCTCGGAGACGGTGGGGGGGGGGAGGATGAAACTAGTGGGAGAAATTGGAAAGGAAGAAAAATACACAGTAAAAACTTATCAGTATTACAGATCAAAGCTCAAAGTATCTTAGTACATAAGCAGTACACAACCCTGATATTTGTATTCCCACGGATAGCCACAAAACAAAGAAATTCCATGGAACTCATCCAAAGAAAACATCAGACATCCAACGCATAAAAAGAGAACAAGTAGCAAAAAAATGAGTGAGAAAACACACAGGTTATAAAGCAGCAAAGCACGGAGTCATTGAAACAGTTAGGAATGTTCAGTTTAGTTCAGTGCAGTTTATCGGTATGTTGTTCGTTGACTGAGAGGCATAAAGCCAGTTTGCCCCAATCAAATTCGCACAGAGTAGCAATAAGAAAAAGGAGTAACCAGAAACACATCATAACATGAACTGCAGAGTACAATGAACACATTGCGTTGATTAAATCATGCCTAAGACCCAAGACTCCAGCACCATTTTCCGACAGCATTGAGCAAGAGCGAGAGGGAGACCAGTCATACGCAGGCACCTTTCTTTGGCAGCAGGGATCGAGAGGGAGAGGGGGACCAGTCATACGCAGGCACTATAATCCTTTAGTTGACACTCATGGACTGTAGGATTATTTTTGGCCAGAAAGTATATAAAAAACAGTGAACAGGAATGGTGCTGTCCATTTTGTGAGACCGCCCTGGCAGCCACCATTTTGTGAACTGCTTGAACTGATTCTTGCTCTGGGATAACTTAATCAGAGCAAGGAGACAAGGAGTTTCAGCTGATGACCTGCTAAACCTGAGACCATTCTCAGACAAGCAGCTATTTATTATGTAAAGTGGCAGGCTTTCAGGAGAAGTAATCTTGTTAGACATGGTGTCTGCGTCACCTGGTTTGAACCAGTCAGAGTTGAAATGACCAAAAGCACAAGGCTGAGGTCAAAGACCATAGAACAATGCTGGCTGTAGACTGGGACCAGAGCCAATGAGCAGGAGAGCCAGGTAGGTCAGGAGTCCCTGAGCCAATAGGATGGAAATGCATCATTTGAACTGATGAGGAACACTATAAGAGTTTGAAGCTTCAAATGCAAAGGAGCAATAACTCTCCAGAGACGAACCATTGCGGATACAGAGAACCCCACAGGCATGTAAAGATTGGAGCTGAGCCATGAGGAACACATGGCCAGAATAGACTCCTTTTCTATTCTTGGAATGTTCATGGAGGATCAGGGAGTGCACGCAGGGATTTGGTGGTGTAAATTCACATGGTTTAGAACTGAGTCAATAAAGGTGCTTGTTGGTAAATACTGATTCCTTCTGTGCCCCTCTGATCATAATTACTAAGGGGTAGATCCTTGTAGCATTTATGATAGACAAATGCAAAATTTTCTGCAGATGCTGGAATTCCAGAGCACACACATAAAATGCCGGAGGAACGCAAGAGGTCAGGCAGCATCTATGGAAATGAATAAACAGTCAAAGCTTCGGGCTGAGACCCTACTTCAGGACTGGAAAGGAAAGAGGAAGAGGTAAAGGTGGGAGAAAGGGGAGGAGTACAAGTTGGCAGGTGATAGGTGAGACCATGTGAGGGCGAAGGTGGGTGGATGGGTGATTATGATACACCCTTGTTACATACGCTCAAAACCGTTTGTCCTGCTTCTAAGTTTCTTTGCGTTGAAAGAGGATAAATTCTCAAACTTGTATATGATCCATTTCCTTTGTTTTACAATCGCAGACAAACAGCGTGTTATAATTGTGTTGTTTATTATTAAAAAAATGTATATCGCTCCATACGCGACTCCCTTGTCCATTTGTCCCCCCCATCCCTCCCCACTGATCTCCCTCCTGGCACTTATCCGTGTAAGCGGAACAAGTGCTATACATGCCCTTACACTTCCTCCCTTACCACCATTCAGGGCCCCAGACAGTCCTTCCAGGTGAGGCGACTCTTCACCTGTGAGTCGGCTGGGGTGATATACTGAGTCCGGTTCTCCTGATGTGGCCTTCTATATATTGGCGAGACCTGATGCAGACTGGGAGATTGTCTTGCTGAACACCTACACTCTGTCCGCCAAAGAAAGCAGGATCTCCCAGTGGCCACACATTTTAATTCCACATCACATTCCCATTCTGACATGTCTATCCACGGCCTCCCCTACTGTAAAGATGAAGCCACACTCAGGTTGGAGGAACAACACCTTATATTCTGTCTGGGTAGCCTCCAACCTGATGGCATGAACATTGACTCTCTAACTTCCGCTAATGCCCCACCTCCCCCTCGTACCCCATCTATTATTTATATACACACATTCTTTCTCTCTCTCTCCTTTTTCTCCCTCTGTCCCTCTCACTATACCCCTTGCCCATCCTCTGGGTTTTTTCCCCCTCTCCCCCTTTTCCTTCTTCCCGGACCTCCTGTCCCGTGATCCTCTTGTATCCCTTTTGCCAATCACCTGTCCAGCTCTTGGCTCCATCCCTCCCCCTCCTGTCTTCTCCTATCATTTTGGATCTCCTCCTCCCCATCCCACTTTCAAATCTCTTACTAGCTCTTCCTTCAGTTAGTCCTGACGAAGGGTCTCGGCCCGAAACGTTCGACTGCACCTCTTCCTAGAGATGCTGCCTGGCCTGCTGTGTTCACCAGCAACTTTGATGTGTGTTGCTTAAAGTATATTTAATTTGTTTTTCTTGTGAATGACCTTATCTGTGTGCCTGTTGCTGCCTCAAGTAACTTGTACAGATAACATTGATAACATTAAACTCGACTGACCTTGAATAAGGAAATTACTAAAATCCCAAACTAAATAAGACTACTCTATTTCTTCATAGCCCTAATGAACAAAAAGCCATTTGTCTTTGCCCTTCATTAAGGAAAGTGGCTTCTGAACTGGCAGTCCAAATAAAAGCAACATGTCCTTATATGACATCGGTTGTTAAGTGACCCAGGTTGCTTCGTATAAGACCATAGATATATAGTAGGAGCAGAATTAGGCCATTCAGTCCATCAAGTATGCTACACCATTCTATCATGGCTGATTTATTTTCCCTGTCAACCCCATTCTCCTGGCTTTTTCTCCCAGTAACCTTTGATCCCCATCAAGAACCTATCAACCTTTGCTTCAAATATGCCCAATGACTTGGCCTCCATAACCGTCTGTGGCAATGAATTCCACAGACTCGCTATCTTCTGGCTAAGTATATTCTTCCTCATTTCTGTTCTAAATGGATCTACCTCTTTTCTCAGTCTGTGCCCTCTGGTCCTAGACTCCCCCAATATAGGAAACATCCTCTCCATATCTACTCTTTCGAGGCTTTTCGATGTTCAATAGGTTTCAATTAGATCCCCCCTCTTTCTACTCATCTCCAGAGCCATCAAACGATCCTCAGATATTAACCCTTTCATTCCCCAATAACTCTCGTGAACATTCTCTGGACCCTCTCCAATGCCAGCACAACTTTCCTTAGATATGGGGTCCAAAGCTACTTGCAATACTCCAAGCGCAGTCTGACCAGTGTCTTATAAAGCCTCAGCATTACATTCTTGTTTTTATAGTCTAGTCCTCTCAAAATGAATGCTAACATTGCATTTGCCTTCCTCACCACCAACTCAACCCACAAATTAACCTTTGAGATTTCCATGTTTGAACGATCCCTTATCAAAGTTCAGAAATTGCTATGAAATAGCCCAAATCTGCAGAATAAAGTCACCCTTACATATCAACCAAGTATCATTCTTGCTGAACTAAAATTACCCATATTATTTAAAAAAAATATATTCCATCTGGATAGCCTCCAAACTGATGGCATGAATATCGATTTCTCCTTCCAGTAAAAATTTTGCCCTCCCCCTCCCCACTTCTAATCCCCACTCTGATCCTTTACCGCTTCTCACCTGCCTATCACCTCCCCTGTGATTCCCTCCTTCTCCATTTCTCCCATGGTCCACTTTCCTCTCCAATCAGATTCAGGCCAAAACCTTCTTGTAAGTACCTTTGCACAGTACTTTGAAACCCTAGTCGCCTAGATATTTTATTTTCTTTTTTTCCCATATGGCAGAAAACACAGCAGCCCGAACACACATGCCACCAGGCTGAAGGACAGCCTCTATGTCACTTTCATAAGATACTGAACGATCCTTTAGTACGATAAGGTGGACTCAACGCCTCACAATCTACCTTGTTATGGTTTGTACTTTACTGTCTGCCTGCACCTCACTTTCTCTATAACTATTGCAGTTTATGTGGATGCTATAGAGAGAGTGCGGAGGAGACTTACAAGGATGTTGCCTGGATTGGAGGGCGTACCTTATAAGAATAGGTTAACTGAACTTGGCCTTTTCTCCTTGGAGCGACGGAGGATGAGAGGTGACCTGACAGAGGTGTATAAGATGATGAGAGGCATTGATCGTGTGGATAGCCAGAGGCTTTTTCCCAGGGCTGAAATGGCTAACACAAGGGGGCATAGTTTTAAGATGCTTGGAAATAGGTACCGAGGGAATGTCAGGGATTAGTTTTTTCACACAGAGAGTGGTGGGTGTGTGGAATGCACTGCCGGCAGCAGTGATGGAAGTGGATACAATAGGGTCTTTTAAGAGCCTCTTGGATAGGTACATGGAGCTTAGAAAAATAGAGAACTATGCGCTAGGGAAAGTTCTAGGCAGTTTCTAGACTAGGTTACATGGTCAGCACAACATTGTGGGCCGAAGGGCCTCTAAGGCGCTGCAAACTTCTATGTTCTATGTTCATTCTGAGCAACATGCACAAAATGCTGGAGGGACTCAGCAGGCCAGGCAGCATCGATGGAAAAGGGTGCATTTCAAGTCCAAGATTGTAATTGCTGCCAAAGGTGCATCTGCTAAATACTGACTTGAAGGGGGTCAATAATTATACAATCTATTATTTTGTGATTTATATTTGTAATTAATTTAGATCACTTTGTAGAGAGCTGTTTTCACTTGAGAGTCTTTTTCTGTTGATCAGTGTCAAAAAAAGCTAAATTAAATCCACTCTGATTCAATGTTGTAAAACAATAAAACATGTAAACTTCCAAGGGTGGGGGGAGGGGCACTGTAAAAAGTAAGTAGACCTTGTTCCTGTTCTACTCCTCCTCCCATGATGCTTTGCTGGTGAATGCCAATGTAGAAGGGACATCGGGAAGAAACCCTGTCACTATTCTTTGGAAGTAATTGCAAGGAATCTTTTAAGAAATGGCTTCTGTCATTATTAAGTGCCTTGGAAAATTAGCAGGACAGACAGGCTGAATATCACACTCACTGTCCCTTATGGTAAAGCGACGTAGAAACATAGAAAACCTGCAGCACAATACAGACCCTTCGGCCCACAATGCTGTGCCGAACATGTACTTACTTTAGAAATTACCTCGGGTTACCCATAGCCCTCTATTTTTCTAAGCTCCATGTACCAATCCAGGAGTTTCTTAAAAGACCCTATCGTATCTGCCTCCACCACCGTTGCCGCCAGTCCATTCCATGCACTCACCACTCTCTGCGTAAAAAAACTTAACCTGACATCTTCTCTGTACCTGCTTCCAAGCACCTTAAAACTGTACCCTCTCGTGCTAACACGAGGAAATCTGCAGATGCTGGAATTTCAAGCAACACACATAAAAGTTGCTGGTGAACGCAGCAGGCCAGGTAGCATCTCTAGGAAGAGGTACGGTCAATGTTTCAGGCTGAGGCCCTTCGTCAGGACTAACTGAAGGAAGAGCTAGTAAGAGATTTGAAAGTGGGAGGGGGAGGGGGAGATCCAAAATGATAGGAGAAGACAGGAGGGGGAGGGTTGGAGCCAACAGCTGGACAGGTGATTGGCAAAAGGGATATGAGAGGGATCATGGGACAAGAGGCCTAGGGAGAAAGAAAAGGGGGAGGGGGGGAACCAGAGGATGGGCAAGGAGTATAGTGAGAGGGACAGAGGGAGAAAAATGAGAGTGAGAGAAAGAATGTGTGTATATAAATAAATAACGGATGGGGTACGAGGGGGATGTGGGGCATTAGCGGAAGTTAGAGAAGTCAATGTTCATGCCATCAGGTTGGAGGCTACCCAGACGGAATATAAGTTGTTGTTCCTCCAACCTGAGTGTGGCTTCATCTTTACAGTAGAGGAGGCCGTGGATAGACATATCAGAATGGAAACGGGACGTGGAATTAAAATGTGTGCCCACTGGAAGATCCTGCTTTCTCTGGCGGACAGAGCGTAGGTGTTCTTGTACTAGCCATTAGAGCTGTCTTTGTCCTCAGAAAATAAATCCAGCTGTACAGTTGGCCCATGGATGTGAACTATCTGAAATTCTGCAATCAGAGGGTAAAAACATGCTTGTCATCACAAGATATAAATATGCTAGCACTTAAACTCCCACTCCGCAGTGCTTTCATTAGAATTATCAGGAAGTAGCATTCAATGAGAATATTGAAATCCTTTCTTCTATTTTATTTTATTTTTTAGATTAGTCTTTCCAGCACTTCGATCCACGCTGTGCAGCAATCACCCAAATGATTACTATTCAGATACAGTGTGGAATAGCCCCTTCCAGCCCTTCCTGTCCTTCCAACTGTGCCTCGCAGTAATCCCCTGATTCAACCCTAGCAGGGGACAATTTGAAATGCCCATCCAGTACCTCTGTGCGAGAAACCGGAGCACCCAGGGTAATCCCACACGGTCATGGAGAAAACATACAAACTCCTTACAGGCAGTGGCGGGAATTGAACCTGTTCGCCAGTACTGTAAAGTGTTGTGCTGACCACTACGCTACCGTGCCGCCCTAGTCTGCAGTGTTCCCAAATGAATCTTGCAGCTCGATCAGAACGCTTCCTGATTCCAGCATTCCAGTTGTCAATTGCATAGTATTAGTCTGAGGTGCTTGGATACCAGGAATTCTGCACAGATTCTTGACTTAGTGAAACATGTCTGAAAGTCTCCTCAAGATTCCTAAGAGTCTAAGTAATTTACTGCTCCTGTGAGCAAAAGCAGGCTTTCCTTTGTACAATGTGGATTGAAGATTCAAATTGTTTATTTCCATTCTTCAGTACACAAATAGAAAGGAGGACAAAAGAATCGTTACGCCGAATCTGATGCAGCATAAAAAACACGACCATCATCATCGTTATGTGTCGTACCTATTGATGTGGGCGATCATAGCTCTTATGAATCAGAATCAGAATTAGAATCACTGGCGTATCTCGTGTACTTTGTTGTCTTTGAGGCAGCAGTACAATGCAATACATAATAATACCAAAGAAAGTAAAATTCAGTAAGTATATATATTAAGTAGTTAAATAACTAGTGCAAAAATAGAAATAAAAAAGTAGTGAGGTCGTGTTCATGGGTTCAATGTCCATTCCGAAATCAGATGGCAGGAGCTGTTCCTGGATCATTGAGTGTGTGCCTTTAGGCTCCTGTACCTCCTTCCTGATGGTTGCAATGAGAGCAGGGCATGACCTGGGTGATTGGGGTCGCTGATAATGGACACCACCTTTCTGATGCACCACCCCTTGAAGGTGTCCTGGTTGTTTGTGGAGCTGACTAAATTCTCTACTCTCTGCAGTTTATATTAATCCTGTGCAGTAGCCCCCACCACCCTCACCCCCATACCAGATGGTGGTGGAGCCAATTAGAATGCTCTCCACAGAGAATCAGTAGAAATTTGTGCCTGACTTTGGTAACGTACCAAATCTCCTTATGAAATGTAGCCGCTGTTGTGTCTACTTTGTAGCTGCGTCAATAAGTGGGGTCCAGGATAGATCCTCAGAGATATTGACACCAAGGAACTTGAAATTGCTCACTCTCTCCACTTCTGGTCCCTCTCTGAGGACTGGTGAGTGTTCCCTCATGACTGTGATTGCTCTTGGCAAATCCTTCTACAGAATTGGTCTGCCATGTCCTTCTTCTGGGCAGTGTCTTTACAAAACGGGTGCACCCAGCCATTATCAATGCTCTTCAGGGGTTGTGTTGGCGTCAGCAGTCGCAAAACCAGGATTTGTGAAATATACCATCTGCTCCCACGTGACCCTGATCGGGGGTGGGGGTGGGGGTGCTAAGCAGGTGCTACACCTTGCCCAAGGGTGACCTGCAGGCTAGCGGAGGGAAGGAGCACCTTACACCTCCTTTGGTAGAGTCGAGATAGCCCACCTGACAAATAACCCCGATGGATGGTAGGGAGAGCCCTATGATCTCTCAGCCGTTCACACAGTAGGGACTTCTGGCCGAATGCTCCTTAACAATGTGTAGCTAAAGCTTCCATAACAATGAATACGGTGCCTTTCATACAGAATGGTTCAAGGCTACAATATTGTTGTGGGTTATATTGTTATGCTCAGCTAATAACACAGTAGTTACACTAATGATCTGGAGATATAAATTAAAATGTCCCCAGGGAACCTAAATTCAGTTAATTAACTAAATCTTCATCTGGAACTAAAATGCATTCCTAGTAAAGGTGAACATGAAACTATCTGATTGTGATTAAAGTCCCATCTGGTTTATTAACATCTATCTTCCCTCATTGCCAGTGTGGCTCGAATGCTCTTTTAACACTTCGTCATTTTTGGATGAGGACATCGCTGACCGCCAGTACTTACTGACCATCCCTAACTGCCCCCAAATCAGCTTGTCTGCAGGATCATTTTCGGAAGCTGTTAAAGTGGTGGGTCTCAAACTCAGGCATCACGAAAGGCGCCACGGTAGTGTGGGGGTTAGCGCGACACCATGACAGCTCGGGAGTCGGAGTTCAGAGTTCAATTCCAGCGCTGCCCGAAGTTTGTACGTCCCTCCTGTAAGCAGGTGGGTTTCCTCCAGGAGCTCCTGTTTCCTCCCACAGCCCAAAGACGTACTCGTTAGTAGGTTCATTGGTCACTGTAATTTGTCCCGTGATTAGGACAGGGTTGTAACAAGAGAGATATCTATGGATGGTGATGAACCCAAGTGCAGAGTAAGGTCTAGAATTAACTCAGACTCAGGCCCAAAATAAACAGGAAGATACAAACAAAATCCAAAGACAAATCACAAGCCTTAGTAGAACATAGAACATAGAAATCTACAGCACATTACAGGCCCTTTGGCCCACAATGTTGTGCTGACCATATAGACCATGTACTCTAGGGACTGCCTAGAATTTCCCGAGTGCATAGCCCTCTATTTTTCTAAGCTCCATGTAACTATCTAAGAAGCTCTTAAAGACCCTATTGTATCCGCCTCCACCACGCCGCCAGCAGCGCGTTCCACGCACCCACCACTCTCAGCAGTACTAGAAATGGAACTCCTACAATTAAGTGCAATCTACAGACTCACTTTCAAGGGCCCTTCATCTCATGTCCTGAATAGTTATTACTTACCTATTTTATTATTTCTTTCTTTTTGTATTTGTATGGTTTGTCTTTTGCAAACTGGTTCAACATTTAGGTTGGTGCGGTCTTTCATTGATTCTATTATAGTTAGTATGGATTTATTGAGTATGCCCTCAAGATTAGATTATGAGGACACGCAGTCCTCTTTTATTGTCATTTAGTAATGCATGCATTAAGAAATGATACAATATTCCTCCGTGTGATATCACAGAAACACAGGACAGACCAAGACTGAAAAACTAACAAAAACCACATCATTATAACATATAGTTACAACAGTGCAACAATACCATAACTTGATGAAGAACAGGCCATGGACACAGTAAAAAAGTTCAAAGTTTCTCGAAAGTCCCACATCTCACGCAGACAGGAGAAGGAAGAAAACTCTCCCTGCCATGCCCGACCACAGTCTGACTCTGAGTCATCCGAAAACTTCGAGCTCTGATCAACCCTCCGACACCGAGTACTGAGCACCATCTCTGCCGAACGCTTCAACCCCAACCTCGGTCGCCAGCAGCAAGCAAAGCCGGGGATTTTTCCCTCCAGAGATTCTCGATCGCACAGTAGCAGCGGCAGCGAGCCGGACATTTCAGAAGTTTCTCCAGATGTTCCTCTGTGCTTCTCACGTCTGTCTCCATCAGATCAGAATTGTGCACGGCATCCTACTTACAAATACGATATCATTTCACTGGAGAGCTGCCTGCACTGCGTCGCGCCGCCATCTTCTCCTCCCGCCAACAAGATGATGAATCTCAGGGTTGTATGTGGTGACATATATGTGATTTGATGATAATTTTATTTTGAATTTTGAATATCAGGAAGGCAGAAGCTCTGGCTTCTTCTCCTTTCCTCTCCAGATCTGGTAGAGGTTCTCAGCCCAAACATCGACTGCTTGTTCCTCTCTATAGATGCTGCCTGACCTGCTGAGTTCCTCCAGCATTTTCTGCGTGTTGCCCATGGTTTCCAGCATCTGCAGAATCTCTTCTGTTTAGTTAAAGAGGTTGGTTTTAGGACAACTTTAAGAAGGAATGAAGAGTAAGGACCACAGCAGAAGTTTTGGAAACAAATTCCAGAGCATTTGCCCTCAGCAGTTCAAGGCCTGTCCGGCAGTGCTGGAGCGACTGAATTGAGGGAATATCAGAAGACAAAAAATGGAGGAAAGCAGAGGTTTTAGTGTTAGTAAAACTCGGAAATGCTGGAATCACACTGCAGGTCAGACGGCAACCGCTGAAAGAAGAACAAGGTCGAAGGGAATTATGTCATCAACCAAGCCGTTGGCCTGACATATTAACCTCGTTCCTCATTTTACAGACACTGCCTGACGTGATGAGTGTTTCCAGTATATCTTGTTTTTAAATTTGCTGAAACTGGTTTACTTTTGTAAAGTTTGATGTAAGAATATAACTACAATTGTAAACCACAGTGACCTAGATCAACAACACAAGCTGAACTAGCAATATTTTAAGACCATAACATCATTAGACCTAGAGGCATAATGAGGCCATTCAGCCCATCAAGTCTGTTCCACCATTCCATCATGGCTGATTTGTTATCCCTCTCAACCCCATGTCTTCTCTCCTTACCATCCTTACTAATCAAGAACCTATCAACCTTTGCTCTAAATAGCCATAGCCATCTATGGCAATGAATTCCACAGATTCACCGCTCTCTGGCTAAAGAAATTCTTCTTCGTCTCCGTTCTAAATGGAGGTCCTTCTATTCTGAGGCTGTGCCCTCTGATCCTAGCCTCCTCTGTGATAGAAAGCATCCTCTCCACTTCCACTCTATCCAGGCCTTTCAATATTCGATAAGTTTCAATGAGATCCCCCTTCATTCTTCTCAACTCTAGTGAGTACAGGCCCAGACCCATCAAACACTCCTCATATGTTAACCCTTTCATTCCTGGAATCATTCTTGTGAACCTCCTCTGGAAGCTCTCCCATGCCAACATTTTGTTTCTTACATACAGAGGCCAACACTGCTCACTTTGATCATCTTAAGAACACTGATTATACTTTGAGCTAAGTTTAAAATATTTTAGCAGCACAACTCAAAGTTACTGGTGAATGCAGCAGGCCAGGCAGCATCTCTAGGAAGAGGTACAGTCGAACGTTTCGGGCCGAGACCCTTTGCCAGGACTAACTGAAGGAAGAGCTAGTAACAGATTTGAAAGTGGGAGGGGGAGGGGGAGATCCGAAATGATAGGAGAAGACAGGAGGGGGAGGGATGGAGCCAAGACCTGGACAGGTGATTGGCAAAGGGGATATGAGAGGATCATGGGACAGGAGGCCCAGGGAGAAAGAAAAGGGGGAGGGGGGAAACCCAGAGGATGGGCAAGGGGTATAGTGAGAGCGACAGAGGGAGAAAAAGGAGAGAGAGAGAAAGAGTGTGTGTATATAAATAAATAACGGATGGGGTATGAGGGGGAGGTGGGGCATTAGCGGAAGTTGGAGAAGTCAATGTTCATGCCATCAGGTTGGAGGCTATCCAGACGGAATATAAGGTGTTGTTCCTCCAACCTGAGTGGGGCTTCATCTTTACAGTAGAGGAGGCTGTGGATAGACATATCAGAATGGGAATGGGACGTGGAATTAAAATGTGTGGCCACTGGGAGATCCTGCTTTCTCTGGCGGACAGAGCGTAGATGTTCAGCAAAATGATCTCCCAGTCTGCGCCAGGTCTCGCCAATATATAGAAGGCCACAATGGGAGCACCAGACGCAGTATATCACCCCAGCCGACTCACAGGTGAAGTGTCGCCCCACCTGGAAGGACTGTTTGCGGCCCTGAATGTTGGTGAGGGAGGAAGTGTAAGGGCATGTGTAGCACTTGTTCCGCTTACACGGATAAGTGCCAGGAGGGAGATCGGTGGGGAGGGATGGGGGGGACGAATGGACAAGGGAGTCACGTAGGGAGCGATCCCTGTGGAAAGCAGAGTGGGGGGAGGGAAAGATGTGCTTAGTGGTGGGATCCCGTTGGAGGTGGCGGAAGTTACGGAGAATAATATGTTGGACCCAGATTTTCACAGGAGGATAATCCCTCGGTGTCAAAGCAGCTGTTGCTGCTGTGCCTCAGTGACCTGGTTCACTCCTGACCTCCAGCACTCTCTTTCTTGAGTATATGTGTTCTCCCCGAGACTGTGTGGGTTTCCCCTGGACACCCCAATTTCTTCTCATAATGTGGGAGAGCCGGTTTGATGATCCAATCAGTGAAACAGAAAGCCCAGATTTAAAAATGGGTGCGTGAAGTATTTACTTAATAATGAACATGTCTAGCTAAAAAAGCATTCATCTAAGCTACCGCAAACCACTCTACTGGACATTGTTGTTGCTCCTCTCTGCACCTTGTGACGCCTTGGGCGGCAACATTGCCGTTCCTTTAGCATTTTTGTCTGTTTTCTACAAGGCCGAGTTGCCTTCTGGACACTCAACCCAGCACGGATGGAAACCGCGTAGGGAGCCGGCCGGATTCCAACCCGGGACCACTCGCTTCGAAGTCAAGTGCTGATACCACTACACCACGAGCCGGGCGTACTGTACATTCAGTTACCCTTTAATTGAGCAGATACTCAGCTGGACCTCCCTGAATTATAAAACCCAAGAAGTAAACATGGCGCGAGCAGGTAGTTAACTAAGCAAACGCAGGGTAGGGGATGGGGGTGCATCTGTGTCTGCCACGCCCCTCAGTGCTGGTCCCAACCTCAGCCCGAAGTGGGCCCAGTGGATGGCAGGAGAGAACGAGAACAAACCTCCGCACTTGCCACTTCTATACCCTCCAAGGCGCCTGGAACTGGAAATGACTGACGTGGCGCGCAAGCTGACCAATGGGAGAAGAGCATTGCAATCTTTCAACGACCCAAGCACTGACCAGCACGACGGAGCGGCCTTCAACCAGCAAGTAGGCCATGTCCCCATCGGACACTTCTACATTCCAAACGCATTTAATTTGTCACTGTGAAATTCCACTTAGTGGAATGGGTTTAGAGATGATGGGCACATGTGAGAATATATTACAAGGAAATAAATGAGAGAATGGGATTGTTTAAGAGGTGATAATGGTCCAGGTGACTTCTGTCTATGTCCACAAGGACTGACTGAGGTATGTTTACCTATCCTGCCAGTAGATGTATAAGATGATGGGAGGCATTGATCGTGTGTATAGTCAGAGGCTTTTTCCCAGGGCTGAAGTGGCCAGCACAAGAGGGCACAGTTTTAAGGTGCTTGGAAGTAGGTACAGAGGAGATGTCAGGGATACGATAGG
The DNA here is from genome assembly GCF_030028105.1 of Mobula birostris. Classification (NCBI taxonomy): domain Eukaryota; kingdom Metazoa; phylum Chordata; class Chondrichthyes; order Myliobatiformes; family Myliobatidae; genus Mobula; species Mobula birostris. Next base: position 5,861,508 of record NC_092398.1, read on the forward strand.
GTCTTTTTAAAAGACTCCTGGATAAGTATATAGAGCTCAGAAAAATAGAAGGCTATGGGTAACCCTAGGTAATTTCTCAGGTAAGGACATGTTCAGCACAGCATTGTGGGTCGAAGGGCCTGTAGTGTGCAGTAGGGTTTCTATGTTTCTGTATTTATATGTTTCTATTTTGCAAAAACAATATTGCTGCTCTCTCTCTAGCACTTGCAGTTCTCAAGCTCGGAGTGTCAAGAGCTTCACAGAGTCAGAAAAGGCCATTCGGCCCATCTAGTCCATGCCGAACCATTAATCTACCCAGTGCCATCGACCTGCACCCGGACCATATCACTCCCATCCATGTACCTAACAAAATTTCTCTTAAATGTTGAAATTGACACCCCCCCCCCCCCCCACAAACTGCTGCTTGCACTGGCTGCTTATTCCACACTCTCGCCACCCTCTGAGTGAAGAAGTTTCCCCTCATGTTCCCCTTAAACATTTCACCTTTCACACTTAACCCATGGCCTCCAGTTCAAGTGTCATCCAACTTCAGTGGAAAAAACCTGCTTGCATTTACCCTATCTATACCCTTCATAATTTTGTATACCTCTATCAAATCTTCCCTCAACCTTTTATGTTCTAGGGAATCGTCCTAACCCAGAACTCAGGCGATCATGTCTAGACAACGTCTTTGTAAGTTTTCTCTGTCCTTCTGTCAATCTTATTGTCATCTTTCCTGTAGGTAGATGACCAAAACTGCACACAATACTCCAAATTAGGCCTCGCCAATGTCTTTTACAACTTCAACATAACATCCCATCTCCTGTACTCAGTACTTTGATTTATGAAGACCAACGTGCCAAAAGCTTTCCTTTTTATCCTATCTGCCTGTGATGCTACTTTCAAGGAATTATGGATTTGTAGTCCAAGATTCGTCTGTTTTACCACACTCCTCAGTGTCTTACTGCTTAATGTGTAAGTCATACTCAGGTTGGTCCTCCCAAAGTGCAACACCTTGCACTTGTCTGCATTAAGTCCCATCTGCCATTTTCTAGCCCATTTTTCCAGCTGGTCCAGATCCTGCTGCAAGCTTTGATAGTCTTCCGCGCTCTCCACAACACCCCCAATCTTGGTGTCTTGGTGCGGCAGCGTCTGTGGAAAAGAGTTCAGTCAACATTTTGGGCCGAGACCCTATTTCAGACCTGAAAAGGAAGGGGAAAGATGCTACAATAAAAAGGGGCGGGGAGGAAAAGGAGGATAGCTGGATGGTGATAGCTGAAGCTGGGTAGGAGGACTGGAGAGAAAAGAATCTGATAGGAGAGGAGACCGGACCATACGAGAAAGGGCAGTGGGGGTGGGGGGGATCCAGGGGGAAGTGATTTTTTTTTAATCAGAAGGAGAAATCAATGTTCCGGCCATTAGGTTGGCAGCTACCTAGACAGAGGAGGCCATGCTTCAGATTTTAACTCTTTTTACCAAGATTTTCTTCCTGCTGCCTCAGCAGCTACTTGGCACTGTTGCATTTCTGCTTTACAACTAGAATCAATGGAATATTTAAATTCAAATAGATGAAGTTTTGAAACATCTAGGAATTGAAAGCTGTGGATAGCCTCCAACCTAATGGGATGAACATCCATTTATCGAACTTCTGTTAATTGCCCTCCCTTCACCATTCCCCATTCCCATTTCCCTCTCTCACCTTATCGTATCTACATCACCTCCCTCTGGTGCTCCTCCCTTTTCCCTTTCTTCCATGGCCTCTGTCCTCTCCTATCAGATTCCCCCTTCTCCAGCCCTTTATCGCTTTCACCAATGAACTTCCCATCTCATTACTTCACCCCTCCCTCTCTCCTGGTTTCACCTTCTAATTCTTCCTCCCCTCCCCCTACCTTCTTACTCTAACTTCTCCTCGTTCTTTCCAGTCCTGAAGAAGGGTCTCGGCCCAAAACACTAACTGCTCACTCTTTTCCACAGATGCTGCCTGACCTGCTGAGTTCCTCCAGCATTTCGTGTGCGCCACTATATTCTGCATCCTGTTGATATCTTTCCTTTGGTATTGCCTTCATGTACTTATGCATGGAATTATCTCTCTGGATGGCAGGCAAACAAAAGCTTTTCATTATATCTTGCCATGTGTGACATTTATTAGCCAATTACACTCACAATTACATCTACACAGACTCATGGGAATCCCTAACTCGTAAACACGGAGTCACAGAACACTATAGTACAGAAACAGGCCCATCAGTTTACCTAGTCCGTGCCAAGCTAGTAATCTGACTACTCCCATCGACCTGCCCTCCCTACCATCCATGTATCTATCCAAACTTCTCTTAAACATTGAAATTGAACCTGCACTTTTGTTTTTATTTATTTATTAAATGAGATACAGCACGGAACAGGCCCTTCGGCCCTTCGAGTCTTGCTGCCCGGCGACCCACAATTAAACCTATGCCTAAGCATGGGACAATTTACAATGACCAATTAACCTAGCAACCAGTACGTCTTTGGACTGTGGTCACGGGGAGAACGTACAAGCTCCTTACAGGCAGTTGCAGGAATTGAACCCGGGTCGCCGGTACTGTAAAGCGTTGTGCTAACCACTACACTACCGTGCCACCCCGCCTTCTGCCGGCAGTTTGCTCCATGCTCAGTCAATCAAACTGGAGGAGCATTCGTTGATTTTCTTCACGTTTTCAATGACCACACCATCGTAAAGCAATTTATTTTCCAATGTGCCTACCATATCTGCTTCTTCTTGTTTATTTTTTTGTCTGAAATTGGAACTACTGTCTGTGTGAAACCCGTTTAGTAGTGAACTGGACGCTCTCCTGGGTTTGGGCTGCTGGCTTAGAAAATGAATCCCAACCTGTGCTGAAGACAAGGATCACTACACATCACATCAAAAAGAAATCTTAGGGAATCTGATCTAATGCAAAAAAAACACTTTACTTAACCTGAAGGGTCAAGAATCAACTTTATTCACCACATATTTAGAATTGTGTTGTAGCATGTTGGAGAGACAAGCAACAAAAAACAACAACATTTAACAATTATACAGAATAAAGAATTATATAAAAATAAAATTAGAAGTACATTCAGTGGCCACTTTATTCACTACACTGTACACATGCTTGTTATTGCAAATACCTAATCAGCCAATCGTGTGGCAGCAACTCAAAGCATAAAAGCATGCAGACACGGACAAAGGTTCAGGTGTTGTTCAGACCAAACATCAGAATGCGGAAGAAATGGAGGGGGAGGAGAAGCTGGCTGCTCCGAAATGAAACAACAGGAATTCTGCAGATGCTGGAAATTCAAGCAACACACATCAAAGTTGCTGGTGAACGCAGCAGGCCAGGCAGCATCTCTAGGAAGAGGTACAGTCGACGTTTCAAGCCGAAACTCTTCGTCAGGACTAACTGAAGGAAGAGTGAGTAAGAGATTTGAAAGTTGGAGGGGGAGGGGGAGATCCAACATGATAGGAGAAGGCAGGAGGGGGAGGGATGGAGCCAAGAGCTGGACAGGTGATTGGCAAAAGGGATACGAGAGGATCATGGGACAGGAGGTCCAGGAAGAAAGACAAGGAGGGTGGGGGGTGAACCCAGAGGATGGGCAAGGAACAACACCTTATATTCTGTCTGGGTAGCCTCCAACCTGATGGCATGAACATCGACTTCTCTAACTTCTGCTAATGCCCCACCTCCCCCTTGTACTCCATCTGTTACTTATTTTTATACACATATTCTTTCTCTCTCTCTCCTTTTTCTCCCTCTGTCCCTCTGACTATACCCCTTGCCCATCCTCTGGGTTTCCCCCCCCCTTGTCTTTCTCCCTGGGTCCCCTGTCCCATGATCCTCTCGTATCCCCTTTTGCCAATCACCTGTCCAGCTCTTGGCTCCATCCCTACCCCTCCTGTCTTCTCCTATCATTTTGGATCTCCCCCTCCAACTTTCAAATCTCTTACTCACTCTTCCTTCAGTTAGTCCTGACGAAGGGTCTCGGCCTGAAACATCGACTGCACCTCTTCCTAGAGGTGCTGCCTGGTCTGCTGCGTTCACCAGCAACTTTGATGTGTGTTGCTCCGAAATGATATCGTATGTGTAACCAGGGGCCGTGCACAATCCTGATTTGATGGAGACAGATGTGAGAAGCACAGAGGAACATCTGGAGAAACTTCTGAAGTGCCCGGTTCGCTGCCGCTGCTACTGTGCGATTGAGAATCTCCGGAGGGGGAGGCCCCAAATCCTCAGCTTTGCCTATTGCCTGTTGCCGGGGCTGGGGTCGAAGTGCTTGGCAGAGATGGTGCTCAGTGTCGGAGGGCTGGTCGGAGGCTCGAATTTTTCGGATGGACTCAAGAGTTGGCTGTGGTTGGGTGCTTCCAGGGTGCTGCATCGGCAAGTTTGCGGCGCTGGAAGCTCATGGCAGGGAGAGTTTTTCTTCCTTCTACCGTCTGCATGGATGATGGGACTTTCGAGAGACTCTGAGACATTTTTTTACCATGCCCATGGTCTGTTCTTCATCAAATTACGGTATTGCTTTGCACTGTTGTAACTGTATGTTATAATTATGTGGTTTTTGTCAGTTTTTCAGTCAGTTTGTCTTGTGTTTCTGTGATATCATTCTGGAGGAACATTGTATCATTTCTTAATGCATGCATTACTAGATGACAATAAAAGAGGACTGCTTGCCCTCATAATCTAAAAAAAAATGTGATCTGAGTGACTTTGAGCATGTTGGTGCCAGATGGGGTGGTTTGAGCATCCCAGAAACTGCTGACCTCCTGGGATTTTCATGTACAACAGTCTCTAGAGTTTACAGAGAATGGTGTGAGAAACAAAAAAACATAGAAAGAGCAGCAGTTCGGTGGGAGAAAAGGAAATGCCTCGTTAATGAGAGAGGTCAGAGGAGAATGGCCAGTCTGTAACTGAAATAACCACGCATTACAACAGCGGCGTGCAGAAGGGCATCTCTGAATGTAGAACACATTGAACCTTGGAGTGGATGGGCCACAGCAGCAGAAGACCATGAACATACACTCAGTGGCTACTCCATTAAGTGGTCACTGAGGGTAGAATAGATAGGTGGTTGTCCATTGTGTCAGAGGATGACAGAAACCTGTGCGGGAGAGTTTTTAAAGTGGGAAGGCCATTGCACTGGGGCAGGTCCACTCTCCCATCCTCGGGAGTTCGGGGGGGCTCCCTTGGTTGGAGTGGATGACCATGATTTCTTCTGTGCCTTGTCGCGCCCTTCGCTCCCCACAAGGCCTTCCTAGCCGCTGGACCTTACTGTAGATCTCGTCCACCCAGTCCGTCAGGGCTGACTTCGCATGCTCGGACAGACATGCCCTTACCTCACCAGGGTATGAGGCTTGTTGGCTACTCCCGCCTGGTTAAGCCCCTCTGTCGAAGCGGTGTACCGGGGTGTGGCCGCTGTCACATGCAGACAGCTCCTTGGAGTCACAGGTGAGAGCTGCTTGTCCATTGGGGAGCTGCCCCAGAATGGACATGACAAGCCCCTTCACCAGAGGTGCTAACCCTTCCTGGGCACGTCATAAACCCCACTGAGTGTAAAATAATATGTGCATAAATACATAAATACCAGCATGTATTTACAATGTAAACAGCATTTAAAAGTGGTTTAAAGTGTTAACAGTACAGTGCAGTGACTGAGGTAGAGGGGAGTGTGGGGGGTAAAATGCCTGATCAAGATTAATTGTCTGAGGTAAGAAACTTTTAAGGTCGAGTGTCAAAAGTTTTTGTGGAGCTGGGCGACTTCGAGGTCATCTGCAAAACACTTTAATTTCTTCACTTTTAAGACAATAGACAATAGGTGCAGGAGTAGGCCATTCGGCCCTTCGAGCCAGCACCGCCATTCACTGTGATCATGGCTGATCATCCACAATCAGTATCCAGTTCCTGCCTTATCCTCATAACCTTTGATTCCGCTATCTTTAAGAGCTCTATCCATCTCTTTCTTGAAAGCATCCAGAGACTTGGCCTCCACAGCCTTCTGGGGCAGAGCATTCCATATATCCACCACTCTCTGGGTGAAAGAGTTTTTCCTCAACTCCGTTCTAAATGGCCTACCCCTAATTCTGAAACTGTGGCCTCTGGTTCTGGACTCACCCATCAGCGGGAACATGCTTCCTGCCTCCAGTGTGTCCAATCCCTTAATAATCTTATATGTTTCAATAAGATCCCCTCTCAGCCTTCTAAATTCCAGAGTACACAAGCCCAGTTGCTCCAATCTTTCAACATATGACAGTCCCGCCATCCCGGGAATTAACCTCGTGAACCTGCGCTGCACTCCCTCAATAGCAAGATTGTCCTCAAATTTGGAGACCAAAACTGCACACAGTACTCCAGGTGTGGTCTCACCAGGGCCCTGTACAGCTGCAGAAGGACCTCTCTGCTCTTATACTTTTAATGCATTCTTTTTTCTTTTCAAGACAGTTTAAGTCCTGTCAGAGCCCATGATCTACAACTGCTCTCAAACCGTGGTTCGATATCTCCGGGTGAGGTTTGGAAGGCATATATTTTCAGGGTGTGGCCCTGTGGATGACCCAATTCCACACTGGTGTGGCCAACTGAAGCATTGTGGGAGATCCCAACATCGAGACAAAATAAGCAACGCTGTTGTTGAAATAAGCAGCGCTGCAGACTGTAACGTAGAAATAGTGACCCTGTTGGTCTCCCCTCTCGCTGTGGTAGGAGTGATACCTCCTACCTGTGGGATATCGAACTGTTGGGATGGACAGAGGCTTTTGATGGGCTCTAGATCATGGTCTCTTGGGGGCTTTGCTATTGCTTGCATGGTCGGAGGTGGAGGGGTTGATGCAATTGCTGAAGGGGGTAGGGGCAGGGGGAGGATTGATGCTTTGCTGCTGCTTGTGCATGGGAGGGGGAAAGGGGGCTTCCAGGTACTAAAGTTTTCTGTCCTTCATTATATGGGGGGGGGGGGTCTTCTGTTTTGTGGATGTCTGTGAAGAGTAAGAATTTCAGGTTGTATACTGTATACATATTACACTGAACCATTGAACCATTTCTGTTTTAATAGCCTATGGCACTTTCAGAAGGGAGCATTTGGAAAAGGTATTTTGCTGGGTGCAGTGCGCATTCCTTTATTACTGAAGTGGATGAATTCCAGTGGCACTCTCCGAAGAATCCCACTGGAATCAGTTTGTATGAGCAACATCTGGAGTACAAAACGTATGCTATCAAGCTCATCCCTTCGGGTGGAGAAATGTTTAATAAATGTTTACCTAGATTCTGCAAACCGATTGTGCTCCATAGCTAATTAAATTGTGCAAATTCAGCAGAAGATATTCCATTGCCTTTGTTTTTGTTCCATGTCAATTATATTGTTTGTGATAGGTCAAAGCTGTTGCACAAGGTTTAAAAATAGTCATGCCTGATTCCTTCTGCCATTGTAAAAGAACTCTGAGTCATAGATTACAGGATAAAAGAATTGTTTATTAGTTCTACATTTGAGCCTTTATTTGTGTTTGCTCAGAGCTCTTGTAACTAACTAAGCAAAGCACTGCAGCATCCATCCCCTACTTTGGCTGGTGCTCATAAATAGGTTGTACTATGTTTGCGAGATATTACAATCAAGCCACCTTGCATGCCCTTTGCATGTTTTGAGCCTGTGTTATCCAACCTCCACCTATTTTTATTGATGCACCATGAAAATAAAACACCTTACTCAGACAGATTGCGGCTTGGAATGGCAACTACTTTACCTGAAACTGCGATAAACCGCGGAGAGCTGTGGACGCCAGCTCAGAACATCATGGGAACCGGCCTCCCTCCTAAGGCCTGCTGAGTTCCTCCAGCATTTTGTGTGTGTTCCCCTCTAAGGATGCTGCCCACACTTCCCATTGCTTCTGCAAGAGTTCAAAGTCAATTTTATTGTCAAAGTGCATATATGTCACCATGTCCAACCCCGAGATTCATTTTCTCACGGGCATACTCAGCAAACCTATAGAAAAGTAACTATAACAGGATCAATGAAACCAGAGTGCAGAAGAAAACAAACAGTGCAAATTAAGGCATCCGTTAGTCTTTCGAGACCATGGATCTGTACCGGGAAAGTCTTCACTCTCCAGGGTGCAGGCCTGGGCAAAGTTGTATGGAAGACCGGCAGTTGCCCATGCTGCAAGTCTCCCGTCTCCACGACACCGATGTTGTCCAAGGGAACGGCAAGGGCCGATACAGCTTGGCACCAGTGTCGTCGCAGAGCAATGTGTGGTTACGTGCCTTGCTCAAGGACACAACATGCTGCCTCAGCTGGGGCTCGAACTCACGACCTTCAGGTTGCTAGTCAAATGCCTTAACCACTTGGCCATGTGCTCACACACAGATATAAATAAACAGCATTAAGTAATGAGAACATGAGATAAAGAGTCCTTAAAGTGGTTCCACACCAGGCTGTGATGCAGCCAGTCAATACACTCTCCACTACAGATCTATTGCAGCCAACATATTGGAAGACTGCACCCACACCAGACATTCTCCCTTCTCCCCTCTTCCATCAGGCAGAAGATACATAAACCTGAAAGCATGTCCCACCATTCCAAGGACATCTGTTATCCCACTGTTACAATACTCGCTAGTATGGTAAGATGGACTCTGGCCCTCGCATTGCTCTACTGTATCACTTCATTCTGCTTTCTCTTCCTGCTGTCCTTTGTTTGACCTCAATTGCACTGTGTGATGATCCGATTTGTATGGACAATATACACAAGAAACTTTTCACTGTACCCCGGCACATGAGGCCGAAAAGCGGAACTTACGGTGGCCGAACATTTTAACTCTCATTCCTGTCCTGACATGTCAGTCCATGGCCAAGAGGAGGCCACCCTCAAGGGAGGAGGAGCAACTTTATGTTCCATCTGAGTAGCCACCAATCTGATGTCATGAATATCTATTTCTCTTTCCAGTAAAAAAAACTCCCTCCCCTCTCGCCTCTTCCTATATTCTCCACTCTGGCCTTTTACCTTTTCTCACCTGCTTATCACTCTCTTTCTCCTATGGTCCACTCTCCTCTCCTATCAAATTCCTTCCTCTCCAGCCCTTAACCTTTCCCACCATCTTGGCTTCACTTATCACCTTCTACCTATCCTCCTTCCCCTCCACCCACTTTTTTTTTATTCTGGCATCTTCCCCCTTCCTTTCCAGTCCTGAAGAAGGGTCTGGGCAGGAAATGTTGACCGTTATTCATTTCCATAGATGCTGCCTGACCTATTCAGTTCCCCCAGCATTTTGTGTGTATTGCTTCGGATTTCCAGTATCTGCAGACTTGCTTGTGTTTATAACCTACTAACCGGTACATCTTTGGACTGTGGGAGGAAGCTGGAGCACCCGGAGGAATCCCACAGGGTTACGGGGAGAACGTACAAACTGCTTACAGACAGTGGCCGGATTCGAACCCAGTCACCAGCACTGGAAAGTGTTACACTAACCGTGCTGCCTTAAATAGCACAAATTGCGATAGCCAGGAATTGAGTTCAGAGGTCAACACTATGCTACTGTACCGCCACCGCTAGTCGATGGTGGGAGTGTGGGGGCACGAGACCGGGAGCATGTCAGAGATGAATTCACTCCATTTTATTCAGTCACTGACTCACACAGATTCATTGCCAGAAGAGCTTATTAAATAAAGCATGTAATCTCTACATGGGTGGAGTTTCAGGCAGCATGGTAGCGTAGAGGCTAGCATAGCGCTTTCCCGGGAGCTGCCTGTAAGGAGTTTGTACATTCTTCCTGTGACCGCATGGGTTTCCCCCGGGTGTTCCGGTTTCCTGCTGCAGTCCAGAGTGTGCCGGTTGGTAGGTTAATTGGTCATTGTAAATTGTCCTGTGATTAGGCTAGGGTTAAATTGGGTGGCGTGGCTCAAAGGGCCGGAAGGCAGGAAAGGTCTATTCCATGCTGTATCCCAACAAATAAACAAATAATGCTGTCACTAACTCACACAAAATGCTGGAGGAACTCAGAACCCTTCATCAGGACCTTGGACTTCATCAGGGTCTAGGCCCTGAAACGTCAGCCCTTTAGTCCTCTCCATTGATGCTGTCTGGAAGGTGCTCCTTCCCTTCGCTAGTGTGGAGGTCATTTATGGGCGAGGTGTAGCACCTGCTTAGCCCCAACCTCCAACACTCCCCCACCACCCGATCAGGGTCACGTGAAGCCATGGGGGCTGGTGGAGGATGGTCGTCTGAGCAGCTGGTGCACATCACAAGTCCTGGTTATGCGACCACTGACGCCAGGCAGACAATCTGTGAAGAGTATTGATAATGGCTGGGGGTTACCCGTCTTGTAAAGACACTGCCCAGAAGACGGCAATGGCAAACCACTTCTGTAGAAAAATTTGCCAAGAACAATCATGGTCATGGAAAGGCCATGATCATCCATGTCATACGATATGGCACGTAATGAAAAAGTGCATTCGAGATTTCCAGCGTCTGCAGAGTCTCTTGTGTTTATAGTTCAATTTAATATGGAGTAAGTGCATATATTGTATTCAGCCTGAAATCCTTCCTCTTCAGGTATCCACAAAAGACAGAAAAAAGCCCAAAGAATGAATAACAGAAACATTCGAACCGCAAAGCCCCTCCTTCCCCCTCTCACGCACAAGCAGCAGCAAAATTATAACCTCCCCCCACTTGCTCCAGCAAAAGTATCAGCCCCCCCCCCACTACCCACCATACAAGCAACAGCAAAGCCCGCCGAGACCATGATAGTTAGCGATAGATAGCAGAGTACAGCCGCAGGAGCAGGCCATTCGGCCCACAATGTCATGTTGAACCAGCTAAAAAGCAAATCAGAAGCACCCAAACACTGATGTCCACATTCCACTATCTTCCTTACATCCATGTGCCTATCGAAACGCCTCGTGAACACTGAGTGAATTTGCCTCTGCCACCAAACCAGGCAGTGCATTCCAGGCATTCACCACTCTCTGAGTAAAATAAATTTACCCCTCACATCCCCCTTGAACCTATCCCCCTCGACTTCAGTACATGCCCTCTGGTATCAGAAATCTCAACCCTGGGAAACAGATACTCTCTGTCCACTCTATCTGTGCTCTTATAATCTTGTAAACCTCTATCAGATCTCCCCTCAGCCTCCAGCACTCCAGAGAAAACAGCCCAAGTTTATACAGCCTCTCATGATAGCACATACCCTCTAAACCAGGCAGTATCATGGTAAACCTCTTCTGCACCCTCTCCAAAGCCTCACTATATCCTCCCTAGAGAGGGGAGACCAGAACTGTACACAATACTCCAGATGTGGCCTAACCAGAGTTGTATAAAGTTATGACATAACCTCTTGGTTTTTGAACTGCATGCCTTGACTAATAAAAGCAAGGATTCCATAAGCATTTTAACCACCTTATTAACTTGTGTCGACTCTTTCAGGGAGCTATGAACTTGGATCCCAAGGTCTCTCTGCTCAGCGACACGGTTAAGGATCCTGCCCTTAACAGTGTACTGTCTCCTTGCATTTGCCTTACCTCTCATTTATCTGGGTTAGACTCCATCTGCCATTTTTCAACCCACGTCTGCAACTGATCTATATCGTGCCATATTTGCAACTGATCTATATCGTGCCATATTCTTTGCCAGTCTTCTGCACTATCATGTATCATGGTCATCAGTTCATGAATTTAATAATGATTTGTGCACTGATCCCCATGTGGTGAGCATGCTAGACCCCTAAATTTGTGGTTGCAATGATGACAAGACTGTCATCACTCCTTAAAACCAACCGCTGATTTGGCCGTCTTCAGTAATCCATAAGCTTTGTCAATGATTTCTTGTTGCTCCATAGGGCGAGCACTGAAGGATTTGCCAAACCGACTGCTGTAACACTTGTAAACTGACATCACCTTCACTTTCCCAGCCACTATTGACAGGGCAATTTCAACTTGGAGCATAAATCTCTTTCAGTGAGTGTAAACTGGGTGTCAAACACTGTCATTATGCTCTTGTCAGTACAGATGCTAAGTTGATGTTTCTTCTTATTGTCCATTATACTGTTGACGTTTAGAGCAGCAAAGTAGGTCCTCTATCTCTGGGGGTGTTCACGGCTTCCTTCAGAATCAGAATCAGGTTTATTATGACGTGGAATTTGTTCCTTGATCATGTCAGTACCTTCCTCCCTGCTTTCACTACTGTCAGCCATGCAAGTCCTAGGTGGAGACTCAGGAATACTGTCGCACTCAGACGTAGAAGGATTTTTCCTTGTTGTTTCCATAACAATTTTGCTTTACCAGTCAGGGCTGTTAGCCCTGAGCTGAAACCCCAAAACCTGGAGGACAGGTGGACCACTCTTATTCTGACCTCTAACCTTTGACCTATTTGGCATGGGTGACCCTACCAAGAGCTAGAGCATTATACCTTCCCTCCAGCCAACATAGCTCTCCAGGTCATTGAGGCACACAACATTCCAAACCCTACAACAATATGGTCGTACTCTTGGAGGAAGTCAATGTTTCCCATGGCTGTAAATTCAGAAACTAGGGTCACACATCCAGGCAGAGATGAAAAGAAATTTCGTCAGTGGTGAATCTTTGAAGTTCACTACTCAAAAAAGGGCTGTGTGTAAACTCAAACACTGGGGGGCAATGAAGAACAATCAGCAGGTTCGTAGATATTGAGGGAATCTAGAAATGGAGTCAATGCAGGAGCGTGGGTCTGAGATAAAAGAGCATCATTGTCTAACTGTCTGTCACAACCATGGAATCGGCAGCACAGCAGATACGGCAGATGTGCTTGTGAGTATGCACGTGTCAGCTAATTATTATTTCATGGTGACGGTATTTATCTCCATTCTTTTCGCCGTAGAGCTTGTCAAGACTTGAGCAAAGCACAGCAACGTTTTGCTGCTTGCTTGCATTCAGCCTTGCCTGAGAAATTGGGCTGTCGAGTCAACTGACTCTGAAGACCAGCGGTTTTATGTTTAGTTATTCCTTTCAGCCGCAGTGTAGGCTTCGTTTTCCATTTGAGAGTTTTAGTTAGCGGCCCTGTTTGCCCCAGCATCTATTGTTTGCTTTTTCCCTCTAACTCTGCTCGCATTAAAGTTGTCAATTATTGACCTTCTTCAGTGCCTCTCGCTCTGCACTTGGGCCGAATCCGAACGCAGTGACACTGACTTCAGCACCAGTAGCTGAGCAAGATCATAAACACAAGGTGCTTAATTGTATGTTTGCTAATTGCTAATATAGGATTCAACTCTTTGGAGCTGAGGATGCATCACAGAATACAACAACTCCACAAGGTCACAGGCAAATGTTCTGTTTTGATTTTGGATTGCTTTTTCTGCTGCAGATATCTTTAAGGCAGAGGTTGATAGACTCTTGGTTAGTCAGGGCATGGAGGGATATAGGGAGAAGGCAGGAGATTGGGGTTGAGAGGGAAATGGATCAGCCTTGATGAAATAGTGGATCAGACTAGATGGGCCAAATAACCTAATTCTGCTCCTATATCTTGTGGTCTTATGCACTTAGCAATAACTGGCTTTCTAACTTTGATTAGTCAGAACATGAGGTAACATGGGGAGAAGGGAGGAGACCGGGGATAATGGATCAGCCATCTTGAAATGGCAGAGCAGACTCAATGGGCCAAATGGCATATTTCTGCTTCTATCTCTTATGGTCTTATAAATAACTGGCTTTCTAACTTTGAAAGAGAGTGCTTTAGCAACAATGCCAGTATCCTGGGCCTCCTATTTAGTGTGAAAATAACTTGGATTTATCACTCTCTTCTATGCAATATGCACTGCCAATTAGCTCCATTTTGTGGAGAACACTTTGGAAATTCTGCCTCCGAGCTTGATGAGGAACTGGAAACTGATTAATGAGAAACGCTGTAAAGAGACACGCACAATTACAATCACCGGTGGATTTTGTTTCTTCGTGATTTCTTGACATGGAGCCTGTCCGTCTAACAGCCAATTATAATTTCTAAAGCAAGCAGTGGGACTGATGCTGGCAAAATCATCAGCAGAGAGGTGACCTGGATTTTCAGTAGTCTCTGAATGAAAACCAGAGACAGTAGCAATTATTTCATATCACGCCTCACAGTGAGACTCTGTTTCATCCACTCTGATGAGTAAAGTATTGTTTACTTACATGTGACAAGGGTGTCTGTTTAACAAGAGGTGAGAACTTAATATAGTCCGCTCACTTCACACGATGTAGGGCGTGCACATTGTGCTGTGGTAGACCTCCAGCCAGCACACACAAAACACTGGAGGAACTCAGCAGGTCAGGCAGCATCAATGGTGGGGAAGAAACAGATGATGCTTTTTGCCAAGCCTCCAAGAGAACTGCAAACGTTGCCCTAGCGTTTGGAGGCTTGCATGCTTCAATGAGCCGGAGGGCTGCGCTGGCTGGAGTCAGGGCTTTATGCTTTGGCTCTTGGTAGGGTCACCCATGCCAAACAGGTCAAAGGGTAGAGACCAGACTAAGAGTGGTCCACTAGTCCTCCAGGTTCAGGGGTTCAGCTTGGGGCTAACAACCCTGACTGGTCAAAATGAAATTATGATTATGAAGACACGTAGTCCTCTTTTATTGTCATTTAGTAATGCATGCATTAAGAAATGATACATTATTTCCTCCGGTGTGATACCACAAAACACAGGACAAACCAAGACTGAAAAAACTGACAAAACCACATTATTATAACATATAGTTACAAACAGTGTAACAATACCATAACTTGATGAAGAAGTCCGTGAGCAGAGTAAAGTTCAAAGTTTCTCAAATGTCCCACATCTCACGCAGATGGGAGAAGGAAGAAAAACTTTCCCTGCCATGCCGACCACAATCCGACTCTGAGTCATCCGAAAACTTTGAGCTCTGATCAGCTCTCCGACACCGAGTACTGAGCGCCATCTCTGTCTGAATGATTCGACCTCCTTCTCGGTCGCCAAAAGCAGGCAAGGCCGGGGATTTTGAGGCCTACCCTCCGAAAAATTCCCGACTACACAGTAACGACAGCAGCGAACGGGTGTTTCAGAAATTTCTCCAGATGTTCCTCTGTGCTTTCACGTCCACTCTCCATCAAATCAGAATTGTCCACGGCCCCTATTTAACAGATACGATATCATTTTCACCAGAGAGCTGCGCACGCGCGGCGCGTCGCCATCTTCTCCTCCCGCCGGATTGTTACAGAAACAGCAATGAAGAGCCCTTCTATATCTGTGTGCGACAGGAAGGACAGACAAAGATGGAGGACCTTCATTGCTGCCGTAAATGCCAGCGGCTTTAAGAGCAACGGTGTGTGTGTGGTGGTTTAGAGCCAAGGCCCATCATCAGGCCTGGAGAGGATCGGAGTAGAAGCTAAAACTTCTCCCTTCCTTTCCAGTCCTGATGAAGGACCTCAGCTCAAAACGTTGACTGTTAATGCCCCTGCATAGATGCTGACTGACATGCTGAGCTCCTCCAGCATTTTGTGCATTGCTGAAGATTGAAGCATCTGCAGAATCCCTTGTGCTTTGGACTTTGCCAGCTGGCTCAAGAGGCAAATGTTTAAAGAAGAGTCAGAGAAAAGTGAATTATTGAGACCATAGACCTTTGGGTTAAGGGAGGATCTGAGTGGGATCTTTTTAACCCAAAGAGTGGTGATGTCACAGTGTGCGCTCGCCGGATTGGACCCAAGTGCGGAGGATTGGAGCGACTGGGTTGTATACGCTGGAATTTAGAAGGATGAGAGGGGATCTGATTGAAACATATAAGATTGTTAAGGGATTGGACACGCTAGAGGCAGGAAACATGTTCCCAATATTGGGGGAGTCCAGAACCAGAGGCCACAGTTTAAGAATAAGGGGTAGACAATTTAGAACGGAGTTGAGGAAAAACTTTTTCACACAGAGGGTGGTGGATCTGTGGAATGCTCTGCCTCAGAAGGCAGTGGAGGCCAATTCTCTGGATTCTTTCAAGAAAGAGTTAGATAGAACTCTTAAAGATAGCGGAGTGAAGGGATATGGGGAGAAGGCAGGAAAAGGGTACTGATTGTGGATGATCAGCCATGATCACAGTGAATGGCGGTGCTGGCTCGAAGGGCTGAATGACCTACTCCTGCACTTATTGTCTATTGTCTATTGTCTATTGAATGACAGGCTCTCTCTGTCACAGTAGTTGTGGTCACTGACTGAACCCGGGTGCAGCGGAAAGCAGCCTCAATCACAGGAAGCGCCGACAAATGACTCAACCCCTGGAGTGGAGGGTGACAGATTCTTCATGGAGAGGCAGAAGCAGGAGGTTAGACATCAGGATGCCCACAGAGCTTCGGAGGGACGACTGAGTGACAATTCATTCTCTCCAACACAATGACCCCGCTAAGGCACTGAACAAGAATCCTCTTTAAATAATCACAGAATGTGGGAAGCCCGTGCCAGTCACAATTAACTTGATAAGATTAAACTGAAAGTACAAGGGCTTAACAGCTCTAGTTAGATAATGGTTAGTAAATACAGGTGCTCAGGAAACCCTGGGAGCTCAGCACTCTATGGCAAGCCACAGAGGCCACAGGGCTCATGACAAGTGAAGAAAAACACAGGAGCATTCTCTAAGATTTGGTGAGTTCTTCCAGCATTTTGTGTGTGTTTTTCAAAGTTTCCAGCACCTGCAGAACCTCACATGTTCGTGATTGTGAATGCCAAACAGGTTGAATGTCATGCAGAATTAGGCAGGGGTCTTTGGGACGAATAACATTAACACCACCAGAGATCGTCCAGGTGCTGGAAATTCAGAGCAACAGACATGAATGCTGGAGGAACTCAGCAGGGCCGGCAGAAACTAGAATCCTGAAGAAGGATTGTGGGCCAAAACTGTTTATTGCCCTCCACAGATGCTGTCTGAACTGCTGAGTTTCTCCAGCGTTTTGTGTGTTGGATGGATAGTATTTCATACTTGCCCGACAGGTGTGTAAAAAGGACCCAAAGGATCCCTGGGGACACGAGTCACCCCAACCACAAACTGTTCCAGCTGCTACCATCCGGGAAACGATTCCAGAGCATAAACGCCAGGACCAACAGGCTCTGGAACAGCTTCTTCCACCAGGCCATCAGACTGATTAACTCATGCTGACACAACTGTATTTGTATGTTATTTTGACTATCCTGTTGTACATACTAGTTATTATGTACAATACAAGTGGGAGGAGAAGATGGCGGCGCGCCTGTGCGTGTGCAGCCCTCTGGTGAAAAATGATATCTTATCTGTTAAATAGGGGCCGTGGACAATTCTGATTTGATGGAGAATGGACGTGAAAGCACAAAGGAACATCTGGAGAATTTTCTGAAATGTTCCTTTCGCTGCTGTCGTTCCTGTGTGGTCAGGAATCTTTCGGAGGGTAGGCCTCAAAATCCCTGGCCTTGCCTGCTTTTGGCGACCGAGAAGGAAGTTGAATTGTTCGGACAGAGATGGTGCTCAGTACTCAGTGTCGGAGAGCTGACCGGAGGCTCGAAGTTTTCGGATGGCTCAGAGTCGGACCGTGGTTGGCATGGCAGGGAGAGTTTTTCTTCCTCCTCCCGTCTGCGTGAGATGTGGGACATCTGAGAGACTTTGAGCTTTTCACTGTGCTCATGGACTGTTCTTCATCAAGTTATGGTATTGTCGCACTGTTGTAACGATATGTTATAATTATGTGGTTTTGTCAGTTTTTTCAGTCTTGGTTTGTCCTGTGTTTTGTGATATCACACCGGAGGAAATAATATATCATTTCTTAATGCATGCATTACTAAATGACAATAAAAGAGGACTGCGTGTCTTCATAATCCTAATCATAAATTGTACATTGCACATTTAGACGTAGATATAATGTAAAGATTTTTACTCTTCATGTATATGAAGGATACAAGTAATAAGGTCAATTCAATTCAATTCAGTTCAAACCTACACATTATCCTGGTCTTGACGCAAGTACTTTAATTGAGGGAGTGTCCCTGACGACTCTTCCTAGGTTGTGAAATACATTTCCTAAAAGAGGCACGAGTGGTGGGGTGGAGATACATCTCTATCAAAGGAGGTGTAACACACTCCTTCCTTCCGCTAGCTTGCAGGTCACCCTTGGGCAAGGTGTAGCAAATATGCAATTTGTATATTGGTGCTCTTGTAATGCTACTGTGACACTCTAATATCCTCTGCGCTCAATAATACATCAATCTATCAATCTGCTTAGACCCCCAAGTAGTGTCACATGAAGCCATGGGAGCAAATGGTGGATGGTCGTACGAGCAGCTGGTGCACGTCACAAGTCCTGGTTATGCGACCACTGACGCCAGGCAGACAATCTCTGAAGAGCATTGATGATGGATGGGGTCACCAGTCTTGTAAAGACACTGCCCAGGAGAAGGCAATGGCAAACGACTTCTGAAGAAAAATTTGCCAAAAACCATCACGGTCATGGAAAGACCATGATCGCCCACGTTAAACAACAGGACAGATAATGAATGAATGAACGTGTAATAAAACATCTGGTGCTTGCTCCTTCACCCTGGATTTTATTTTATTTATTCATTGAGATACCACACGGAATAGGCCCTTCCGGTCTTTCGAGCTACCCTACCCAGCAATCCCCCAATTTAACACTAGCCTAATTACTGGAAAAATTAAAAAGACCGATGAACCTACCATCAGATACGTCTTCAGACTGTGAAAGGACACCAGAGCACCTGGAGGAAACTCACACAGTCATGGGGAGAATATACAAACACCTTACAATAGCCAGGGACACGTGCCAATGGAGGTCACTCAGCTATCCAGTTGGCCGGGACCCAGTGCAGACCAGTGGCCAGTTCGACAGCCAGCCAATCGAATGAATTGTACCACTACAAACGTGAGCTCTCAGCAGAAACTATATTCAATTGCGCACTGGTGATGCCATCTTGACTGGTGATGAAACGTTTACGACCTAACCTCCACACTCAGTGAACAACTCTACCATCGAGCAGCCAACCTGAGCTACCAATCTTCACTTTTATTTTAATCAAGAATCTATCAACCCCCGCTTTAAATATATCCAATGACTTGTCTCCACAGCCGTCTGTGGCAATGAATTCCACAGATTCCCCACCCTCTGGCTAAATAAATTCCTCCTTATCTCTGTTCTAAATGAAAATCCCTCTATTTTGAGGCCATGCCCTCTGATCCTAGGATTTTCCACAATATAAAACAACCTCCCTATATTCAGTGTATCATGGCCTTTTGCTATTCGATAGGTTTCAATGAGGTCCCCCTCAATTTTCTAAACTCCAGTGGCAAAGGCCCAGAGTCGCAAAACAAATGTTAAACCATGTGTTCCTAGAATAATTCTTGTAAACTTCTCTAGAGTCTCTCCAATGCCAGCACATCCAGGTAAAGAGCCCAAAACTGCTCACAGTACTCCAAGTGTATTCTGGCCAGTGCCTTATAAAGCCTCAGCATTTCATCCTTGCTTTTAGACAAGGCTAGAAAGAATTTGGAGGGACATGGTCGACACTGTAGTGCAGTGGTTAGCGTGATGCTTTATACTGTCAGCTGAAAGATCAGGGTTCCATTCCCTCTGCTGTCTGTCAGGAGTTTGTACACTCCCCTCGAGACTGGGGTTTTCTCCGGGTGCTCTGGTTTCCTCCTACATTCCAAAGACACACAGGTTAGAGGTTAGTAAGTTATGGGCGTGCTGCGTTGGTGTCAGAAGCAATGCGACACTTGAGGGCTTCCCCCAGCACATCCTCAGACTGTGTTCATTGCTGACGCAAATGGCGCACATCAATGTTCCAATATAATAATAGGCATCCGCTAGTCTCGTGAGACCATGGACTTGCGCCTTGGAAGGTTTTCAGGGCGCAGGCCTGGGCAAGGTTGTATGGAAGACCAGCAGTTGCCCATGCTGCAAGTCTCCCCTCTCCACGCCACCAATGTTGTCCAAGGGAAGGGCACTAGGGCCGATACAGCTTGGCACCGGTGTCGACACAGAGCAATGAGTGGTTAAGTGCCTTGCTCAAGGACACAACACGCAGCCTCAGCTGAGGCTCGAACTAGCGACCTTCAGATCACGAGACCGACGCCTTAACCACTTGAACGTGCACCAACACCATGTTCGAATATGCCTGTGACAAATAAACCCAATCTTGCCCTGTGGAGCGGAACATATTCCTTCGTTTTCCTGCTTTATCTGCTGTGGATAATGGCAGTGCCTTGGCCGTGCTAGGATGTAAGTCACTCTCTGTAGCATATCAGGCCCCTGACCTGCTCTTGTGACCTGTTTTAATGTGGTCATCACAGAAAGGTTTCTGGCTAAGACCTTACAGTCATAGAGTCATATAAAAGTACAGCACAGAAATGGGACCCTTCAGCCCATACAGTCTGTGGTGAACCATTTAAACCACCTTCTCCCATTGAACTGCATCGGGACCATAGCTCTCCAAATTCCACCCAACTTTGTACCTATCTAAATTTCTTGTAAAAGTTGAAATCAAGCTCACCTGCACTATTTGAGCTGGCAGCTTGTTCCACACTCTCACCACCCTGTGGGTGAAGAAGTTTCCTG
This sequence comes from Mobula birostris, assembly GCF_030028105.1. Taxonomy (NCBI): domain Eukaryota; kingdom Metazoa; phylum Chordata; class Chondrichthyes; order Myliobatiformes; family Myliobatidae; genus Mobula; species Mobula birostris. Next base: position 5,882,026 of record NC_092398.1, read on the forward strand.
TCACGTTTCCCTTAAACTTTTCACCTTTCATCCTTATTTCATAAGGAGCTTGCAGAGATTTGGTATTTCACCTGAAACACTCGAAAGTTTCTACAGATGTACTGTGGAGTGCATTCCAACCAGTTGTATCACAGTCTGGTATGGGTGGGGCTCCTGCACAGGATTGAGGTAAATTGCAGAGCGTTGTAAACTCAGCCAGCTCCATCATGGGCACCTGACACTGTCGTACCCAGAGTATCTTCAAGAAGCAATGCCTCAAAAACTTAATGCTTATCATTAAGGACTCCCACCACCCAGATCATGCCTTGTTCTCACTGTTACCATCAAGAAGGAGGTACAGGAGCCTGAAGGCGCACACTCAGTGATTCAGGAACAGCTTCTTCCCCTCTGCCATCCGATTCATGAATGGACGTTGAACCTTGCTATTTTTTATTGCTGTTTTTGCATTACTTATTTAATTTAGCTAATATATGTATATAATTACTATAATCCACCACTTTTTCTATATTTATCACATATTGCATTATACTGCTGCAGCAAAGTTATCAAATTTCACGACATATGCTGGTGAAAGATTTAATATCATTCTGGTTAACCCAAGACATCTAGTTGTACACTTTGTAATGCTCATGTACCCTCTAATTTTAAAAAAGTAAATTTAATTAATCCAAGTTCTTATTGCACACGGGAGCCCGAGCAATTTCTTCACATTGTGAAATGAGTTACCTCCTTCCTGAGCAACCTATAATTTACATTCAGGGCGTAAGGACAGTTGAAAGATTCTGATTTTCCACACAAATGCTGTTTGGTTTCCACGTTTCTTTCCTTGGCTCAGGTTCAAAGGCCTCATTCAGAACATACCCCACATAACTATAGAAGCTTTATGACATTGCAGGTGAACTACGGAAAACAAGTGCTATTTTGGAGTGCTTTATTATGGTTAGACGGCACGGGAATGCTCAGCAAAAACATTCCATTGTGTAAACTTTAAAAGAAACCTCTGGCAGCCACAAAGTGTTTGAGATACTGTGATACATTTCTCATCTTTAAAGCTTTCCTTTTGGGCTTGTGGCCCAAAGTCCGAGAGATTACTTTAAACCACTGGCGATTTCATGGTTTGTCAGTTGTATTAACCTAGTTGTTGTCAGGCCTAATCCAGCTGACACCTCCCAGCCTGCACCTGCAGACACCTGTCACAAGTAGGGGACATTTAAAAAGAATGAAAAAGAAAAGTTTTTTTTTAATTAGTATGTGGATTATATTTTCTCAGTGGCACCTCACAGGTATACAGTGTTCCTTGGATAGTTTACCTGTCATGCCTAATTGTTTGTCTTTGGACTAGCTTTGGGTTTTCACTTTGGTTTGCAGGTGTCTCATTTGGGATCATGGGGATTGTTAAGGTCTCTTTGCATTTATCACTTTTATTCGATTTGGAGTAATTGAATTAGCACGGGATTTTCAATGGCTTGCATTGTAATAGTGGTCTTTGGGGATTTTTGTTTTGTTTGGACACCGGAACCGTCTGATTGGTCCTAAATTTCTATGAGCTCCAAGGGGTATTTCTGGGGGTCGGGGGGAGGCCTGTCAACCCCTCTTTGCTCCATCATTGTGGATCCTCTTCTGGTGAAACTCTGATTGATTTCTTCTTTGCCTCGTGAGTGATTTCATTTCTTCAAGATTCTGCAGAGTTTGCCTGAGTTCTCCTCAGTTTTCCTATAATAAATATTTTATTCTGTCTGAGTTGCTGAAGTCTCTGTGATTCCTGCGCTTGAGTTGGCTGGTGATCCTGGCGGAACCTCCTCGTCTCCACCCAGCTAATACGCTTCGCCTGCCACTCATCGCCTGCGGCCTATTTAATCCCGGTTCTCTTTCACAATCCTTGTTCACTCATCACATCAGTCTCTCCTAGCTTTCACTCCCCCCCCCGCCTAATGTTTACCTTGTTGCCTGTTGCATTTTTGTATCTGTTCTCTGTCGTTTGGTGAGGGACCTCTCGTGTTTTTTATTTTGCGGCCTGTTATTGAAGTTATCATCCAACGCTGAATCGTCTCCGCTGCTCTGCTTTTGGGTCAAGCCTCCTCTACGTTTCAACTGGTTCCAGTGTGACACTCAGAGTGGTTACATTCTGAGACTTACACCTAAAGTGTACACGGGCAGGACCAGAGGTTAGGATTGAACCAGGTGTCTGGTGCTGTTATATAGTAACTCTGCCATCTGTACCACTGTGCCGGCCAAATTCATTGTAATTCACCTTGCAGCTTTTGGATCTAGTGAGTAGAATACATTCAATAGTTCAATAGATCAATTTAATATCAGAGATTGTATACAGTATACAACCTCAAACTCTTACTCTTCACAGACATCCACGAGTCAAAGACCCAAAGAATCAATGACAGAAAAATATTTAAATCCCAAAGCCCGCCTCCCACACACAAGCAACAGCAAAAGCATCAACCCTCACCCCTAAACTCCCCCCACTTACCTCACCACCACCCACCAGACAACAACAAGCCCCCAGCGACCGATCAGAGTCCATCAGACACCAGTGTCCATCCCAACACCTCGACATCTCAGCAGGCCCTCTCTCCCACTAATGAGGGAGGGAGAGAGAGGTATCCCTCCTGCCACAGTGAGACGGGAGGCCAACAGCTCACTGTTTCGATGTTACAGTCTTCAGAGACGTTTAGTCGAGCTCCTCTGACTCGAGTATCAGCAGACTCTCTCTCTCACCATCGAGAGAGAGAGGTCACTCAAACATATTCGGATGATACAAAGATAATTGAAGGGGCAGGTAGTGTTAAAGAAGCAGGGAATCTGCAGGAGGACGTTGACAGATTGGGGGAATGGACAAAGAAGTGGCAGATGGAATATTGTGTAGGGAAGTGTATGGCATGCACCTTGGTGGCAGGAATAAAGATGAAGACAATTTTCTAAATGGGGAGAAAATTCAGAAATAAAATGCGCAAAGGGACTTGGGAGTCCTTATGTAGGATAGAAAATTGGTTGGCAGACAGGAAACAAAGGGATTAACGGGTCCTTTTCTGAATGGCAGGCAGTGACTAGTGGGGTACCGCAAGGCTTGGTGCTGGGACCTCAGCTATGTACAATATACATTAATGATTTAGATGAAGGGATTAAAAGTAACATTAGCAAATTTGCAGATGACACAAAGCTGGGTGGCAGTGTGAAATGTGAGGAGGATGTTATGAGAATGCAGGGTGACTTGGACAGGTTGGGTGAGTGGGCAGATGCATGGCAGATGCAGTTTAATGTGGATAAATGTGAGGTTATCCAATTTGGTAATAAGAACAGGAAGGCAGATTACTATCTGAATGGTGTCAAGTTAGGAAAAGGGAAAGTACAATGAGATCTAGGTGTCCTTGTTCATCAGTCACTGAAAGTAAGCATGCAGGTACAGCAGGCAGTGAAGAAAGTTAGAGGCAGGCAACATGTTCCTGATGTTGGGGGAGTCCAGAACCAAAGGCAACAGTTTAAGAATAAGGGGTAGACCATTTTGAACGGAGTTGAGAAAATACTTTTTCACACAGAGGGTTGTGGTTCTGTGGAATGCTCTGCCTCAGAAGGCAGTGGAGGCCAATTCTCTGGATTCTTTCAAAAAAGAGTTAGATAGAGCTCTTAAAGATAGCAGAGTGAAGGGATATGGGGAGAAGGCAGGAAAAGGGTACTGATTGTGGATGATCAGCCATGATCACAGTGAATGGTGGTGCTGGCTCAAAGGGCTGAATGGCCTACTCCCGCACCTATTGTCTATTGTCTATTGTCTATTCCCTAAAGGTCAATTTACAGATTGAGTCATTGGTAAGGAAGGTAAATGCATGTTAGCATTCATTTCGAGAGGACTAGAATATAAAAGCAAGGATGTAATGCTGAGGCTTTATAAGGCATTGGTCAGATCTCACTTGGAGCATTGTGAGTAATTTTGGCCTCTTTATCTAAGAAATTGCCAGGAACAATCATGGTCAAACACCATGATCGCCCATGTCATAGGACATGGCACATAATGATTAGATTTAGATTAGATTAGATTAGATTAATGATGATGATGATCTCAGAAAAGATGTGCTGGCATTGGAGAAGGTCCAGAGAAGGTTCAAGAGAATGACCTTGGGAATGAAAGGGTTAATGTATGAGGATTGTTTGATGGCTGTGGGCCTGTATTCACTGGAGTTCAGAAGAATGTGGGGGATTGGCCTAACTCTATTTCTATTTCTTTTGGTGTTTTAGTCCTTCTTTCTGTGAGATATCATCTCTGGTTTGTCCAACAACATTTTCCTGACAGTTGTGTTCATTTCATCTTGCTGAACCACCTGGTTACTTGCTAGGAGGAAACCTGCAACTGATTGTCTTAGTTGGTTTCTTTCTCTGATTGCACTCAGCTTTGTAGCTGCCACATTTCCTAGCCTAGCAGAGTATCGCTCAGGCTGGTCTCTCAGTGTGTGTTTTTCTACCTCAAGTGCATCTCCTGATTTTGTATTTCACTGAAATCATAACTCTTTACCCTTGAGAGTGAGCTTTGCTGGTGCTTAAGAAGATTCCCCTGGGAGTTGGTAATCAGTATCCACTATAAATCATCCCCGTTAAGATAACTGTGAAAAGACTCACAGACAAAAGCAAAGATATAATGCTGAGGCTTTATGAGGTATTAGTCAGACTGCACTTGTTTTTGGGCCCTTTTTCTAAGAAAGGATGTGTTAGCATTGGAAAGAGTCCAGAGGAGATTCATAAGAATGATCCCAAGGGTTAATATATGAGAATTGTTTGATGGCTCTGGGCCTGTACTCACTAGAGTTTAGAAGAATGAGGGGAGATCTCATTGAAACCTGTTGAATATTGAAAGGCCTAGATAGACAGGAAGTGGAGGGGATATTTCCTGTTGTGGGAGAGCTTAGGACCAGAGGCCACAGCCTCAGAATTCAAGGATGTTCCAATGGAACAGAAATATGGATGAATTTCTTTAGCCAGAGGACGATGAATCTGTGAAATTCATTGCCACAGATGGCTGTGGAGACTAAGTCATTGGATATATTTGGGGCAGAGGGTGATGGGTTCTTGATTAGTCAGGGCATCAACCCTTATTTGGGAGGACAGGAGAATGGGGCTGGAGGGATAATAAATCAGCCACAGTAGAATGGTGGACCAGACTCGATATACTAATCGGTCTGTCACCGTGCCATAGACTTTAGAACCTGTCCCGTGTAAATGGTATGTTTCACATTGTCACTAATAAAAATTTCTCCTTGAGACAGACTTGTGCCCATTGCTGGCATTGTGTTTGCTAAAAAAAAAGCCTCTGCCAATGGCTTTGAAAGGTGAAATTGGGTAGTTTAATGTTCAAAATCCTCAATGGTATACCTATCCATTTAGTCAGAACAATCTTTGTACAATTGGGTTAGAACTATCTTGTAACTTGTTTATTGATCAATTGTGGTTCCTCGTGGCATTTCTGAGACTGAATGGTTGGTGCTTTACTCTTCTGTGACATTAAAATCTGGCTGAGTGGTGCAATTACAACAACCTCTTACTCAGTGTCAGCAAGACCAAGGAGCTGATGATTGACTTCAGGAGAAGGAAACCGAAGGTCCATGAGCCAGTCCTCATCGGAGGATCAGAGGTGGAGAGGGTCAGCAGCTTTAAATTCCTCGGTGTTATCATTTCAGAGGATCTGTCCTGGGCCCAGCACGTAAGTGCAATTACAAAGAAAGCACAGCAGCACCTCTACTTTCTTAAGAGTTTGTGGAGATTCGGCCTGACATCTAAAACTTTGACAAACTTCTATAGATGTGTAGTGGAGATTATATTGACTGGTTGCATCACAGCCTGGTATGGAAACACCAATGCCCTTGAACAGAAAATCCTACAAAAAGTGGATATGCCCAGTCCATCATGGGTAAAGCCCACCCCACCATTGAGCACATCTACACAAAATGCTGTTGCAGTAAAGTAACATCCATTAACGGGGAGCTCCACAAGACATGGTCTCTTCTGCCATCAGGAAAAAGGTACAAGAGCCTCAGGACTCATGTCACTGGGTTCAAGAACAGTTACTACTCCTCAACCATCAGACTCTTGAACCAAAGGTCATAACTTCACTCAACTTCACTTGCCTCATCATTGAAATGTTCCCACAACCTATGGACTCACTTTCAAGGACTCTTCATCTCACGTTCTCAATATTTATTGCTTATTTATTTGTTTCTTCTTTTTGTTGTCTTCTGCACTCTGGCTGAACGCCCTAGTTGGATGGTCTTTCATTGATTCTCTTATAGTTACGATTCTACAGACCTATTGAGAATGCCCGCAAGAAAATGAATCTTAGGGTTTTATATGGCGACATTTTTATGCACTTTGATAAGAATTTCATTCTGAACTTTTCAAACATTGAAATAAACATTTTTTCGCTTTCTGTGTCCCACAAATTTGGCTTGTTCCAAATTATGGAATTTTTCCCTCTTCCACACGGTCATGAAGGAAATCTGGAAGTCGAACCTGACCAGAGGGCTTTAAAAGAGGATTTTCATAGCAGTCATAGAGTCCATTCTCACGTACGGATGCAAGACGTGGACACTCACCAAGACTATGCGAAAGTCTCTAGATGGTTGCTATACACAAATGCTCCGGATGGCTCTTGACGTGTGTTGGCAACAGCACATTACGAACGTCGAACTCTATAACGACCTACCAATGCTCACCACTAAAATCGAGGCGAGAAGACTGCAACCAGTGGGGCACTGTCTATGCCACCCCAAGCTACCTGCTGGCCTAGTCATCATATGGGAGCCCAAGCACGGGAGGATGAACCCTACGTGCCCTCCCAAGACTATGGTCAACACGCTCCTAGAAGACAGCGGCGCAGGTAATGTAGATGAACTGAACGCACTGATGAGGGAGAGGGAGAAGTGGAGAGTCCGTCATCATGCCCGACGCCGGCCCCCTAGGCCTGGGTCGACGTCGTAGTAGTAGTAGTACACGGTCAGCACGAATATTTGTTTCTGATCGGTCTCCAACAGTTTTCAAGCTCTCAGTACAGTTTTGGTAGATTGGTAAATTGGCTTATTATTGCCATAAGTACCAAGGTGCAGTGACCAACATTGTTTTGCATGCCACCTATATGTTCTTAGGTGGGTTATAACTGAATAGTCTGACACATTTCTTCATGTGTATTGTTGAAAGTACCCTGGCTGATTTGCATCATGTACAGGAATGCGTGTTGCATCACAGGCACACCCTTCTCCACACTTGGTAGCATCTGCAGGAGGTGCCGCCTCAACAAAGCAACATCCGTCATGAAAAACCCCGCCTTCTGGATCTTCTCACAGCTACCGTTGGGTAGCAGGTTCAGAAGCCTGAAGTCCCACACCACCTTTCCTTCAGCCATTTGGTTCTTGGACCAACTGGCAAATCTTAGCAGTTTAGACCATAAGACCAAAAGACATATAGAACAGAATTAGGCCATTTGGCCCGTCAAGTCTGCTCCGCCATTCAATCATGGCTGATCTTACTTTCCCCTCCTCAGCCTCAGTCCCTGGCCTTCTCCCGGTATCTTTTGATGCCGTGTCCAATCAAAAACCTATCAAGCTCTGTCTTAAATATACCCATCGACCTGGCCTCCATAGCTGCCTGTGGTAACAAATTCCACAAATTCACCATCCTCATGCTAGAAATACTATTAGCACTGAGCACTGAGATGGGGTTTGTCTACCATAAGATATTGGAGCTGAAGTAGATCATTCAGCCCATCAAATCTGCTCCACCAATTCTTCATGGCTGATCCATTTTCCTCTCATTCCCAACCTCCTGCCCAACTAATCAAGAATCTATGAATCTCTGCCTTAAATATACCCAATGACTTGGCCTCCACAACAAATTCCACAGATTCTCCACTCTCTGGCTAAAGAAATTCCTCCTCATCTCCTTTCTAAGTGGACATCCCTCTTTTCTGAGACTGTGTCCTTTGGTCCTAGACTCCCCCACCATAGGAAACATCCTCTCCACATCCACCCTATCGAGGTCTTTCAACTTTCAACTTCCAGCATAAAGCATTTTATGCTTTTTCTAGTTGTGTTTTCTTGTAAAAATTTAGCTTTATTTAGGTTTTTTTTCCTTATGAACACTGCCTGTCTGATCCTCTGTGTCTGTGATGCTCTTACAAGTCTATTTTTTATTGCACCTGTGCACATGTGTTCTTGTGTATAGGACAGTAACCTTAACTTTGACTTTGACATTGCATCAGTATCACCTCCCAGCCTCTGTCACTATTCACATTCTCCCCTCCTGTATTTGCCCATCTTCCACTCACCTGGATCCACCCATCTCTTCCCAGCTCTTTCGCCACCATCTCCCTTCACCACTATCTTTCAGTCCATGTGAAATTTGCAAATTGTTTGAAAATTCACTTGTTGCCAAGTACGGTGAAAATATTTGTTTGGTATCCCGTTTACACCAGGGGCTCCCAAACTTCTTTATGCCGTGGACCAATACCATTAAGCGAGGGGTCCATGGACCTAGGTTGGGATCCCCTGATCTACACTGATCACTTCATCATCTGAGTACATTGAGGTAGTACAAGGGAAAACAATAACAGAATGCAGAATGAAGTCTTACAATGACAGAGAAAGTGCGGTGCAGGTAGATTAGATTAGATTATGAGGACACGCAGTCCTCTTTTATTGTCATTTAGTAATGCATGCATTAAAAAATGATACAATATTCCTCCAGTGTGACATCACAGAAACACAGGACAGACCAAGACTGAAAAACTGACAAAACCCACATAATTATAACATATAGTTACAACAGTGCAACAATACCATAACTTGATGAAGAACAGGCCATGGACACAGTAAAAAAGTTCAGAGTCTCTCAAAAGTCCCACATCTCACACAGACGGGAGAAGGAAGAAAACTCTCCCTGTCATGCCCAACCACAGTCCCGCTCTGAGTTGTCCGAAAACTTCGAGCCTCCAATCAGTCCTCCGACACCGAGTACCGAGCACCATTTCTGCCGAGTGCTTCGACCCCAGCCTCGGTCGCCAGCAGCAGGCAAAGCCGGGGAGTTTGGGGCCTTCCCTCCAGAGATTCTCGATCGCACAGTAGCAGCGGCAGCGAACCGGGCATTTCAGAAGTTTTCTCCAGATGTTCCTCTGTGCTTCTCATGTCTGTCTCCATCAAATCAGAATTGTGCACGGCATCCTACTTACAAATACGATATCATTTCACCGGAGAGCTGTGCGCGCTGTGTCGCGCCGCCATCTTCTCCTCCTGCCTGCTCACATTAAAATGCAGGATATAACAAGGTAGATTGTGAGGTCAGGAGTCCACCTTACCATACAGAGGGAATTTCGAGGTACCCTTGAATCCAGTAGTACATACGTATAGACTTTTATAACTTCTGCCCGATGGAAGGAGGGAGCAGCATCCATCATCAGAGATCCCCACCACCCAGGCCATGCTCTTTTCTCGCTGTTGCCATCAGGTAGAAGGTACAAGAGCCTCAGGACTCGCACCACCAGGTTCAAGAACAGTTACCACCCCTCAACCATCAGGCTCTTGAACAAAAGGGGATAACTTCACTCACTTGCCCATCTATTGAGATGTTCCCACAACCAATGATCTCACTTTAAGGTTCTTTATCTTGTTATTTCATGTTCTGGTTATTTATTGCTATTTACTTATTTTTGCATTCGCACGGTTTGATGTTTCTGCACTCTGGTTGATCTTTCATTGATCTTGTTGAAGCTACTATTCTATAGATTTGCTGAGAATACCCACAGGAAAATGAATCTCAGGGTTGTATATGGTGACATATAGGTACTTTGATAGTAAAATTTATTTTGAACTTTGAGAAAAGAGAATGTCAGTCAGGTGTGAATTTGCTAGCTGCTTCACTGAGGTAACAAGTAGTGTAGGCCATGTCCATGGAGGGGAGGCTGGTCTCTGGGATGAGCTGATGATTTTCTGGTGTAGCCCAAATGGTGCAATGTTATTTATTGTGTGCATCCATTCCCATTTAAACTGAGGGTGGCAGTGCTTTCATCCGTCGATACTTGGCTTCCCGTGCTCTGACACAATCCTTTTAACTCAGGTCAGTAGTGATTTTTTTTGAGAGTCAAATTCAACATTAACATTTTTTTACACAAAGGTTGTTTCTACCATTTCATTCATTCCCTGAGTTCTATTTGTTTAAATTACACTTGCGAGGTCAGATCTATGGCTTACATTTTGTTTCGTTTCAGACCACAGTCTACGGTCTCTCAAAAGCCACAATGTGCACTTTCTACTTGGGGCAGCACGGTGGCGTAGTGGTTAGCGCAATGCTTTATGGTACAGGCGACCCGGGTTCAAATCCAGCCGCTGCCTGTGAGGAGTTTCTGCCCCTGTGTCCAGGTGGGTTTCTGCGAGTGCTCTGGTTTCCTCCCACATCTCAAAGACCTACCAGCTGAAAGGTTAATTGGTCACTGGAAATTGTCCTGTGATTACGCTTGGATTAAGTCAGAGATTGCTGGGCGGTGTGGATCAAAGGGAGTGGGAAGGACTTATTCCGCGCTTTATTTCAATAAATAAATAAATGGAATAGTGAGTGAATCAATTTATTAGATGCAAGAAGTGCACTTGCACTGGTAATGACTCAGATCCCTTCTTATCAGTGCAATGGTGAAGTTAGCTCATTGAGACATCTGCCAGTCCTGTGAACAGACATTCAGAAAAAATCTTCCGAACGACCTTGAAATTTAACAACGATTTAAAAATGAAGCAAATATTTAATAAAACACACAGAACATTTTTAATTCATTAAAAAAAATACACACACACACACACACACACACACACAGTGGTCACTTTATTAGGTATACCTGTACACCTGCACATTAATGCAAATATCTAATCAGCCAATCACGTGTCAGCTACTCCATGCATAAACGCATGCAAACATGGTCAGTTTCTGTTCAGACCAAAGATCAGAATGGGGAAGAAATGTGATCTACGTGACTTTGACCGTGAAATGGTTGTTGGTGCCAGATGGGGTGGCTTGAGTATCTCAAACTGATCTCCTGGGATTTCCACGCACGGCAGTCTCTAGAGTCTACAGGGGATGGTGCAAAAACAAACAAAAGAGAAACATCCAGCGAGCATAACAGTCCTCTTGTTAATGAGAGAGGTCGGAAGAAAATGGTCAGACTGGTTGAAACTGACAGTAAGGCAATATTAACTCAGAGAACATTACAACAGTGCTGTGAAGAAGAGCATCTCTCAATGCACAGCAATTTGAACTTTGAAGTGGATGGGCTACACCAACAAACCACACTGGGTGTACCTAATAAAGTAGCCACTGAGTGTATATTGAAATTAAACAAATTACCTTCAAAATGCTATCAATGCACCCTTGCGATTGTGAGGGGTGGGGTTTGGTGCCCCGCTGTGATTGGTGGAAACCTGTGGGGTGAGATGCAAAGTGCATCCAGTTTCTCAGTTTGGTAACTTATGGATTGCCCCAAAATTCAACGTTAAGTCAAGGCAGAGTGTGAGACAGAGATGCACTTCTATCTGAGCTCTTGTGCATTCCCAGCTTATGTGTTGCCCTGTGTGTGTGTGTGTGTGTGTGTGTGTGTGGGCCCAGAATTCACACTCATTAAAACTTACTGGCGACTCTCTGGGAGACCCAGAGGTTCACCAGCAGTGCATGCCTGCCCGGTGTAACCGCATTAAGGACACAGTGCATTACAACAAACCCCTGGAATAGTTCTCTCTCTCTCTCTCTCTCTCTCTCTCTCTCTCTCTCTCTCTCTCTCTCTCTCTCTCTCTCTCTCTCTCTCTCTCTCTCACACTGACCGTGAGCAAAAGAGGTAGTCATGGCAACAGCTGGTCAATGGTAGGAAAAAGAAAAATCAAGTGTTTGGAATATTTTTAGCCTTGAACTAACTGCTTGTAGAATGCAGCTCGATGCTCCAATGGGCTACTGCCTGAGGCGTAACCTTGAGCTAAAACCACATAATCCGTAGCAGACTCCAGATCATTATTCTTTGTCAGCTGTCTCTGCGGGAAGCAGTATTGCAATTGTTTTGTGAAGGTTATCAACTTTCTATTAAACGTGCATACAAATAGGAAAATAAAAAGGGCATTCTATATAAATTTATTTATTGAGATACAGTAGGCCCTTCTGGTATCCAGAAGGTCATCCAGCAATCCCTCGCTTTAACCCTAGCCTAATCACGGGACAATTTACGATGACCAATTAAGCTACCAACCAGACTGTGGCAGAAAACCCACGCGGTCACAGGCAGAACGTACAAACTCCTTACAGGCAGGGGCAGGAATTGAACCCCGGTCACTGGTACTGTAAAGCGCTGTACTAACCACAATGCTGCCATGGCGCCACAATCACATAGCTTCTCTGCATTTCCTTATCAAACTTAGTAAGTAATTTGTGTTTTTCCTTGTTTAACTCCTCTAGGAGTAAAAGAATACACTGAAATCTTTATTCATAATCAAATCTTCCTACATTAAGGATTCACCCCTGTTCTGACTAAGCCATTGTGTTGACTATACAACTGAGTCCAACAAAATTCGAGGGAGCTACAATGGTAGTGTAGCGGTTAGCATGATGCTAATACAGCTTGGGGTGCCAGAGTTCAGAGTTCATTTCCAGCGTTCTCTGTACGGAAGTTTGCACGTCCTTCCTGTGAGTGCTTGAGTTTCATCTGGGTGCCCTGGTTTCCTCCCACAGTCCAAACACGTACCAGGTTTGTAGGTTAACTGGTTACCCAAAGTCGCCCTGCGATTAGGCTAGGGATAAACCGGTGGGTTGCTGGGTGGCGCAGCTGAAAGGCTGGAAGGATCTGTTCTGGGTTGTATCTCTAAAGTAAAGAAAAATGTTTAAATAATCAAGGAGTCACGAAGTCCCAGTACAGGCCAAGTTTCCTTGTGTGGCCATGGGTCAACTGGAGAACAAGGCAGCATTAAGGACAATCCCTCCACTGCTGTGAGCCTACAGATCCTCTTCAAAGTTCAAAGTAAATTTATTAACAAAGTACGCATATGTCACCAATTACAGCCCTGAGATTCATATTTTTGTGAACATATTCAATAAATCCATAATTGAATAATAACCATGATAGAATCAATGAAAGAGCGCACCAGGAAGACCTACTTCTTGCAGGGAGTCCCTCCCATAAGACATAGGGGCAGAATTAGACCATTTGTCCCATCAATTATGCTCCACCATTCCATCATTGCTGATTTATTATTCCCTTAAACCCCTTTTTTCTGCCCTCTCCCTGTAACCTTTGACACCCTCACTAATCAAAAACCTTTCAACCTCCGCATTAAATATACCCAATCACTTCGCCTCCAGGTACATCCGTGGCAATGAATTCCACAGATTCATCACCCTCTGGCTAAAGAAATTTCTCCTCATCTCTATTCTAAAGGGATGTCCTTGTATTCTGTGTCTGTGCCCTATGGTTCTAGACTCCCCCACTCTTGAAAACATCCTCTCCAGATCCCCAGTATCAAGGCCTTTCAACATTCAGTAGGTGTCAATGAGATCTCCCCTTCATTCTTCCTAATACCAGCAAGTACAGGCTCAGAGCCATCAGACTCCCCAGAAATTTTCAGTCAAGTTTTCTCTTTCTGCTTCAAAGGTTCTATGAAGAGCTTGTTGTCTTATCAGTAAAAGTCTGTACAGTAAGTCTGTTTCGGATTCTGTATTCAGTGAAGTCATTGTTATAGAGTTTTACAACACAGGAACAGACCTTAATAAGTATCTTGCGTTAGTCTTCACCGAGGAAGACACAAGCAGTATGCCAGAAATACGAGAGCGTCTGGGGGCAGAAGTGAGCGCAGTTGCTATTAGTAAGGTGAAGGTGTTTGGGAAGCTGAAAAGTCCGAAAGTAGATAAGTCATCTGAATCAGATGGTGTACACTCCAGGGTTCTGCAAGGGGTGATTGAAGAGACTGTGGATGCATTAGTAAGGATCTTTTGAGAACCACTAGATTCTGGGGCAACGCACATAAGATGCTGGAGGAAATCAGCAGGCCAGGCAGCATCGATGGAAAAGAGTAAACAGTCGATGTTACACTTACAACACGCTGGAGGAACTCAGCAGGTTAGACAGCATCCATGGAAAAGATCGGTTGACGTTTCGGGCGGGAACCCAACCCGAAACGTTGACCAATCTTTTCCATGGATGCTGCCCGACCTGCTGAGTTCCTCCAGCGTGTTGTAACTGTTGCTTTGACCCCAGCATCTGCAGATTATTTTGTGAAACAGTCGCTGTTTCAAGCTGAGACCCTTCATCAGGACTGGAACGGGAGGGGAGAAGTCAGAGTAAGAAGTTGGGGGGAAGGGGAGGAAGAAGTACAAGGTGGCAGGTTATAAGTGAAACCAGGAGAGGGGGATGGGTGAAGTAAGGAGTTCGGAAGTCGACTGGTGAGAGAGATAAAGGGCTGGAGAAGGGGGAATCTGATAGGAGAGGACAGAAGACCACGGGAGAAAGGCAAGGGGAGGAGCACCAGAGGGAGGTGATGGGCAGGTAAGGAGATAAGGCGAGAGTGAGAAACAGGAATGGGGAATAGTGAAGGGGGTGGGATGGAGCCCCAAGGCTTCTGAAAGAGGTGGCTGAAAAAAATTGTGGAGGCATTAGCAATGATCTTTCATGAACCACTAGATTCTGGAATGATTCTGGAGGACTGGAAAATTGCAAATGTCACTCCACTCTTTAAGAGGGGAGGCAGCAGAAAGGAAATTATAGGCCAGATAGCCTGACCTCAGTGGTTGGAAAGATGTTAGAGTCCACTATTATAGATGGTGTTTCGAGGTACTTGATAAAATAGGCCAAAGTCAGCATGGTTTCCTTAAGGGGAAATCTCTTGGAATTTTTTGAGGAAATTGATGCACTATCAATTACTCCAAAAGACTGGAAGTAGAGTAAATACTGAAAGACTTTTATTAACAGTAAATGGACCAACGTCCATGCTGAGTATCTGTCCTGGACTGAGGGAGGAGCAGTGACACAATCACCTTTATTCAGGGGTCTGTGGGAGGAGCCACAGGAGCAGCTGGCAGAGGGGTGTGTCCAGGCATGTCCAAACAGATAACCCAGTTACAACCTATATATAAATGATTTACCACAGAATTAACAAGCAGGATAAATAAAGGAGAGTCAATGGAAGTTGTTTACTTGGATTTTCAGAAGGTGTCGTGCATGAGGTTGCTTAAGAAGATAAGAGGCCATGGTATTACAGGAAAGATAGTAACATGGATGGATGATTGGCTGACTAGCAGGAAGTAAATGTGTATCCAGGGTGTGCAGATCTACAGATCCTCTTCAAAGTTCAAAGTAAATCTGTTATCAAGGTACATACAGTATATATCACCATATGCAAACCTCACTTTGCTGATTTTAGCCCACTTCACCAATTGTACAATGCAAGCAAATTATTTTTCAAAACCGTTGGAGATTTCATTTTAATTTAGAACATAGAACACAGAACATTATTTATGATAGCTCCAGTACAACAATATTGTTCTTTATTTAACAATATGTTATATATGCACTTTATGTCAACTTGTAAATCTATAGAGTACGTTATATCTGCTAAAATTATTGAGTTAATATTATTTTCTATGCTGCATGTGATATATGTAGTGTGTTTTGTACATTGGTCCCTAAAGGCTGATTTATACTTGTACGTCAAATGGACGCCGTAGCCTACGCAAGTGGCCTACGTGCATTGTGAGCATTTATACTTGTGCGTTGGTGTGTCTGCATGGCTCTGCAATTTGGGCACATCGCGCATGTGCACACATCTGCCCATGCAAGGCTTCATGGTCATGGTAGTCTTTCTCGGGGTAAACAAGTTTAAAGCGAGCGTCTTTTATGGTAAAAGCGAAATGTGTCCTCCATAATTTTGGAGGTCTGTAAAGCTTTATGGAAAGTGTTGCAGCCAGAGTTCCTTCCCTGCCCTTCAGTCACCCAATGGGAAGCTGTTGCAGCGCAGGAGGAAATGCGATGCTACCAAGCGGACCAATCACAGTTGTTGTGGTCTGCGTTGCCACGACGCGTAGTTACACTTTGGGAGAGGTGCGCGTCAGGCTACGGTGTAGGGATCCGCGTAGGCTCTGCGTAGGGTTCACGGCGACACCATACTAACGATGTCGAGTTGACGCAAAAGTATAAATCAGCCTTAAGGAAGATTGTTTTGTTTAGTTGCATACATGTGCATAGTTGAATGGCAATAAGCTTGAATTTGAGAATGTTGAACTTAGAATATTAATGCACTCTGCGAGTTCTTGGCCCAACCTTTTAACCTACTCTAAGATCAATCTACCCTTCTCTCTTACATAGTTCCCCATTTTCCTATCTTCCACGAGCCTATCTAAAAGTTTCTTAAAATTTTTTGAGAAGGAATGAACAAATTATTTTTCCTGTTCTTTTAACTGTAAACTTTTATTTCCTGAAGTTAAAACTGAGGATGTGCAGTCAACTCCCTACACCACGGCCTCTGTGTTCTTTCTCCCAGGTAACAGGGTCTCGGCCCAAAACACCAACTGTTTATTCATTTCCATGGATGCTGCCTGACCTTATGAATTCCTCCAGTGTTTAGTTTGACTTGTTAGTGTTTCTGTTTTGGTTACTAATCATTGTATCCTCCTGTAGAGCTTAACAACAGCCTGTCCATCCCTGCAAATGGCACAAAGGCCAGTAAGCGTTATGACTCACGCATTTTCTCACAGGTGTTCAGATGGACGAAACTTGACATTAAAATGAGATCCTGCTTTGCATGAGGTGAGGCCACATATCACATATATTTTCAGATGATTCATCCTTTTGCACTTGCAACCTTGAAAGCTCTTGGTTTGCGATGCGCGTTCATAGGGTGGAGTATTTTGCATTTTGACCAGGTGTAATCACTGGGAAGTGCCAGTGCCTGCACATGTAAACACAAGGTTCGTCTCGGTCCAAAGTGTGCAGGAGTAGAGTTGAAAGCACACCTTCTATCGAGGCATGCTCCAGATAAGGGACTGGAGAGATGCCAGGGTCCATCCTAACAAGGTCTTCAAGTAACTATCACACCTCTGCAAGATCATAACAAGCCTGATGTTGGCGCATGTTATCTCGAAAACAGACTCACTTGTCTCCTGGCCCCTATAATATGGAAGGTGAGTGGTCTGAGGGCAACTGCTTGGAGTAGTGCACAAAACGCTGGAGGAGCTCAGCAGGTCAGGTAGCATCCGTGGAGGGAAATGAGTAGTCCATGCTTCGGGTCGAGATCTCTCATGCAAATGTCCAAGCGAGTCCAGGTGAAGGGTTTCTACTCGAAATGTTGGCTGCCCATTTCCTTCCACTGATGCTGCCTGACCGGTCGAGATCCCCGCGCAGTTTGTGAGTTACTCCATGTTCTGTTCGTTTTGAGGGAGGGTGCAGAGCACACCAGGACACCAGCGTGCAGGATCCTCAAATGAACTTCATTGACAACTTTCCTTGTACGGTATGTGGACTCCTCCCATGTGGGAGTGGCTAACTGAGTAGAATAAGAATAACACTATTAACTACCACTACCTCTCCAGGTATCAGCATCTGCGTCCTCTTGTGCCTCCACTACCTCGGAGACAGGAGCAAGCATTTAACCCCCAGCATCCAGACTTCAATCCTAAACTTCTATTCGTCTGCCACTCTAATTCACCACGCGCTCCCACTCTGTGGTCTCCTGTGTGGCTGCAAAGAGGCCCAATGGAAGAGTGTGAGACTCTCCCTCTGGATGCCTTGAAGCCTGCAAGCCTCAGTATCCAATTACCCAACTTTAGGCAACTTGGAGACATACAAAACTGAAGATGCTGGAATAAGACCATAAGACATAGGAACAGAGTTAGGCTGTTCGGCCCATCGAGTCTGCTCCACCATTTCATCATGGCTAATTTATTATCCCTTTCAAACCCACTCTCCTGCCTTTGCCCTGTAAACTTTTTAACACCTTTACTATCTTGAATTTGGTGGGCACGTGGCCAAGTGATTAAGACATTGGACTAGCGTCCTGAAGGTCGTGAGTTTGAGCCCCAGCCGAGGCAGCGTGTTGTGTCTTTGAGCAAGGCACTTAATCACACATTGCTCTGCGACGACACTGGTTCCAAGCTGTATAGGTCCTAATGCCCTTCCCTTGGACAACATCGGTGTCGTGGAGAGAGGAGACTTGCAGCATGGGCAACTGCTGGTCTTCCATACAACCTTGCCCAGGCCTGCGCCCTGGAGAGTGAAGACTTTCCAGGCGCAGATCCATGGTCTTGCAAGACTAACGGATGCCAATCTTGAATTTGGATCATCACGTATAAATGCTGGTGGAACACAAGAGGTCAGGCAGCATCCGTGGAGGGAAATTGGGCGTCGATGTTCCGGGTCAGTTCCCTTCTTCTATACCGGTGGTTCCCAACCTGTGGTCCACGGACCCCTTGGTTAATGGTAGATGTCCATGGCATAATAAAGGTTGGGAACCCCTGCTTTGAACTTCGACAGTCACTCTTCATTTTTTATTAGATGTGTTGTTTCAGTCTGTTAACCCTCTTTCTAGCGATCAACACTGTTAGGGATATGCTGGAGGCAGCCCGCAAATGTTGTTACACATTCCAGTGACAATGTAGCATGCCCATAATGTTCAGCAGAACAACATAGAGCAGGGCGGCATGGTGGCGTAGTGGCTAGCACAAACGCCTTACGGTGTGGATGACCCAGGTTTCAATTCTCACTGCTGCCTGTAAGGAGTTTTAGGTTCTCCTCGTGACCGCTCTGGGTTCCTCCCACAGCTGGTGGGTTAATTGGTTTGTGTAAATTGTCCCATAATTAGGTTAGGGTTAAATCAAGGGATTACTGGGTGGTACAGCTTGAATGGGCCAGAAGGGCCTATTCTGTGCTGTTTCTCAATAAATAAATAAATAAAATATAAGCGACCCAACAAAACAAGCCCTTCTCCCACCCACACACAAACACACAGTCAGGCTTCCAAAAACAGGACAGGACACCTCCAGGCCTTCGACCTCCACTCCTTGGCCTAGACTTGCAGACATCAGTCCCCCGACCTCTACTCATGGACAATGTCTCATACAAAGGGAAATGGCTGTGGATGTTGGAGATCAATTACTGAGGGATATCACCTGTAATATGAGGCGCTGTTCGTCTGCAATGCTCACAAAATGCTGGAGGAACTCAGCAGGTCAGACAGCATGCATGGAGAGGAATAAAAAGTCGATGTTTTGGGCTGAGACCATTCTTCAAGACTGGAAAGGAAAGGGGGCAGATGCCTGAATAAAAAGGTGGTGTGAAATGGAGAAGGGGGCTAGCTGGAATGAGATAGGGGAAGCCGGGTGGGTGGGAAAGACTTTAACCAATGATTGTTGGTGCCAGACAGGGTGGTTCGAGCATCTCAAAAACTGCAGATCTCCTGGGATTTCTACACAAGAGTTTGAGAGAATGGTGTGAAAAACAGTAAAAAACATCCAGTGAGCAGCAGTTCTGTGGACAAAACCACTTTGATAATGAGAAAGATCAGAGGAGAATGGCTGGACTGGTTCAAGCTGACAGGAAGGTGACAGTAACTCACATAACCACACGTTGCAACAGCGGTGCGCAGAAGAGCATCTCTGAACGCACAACACATCCAACCTTGACGTGGATGGGCCACAGCAGCAGAAGACCGCGAACACACACTCTGTGGCCACTTTATTAGGTACATTTCTTGACTTCTCTTGCAGCAGCAATTTTGTCTAGTCTTTTTGTTAATGATTTCACACTTGGAATATTGTGATCAGTTCTGGTCACCTCATTATAGGAAGCATGTGGAAACTTTAGAGAAAGTACAGAGGAGATTTGCTAGGACACTGTGCGGATTGGAGGACATACGCTATGAGGATAGGTTGAGTAAGCGAGGGCTTTTCCCTTTGGAGAAGAGGAGGACGAGAGGTGACTTGATAGAGATACAGTATATAAAATTATAAGAGGCATTGATAGAGTGGACAGCCAGTGCTTTTTCTTCCCTCCACCCCCCCCCCCACCTTGGGTGGCAGACTAATAACAGAGAACATTCTTTTAAAGTGAGGTGAAGAAAGTTTTAGGGGAGATAGAGGAGGTAGATTTTCTGCACAGAGAGGCTGAATTGGAAAGGTCAAGTCACTCTCTACAGAGCATGGCATTATCCGCGTTCCTGGCCGTAGGATCTCACTGTACATCCCATCCGCCCAGTCCACCAGAGCACGTTAGGAGAGGCACGTCTCTCTCTCTCTCTCTCGCTCTCTCTCCAGGGTATGAGGCCGCTGGCTGCCCTCAGCTAGATTAACCCGCCCATCGAGGCTGTGTGCCGGGGTGTGGCTGCTGTCGCGTACAAACAGCTGCTTAGAGATGCAGGTGAGATCCGAGCATTCGGAAGCCCGAGCGTCGGGGACGGGGCTGATTTTGCTCGCTCTCCCGCGAATGTCAGGCTGATCTCGCTCGTTCCCTCCGCGGAGCCGAGGCTGTGAACTGATCCGGCAGCTGTGCATTTTGTGCCCTGTTGGTGTGATGAATCGGAACCGAGGCTTGGGCCTACTCTGGCTGCTCTGGGGGCAGATCTGGGGACTCCGTCTGGTTCGGAATGCTGTTGGCTTGCTTCTATTGTTTGCATTATCTGTGCCTTTTTTCCCTTTCTCCATACACTGGTGTTTGGTCTTTTCCTTAAATTGTGTTATTCAGGTTTCTTGCTTTGTGGCTGCCTGTAAGCAGACAAATTTCAAGGTGTATAATTTATACATTCTTTGATAATAAATGTGCTTTGAATATTTGTTAAGCGAATATTTCTTAAAAAAAATGCATCACACAGAACAAGCAGTAAACTGTATTCTATCAAGGAATTGTTTGAAATGTGCAATGTGTGATTCCCAGCTCTGGGAGTTTCAAGGTTAGTCACTTAGCTGAGCGAGAACAGAGCTGAGTGGATCTGGCTCCAGTTCATAGTTAGTTAGTCACTGTATTGATTTCAGCTACAGAACTCATAAACTAAACACGAGCAGGAGCCGTGGGCATTGTACTTCACCTTACTGACTGCTATCCGGGATAATAAATATATCCACTGCTTGTTTTTAAATCGCTAACTTCATTCCTCTGTGTTGCTGTGCAAGCAAGGACCAGCCTTGACCTCGACACTGCCTGTTTTAAATTGCAGTAAACTTCAGTGTGACCCCTTCTGTTGTACAGCATCAACATCCATTTATGTAACACTGTTATGTCGCAAAAACAAACCAAAGTGCTTCACTGAGGTATTAACACAGAAAAGAAACACCTTCACACCCAGCATCAAAAGGAGATATTTGGGCAGATGGCCAAACTTCGGTCAAAGAAGTAGGCCTCCTACAATACCTTAAAGGGGAGGCGTTGGGACTGAAGTCCAGAGTTAAGGAACATGCTGATAGTGCACTGATTAAATTGAATGACAAGTAAAAGTTGGAGATTAGAGGAAATCCGATGTGAAGAGATATGGAGCCACAGGAGGTTCAAGTGTTGTTATACAATTAGCACTTTAAAACCACTGGTGCTGGGATCTTGGTCCTTCTTATGTGAACCCCTGGAAGTAGTTGAGATTTGCTTATTAAATATTAAAAATTAATGTCACATGTACATCAAAACATACAGTGAAATGACCTGTGACCAGAGGACACAGCCTCAGAATAGAGGAGTGTCCTTTAGAATGGAGATGAGGAGGAATTTCTTTAGCCAGAGAGTGGTGAATCTGTGGAATTCATTGCCACAGGCAGCAGGGGAGGCCAAGTCTTTATGTATATTTAAGGCGGAGATTGATAGATTCTTGATTGGTCAGGACATGAAAGGATTGTGGCTGAGAGGGAAATGGATCAGCAATGATGAACTGGCAGAGCAGACGCAGAATCAAAATCAGAATCAGGCTTGTGACATGAAATTTGTTAATTTAGCAGCAGCAGTTCAATGCAATACATAATTCAGCAGAGAAAATTCTGCTCCTGTATCTTATGGTCTTATGGCATCCTTTAGCCAGAGGGTGGTGAATTTGTGGAATTTGTTGCCACATGCACCTGTGGAGGCCAGGTCATTGGGTGTATTTAAGGCAGAGATTGATAGGTTCTTGATTGGACATGGCATCAAAGGTTACGGGGAGAAGGCTGGGAGCTGGTGTTGAGGAGGAGATTAAAAAAAAGGATCAGCCATGACTGAATGACAGACCAGACTCAATGGGCCAGATGGCCTAATTCTGCTTCTATGTCTCATCGTCTTATTCGTGTTAACGGCCAACGTAGTTCGAGGATGTCCTGGGGGCAGTCTGCAAGTATTGCCTTGCTTCCAAGCACCAACATAGCATGCTCACAATTTACTAACCCTAAGTTCAAAAGTCAGGGGGTTATGTTGCAACTTTATAAAACTCAGGTTAGGCCACATCTGCAGTATTGCATACAGTTCTGGTCATCTAACTATAGGAAGAATGTTGAGGCTTTGGAGAGGGTGCAGAAGTGGTTTACCAGGATGCTGCCTGGTTTAGAGGGCATGTGCTATCATAAGAGGCTGGATAAACTTGAGTTATTTTCTCTGGAGCACCAGAGACTGAGGGGAGATCTGATAGAGGTTTATGAGATTATGAGAGGCATTGATAGAGTACACAGGGAGTATCTGTTTCCCAGGATTGAAATGCCAAATACCAGAGGGCATGCACTGAAGATGAAAGGGGGTAGGTTCAGGGAGGAATGTGAGGGGTAAGTTTTTTTACTCAGAGAGTAGTGGATGTCTGGAATGCGCTGCCTGGTACGGTGGTAGAGGCAAACATGTTTGAGGCTTTTAAGAGATGTTTGGATAGGCACATGGATGTAAGGAAGATGGAGGGATATGGACATGGTGTAGGTAGGAGGGACATGTGTTGGCACGTGGCCAAGTGGTTAAGGCGTTCGACTAGCGATCTGAAGGTCGTGAGTTCGAGCCCCAGCCGAGGCAGCGTGTTGTGTCCTTGAGCAAGGCACTTAATCACACAGTGCTCTGCGACGACACAGGTGCCAAGCTGTATCGGCTCTTGCCCTTCCCTTGGACAACATTGGTGTCATAGAGAGGGGAGACTTGCAGCATGGGCAACTGCCGGTCTTCCGTACGACCTTGCCCAGGCCTGCGCCCTGGAGAGTGAAGACTTTCCAGGCGCAGATCCATGGTCTCGCAAGACTAACGGATGCCTTTATTTATTTTAGGTAGGAGGGATTAGTGTCTGGGTGTTTTAGATTTGCTTTTTAGCTGGTTCAGCACAACATTGTGGGCTGAATGGCCTATTTCTGTGCTGTACTGTTTTCTGTTCTAAACCATATAGCTTTGGAATGTGCGAGGAAACTGGAGCACCTGGAGGAAATACACACACTCATGGGGAGAATGTATGAACTCATCGCCGACAGCAGCTGGAATTGAAACTTGATTGTTGGCCACTGGCACTGTAAAGTATTGTGCTAACCACGCCACTACAGTGCCGCTGAATCACAGGGTTGAATATGGTGGCAAGTATGTGCTCTGATAATAAATTTTACTTTGAACTTTGAACTTTGTGTGTCATGTCAAACAACGACAGGAACTGGGTTCTTCCTTGGTTACAGTGGATGACCATGACGTCTTCTATTCCTCGTCGTGCCCTCTGTTCTCCGCAGAATCGTGGCAGTGGGGTCCTGGTCTCAGAGCAGTCCAAGAGCGAGGAATGACACGATGTTCATGTGACTTTTAAAAGATTGAAAAGATCAGGATGTCGGGACTGCAGGCGAGAGATGGCCCGGTTCAGCTCAGAACAGCTTGCTGCTCCATGACGTTTACTCGGCTCTGCACTGAACTGAGGCTGCGTCCTGCTCTGGCTGCAGTGATACTTGGCTTCACATCTGTGGATTCGCTTTTGTAAAACTTCAATTCCGAATGCTATTTGCTTTCTTTTATTGTTTGCATGAATTGTCTGCCATAGGGTTTTCGACGGTCTTTTTTTAATGAGTTCTTTTGGGTTTGTCTGTTTTGTGGCTGCCTGTAAGGAGACAAATCTCAAGGCTGTTTAATGGTGTACGTACTTTGATAATGAATGTAGTTTGAACTTTGAATTTTGAAGTTCCTGGAACGGGTTGGCGAGGGTGATTGTGGAGGCTGACACATTAGGAGCATTTAAGAGTCTTTTAGATGGGCACATGGATGAAAGAAAAGTGGAGGGCTAGCGGCTTTTAGGAGATGTTTAGATAGGCAGATGAATATGAGGAGAATGGAGGGATATGGACATTGTGTAAGTAGGAACGATTAGCTTTTGGGTTTTTAAAATTTATTTTTTAACTGTTTCAGCACAATGTTGTGGGCCAAAGGGCCTGTTCTTGTTCAGTATTATTCTATGTTCTATGTTCTATATTTATAGGACTTCCAAAAGGACGATAACCTTGTCATTGGGTTTGGAGGCTTGCATGCTTCAATATCCTGGAGGCCGGAGTCAGGGCTTTAAACTTTGGCTGTTGATAGGGTCGCCCTTGCCAAAAAAGGTCAAAGGGTAACATGGTTCATCAGGGTAGCCTGGTTCATCAGTCCTCCAAGTTTGGGGGTTCAGCTCAGGGATAACAACCCTGACTGGTCAAACAAAACTGATAAAGAAACAGCGATGAAGAAACCTTCTACATCTGAGTGCGATGGTATCCCTGAGTCTCCACCTGGGACTTGCATGTCTGACGGCAGCGAAAACCGGGAGGAAGTTATTGACGCGATGAACACCACCAGAGATGGAGGACCTTCATTGCTAACCCAAATATCAGCGGTGTAACAGACAGTAAGTAAGCTTGCTTATAGGAGGGAAGGGGTTAGACTAATCATAGAATAAGTTAAAGGGCAACACAACATTGTGTGATGAACTGTTCTATGTTCTATTTCACGTGTGTCAACTGAAGAGACAGGGGGAAGAGCAGAGAATCGGCTGCTTCTTCCCAGTGAGGGATGTTCATTTGGTACATTGCCACCTCTGCCCATCACTGATGTACAAAAAACGTGCCAAATTCATTTTCCCAGACTCACCGGCGTTGACCTGCTGCCAGAACTCAGAATCAGGTTTAGTATCATCGGCATACATTGTGAAATTTTTTGTTATGCAGCAGCAGTACATAATCATAAAAAACTGTAAATTACAGTAAGTATATATATTAAAAAGTTAAATTAAATTGATAGTTCAAAAGGAAAAATACGAAGTTCATGGGTTTGTAGGTCACGTAATGGGTGGAAACGTATGCCTAATTCACAAACACTGACATTGAGTTGGAGTTCACTTTAAGAGGCTGGTCTGACATGATGATGTAATGGCATGAAGTTTTATTTTACCATGTTCTGTGTTTGATTGACAATAAAGGAGTTGTTATGGTTTCCCTTAAATTCAAAACACCTCTCAGTTTCATTTGTGAAAACCTGCAGGTTCAATGTCTATTCAGAAATTGGACGGTGAGGGGAAGAAGCTGTTCCTGAATCGCTGAGTGTGTGTCTTCAGGCTCCTGTACCTCCTCCCTGATGGTAGCAATGAGAAGAGGGCACGTCCTGGGTGATGGGGGTCCTTAATGATGGATGCCCCTTTTTTGAGACATCACTCTTTGAAGATGGATTGATAGTGGTTAAGGCAGGTTCGATGTTGTCATTTAAAGTTAAATTGGACAGCTATATGGACCGGAAAGGAATCGAGGGTTATGGGCTGAGTGCAGGTCAGTGGGACTAGGTGAGAGTAAGAGTTCGGCACGAACTAGAAGGGCCGAGATGGCCTGTTTCCATGCTGCAATTGTTATATGGTTATATAGACAGACAGATAGATAGATAGATCTATAGATAGATCAACAGATAGATACATTGATAGATAGATAGATAGATAGATGGATAGATTGATAGACAGATAGATAGATGAAAAGATTGAAAGATAGATAGATAGACAGACAGATATATGGATAGATGGACAGATGGATAAATTGCTGGACACATAGACAGACGGACAGACAGAAAAATAGATAGATAGATAGTTAGATAGATGTTGAGGAGGCTAGTGTCCATGATGGAGCTGACTGAGTTTACAACTCTCTGCAGCTTGTTATGATCCTGTGTAATAGACCCCCCCCACCCCCCATACCAGATGCTAATGTAGCCAGCTAGAATGCTCTGCACAATACATCTGTAGACATTTGCAAGTGTCTCCGTTCTAGCTGGCAAGGTTCTGCACAATGACATGTCTTGTAAAACGTTACACCACAAGGCCCGTGAAACAATAGGGAAAATGTTGACAGCTGACTAATCCACACGCTCGGATTTGGCAGGTTCCCACATCTGTTAAGGAGTTTGAGTGTTTCTCCGCATAGTTTACGAAAAGCAGATACATGGAATTAGGTCACAGCTCAGCCATTGTCTTATTGACTGATGGCAAAATGTGAGTTCCTGGAATTCCCAGGGACTTACACTGGGAGATTTAATTTTATTTAAAGAGACTACACATTAACAGGCCCTTTCAACCAAGAGGAAGCAAATTGAGCCAAGCTGGTCGTGGCGATTTACAGCATGGCAATATTTGGCAGGCAGCTCACAAAACTGCTAACAATTCTGCCAAATATACTTATACCATAAGATATAGGACCTGAATTGGGCCATTCGATCCATCGAATCTATCGACCTCCGCCTTAAATGTACCAAAAGGCTTGGCCTCCCCTGCTGCCTGTGGCAATGAATTCCACAGATTCACCAATCTCTGGCTAAAGAAATTCCTCCTCATCTCCGTTCAAAATGGATGCCCCATAAGATCACCCCTTATTCTTCTGAATTCCAGTGAGTACAGGCCCAGAGCCATCAAACACTCCTCATATGATAAGCCTTTCAATCTCAGAATAATTTTCGTGAAATTCCTCTTTTTTTAAGCGTGTTGTTCCAGACATTCAGCCATGAAAAGCGTGCTCGGGGATTTCCTGACCTGGATTCGAACTTGGGAACCTTCGCTCCTGAGTCCGGCGTTGATCTCACTGCACCACCAGCCGGCCGTGAACCTCCTTTGAACCCTTGCCAATATCAGCACATCCTTTCTTAGGGGCTCAAAATTGTTCACAATACTCCAAGTGAGGCCTCACCTGTGCCTTATAAAGCCTTTGCATCCTTGCTTTTATATTCCAGGGGGGCAATCACTGCAATCTACAGCCTACAATTTTCCATCAGGAGGTGTGCCTTGAACCGTCTGAATGACCCTGCTGTTTTCGCGGTCTCCCGGAGGATTCAGGTACAGCCGTCGCTGTGCAGACTTCAGACCAGATTGAGAAATGAACCGATGTTCGGCCAGTTTAAACGCCAAGCCAGATCTAAAGGATCAAAACATCGAGGCCATGAGGGGGGGAGGTCAAACTGGCGTTCAGCTCACTTCTCCATGTCAGTCAAAATCCCCCACGTGCGCCCATCCCGTCTGCCCCTCTTTTCACTGCTACCATCCGGCAGATGCTGCAGGAGATTTGGGTCCCCACCTGCCAGGTTTGCGAGTAGCTGCTACCCTGCCGCTATCGGGCTCCTGGACGAGATTCACTCGCCTCAGCACTGTGTGGACTCTACAGCTGCGGCCTGCAACCACCAGGCCATTGGCATGGCTTCACTCATCTCAGCGATGAACGGGCTCCGTGTCTATGGACCCACTTTCGGGCATTCTGTAGTTCATGTTCTACATATCATTTGTCTACTTTTTAATTGTTTTTCATGATTTGTTCACTTTTTACAGCCTGGTTTCCTTGGCTGCGTAAGTCTAGGGAAGACGCCCTCAAGCCCCGCCAAACTCGTGAGATCGAGACGCGCTGGATCGCACCCCAAACCCCAGTTTGTGTGGATGCTGTGTCATTTGCTACCCTGTTACAAATTAATGCCACAAAATATCAGACAGCTCACTGCATACCATTAAAGGAATTATATTTATGAATCTCAACTGAAGGGTTAGTAAAGGATAACAAAAAGAAAAGGGCCCATTCTAATTAAACAGTCAGATGTGCACAAGTTGGAGCTCATCTTGAACTTCTCTATCACTCACACGCTGGGCCCTCGGTCAATGTGAAAGCACACGCCACCTTTCAAACGTCGCTCGCGATCCATCTCAAACAAATCCATCTTAAATATAGCCAATGTACTGGCCTCAACTGCTTCCTGTGGCAGAGAATTCCACAGATTCACCACTCTCTGTGTGAAGAAGTTTTTCCTACTCTCGGTCCTAAAAGGCTTCCCCTCTATCCTCAAACTGTGGCCCCTCATTCTGGACTTCCCCAACATCGGGAACAATCTTCCTGCATCTAGCCTGTCCAATCCCTTTAGGATCTTATACGTTTCAATCAGATCCCCCCTCAATCTTCTAAATTCCAACGAGTACAAGCCCAGTTCATCCAGTCTTTCTTCATATGAAAGTCCTGCCATCCCAGGAATCAATCTGGTGAACCTTCTTTGTACTCCCTCTATGGCAAGGATGTCTTTCATCAGATTAAGGGACCAAAACTGCACACAATACTCCAGGTGTGGTCTCACCAAGGTCTTGTACAACTGCAGTAGTACCTCCCTGCTCCTGTACTCGAATCCTCTCGCTATAAATGCCAGCATACCATTCGCCTTTTTCACCGCCTGCTGTACCTGCATGCCCACTTTCAATGACTGGTGTATAATGACACCCAGGTCTCGTTGCACCTCCCCTTTTCCTAATTGGCCACCATTCAGATAATACAGTAAAGGTGCGAACCAGGGCATTACAACATTGGATGGATGTTTGACAGTCTTTGTTGTGTGGTGGGGGTTTTCATCGATTGTTTGTTTTGTGGCTGCCTACAGGAAGGTGCATCTCAAGGTTCTATATAGTATAAATTTACTTCGATAATAAATTTACTTTGAACTTTGATCTTCCTGGGTCATCCTAATACGCCCATGTGACCAAGTAATCCACTAACCTGTGCATCTTTGGAGCAGGGGAAGAAACCAGAGCACTCAGAGGAATGCAATGTGGAGGATAAACAAACTCCTTACAGATGGCAGCTGAATTAAACCCAGCTTGTTGGTGATATCCTCCAAGAGGGCCACAACCATCTCGTTGGGTTTGGAGGCTTGCGTGCCTCAACGACCTGCAGATCTATGTTGGCTGGAGTCAGGGCTTTATGCTTTGGCTCTTTGTAGGGTCATCCGTGCCAAACAGGTCAAAGGGCAGAGGCCAGACTAAGAGTGGTTAACTGGTCCTCCAGGATTGTAGAGGTTCAGCTCAGGGCTAACAACTCCGACTGGTCAAAAGAAATATATTGTTATGGAAACAGCAATGAAGAATCCTTCTATATCTGTGCACAAATGAGAAGCCTGAACCACACCTGGGGCACAATAGGGAAGATGAGCAAGCACAGACAGAGATAGGGGACCTTCATTGCTGCCATAGCCATGTAGTTGGTACCCAGACATATAGTGGTCAGTAAGTGTTGGTGCAGTACGTCAAATGCTGTTCCACCATGGTGCCCCCGCCCTTTCAACCAGCACCAGGTTAGACTAATGCAGGAATACAAACATATTCATTTCAAGGAGAAGGATGGCTGTGAGGGAGAATGGTAAGTTCTCTCTTCCACAGGCAAATTTCATGACATACGTCAATGAAATCAAACCAGGTTCTGATGTACTGGGGAAACTTGCTGTTATTGCATGAATTGAGCTTTTAATTGTTTTCAAAACTTTCAGTTTTCTAACACTTGAAATACATTTCAGTTATTATAAAAGAAATGTTTTATTGATTTTAATAGTTCCAATAAAGCTTTATATCTATCATTTTACAAAATTGGCTCACATTTATATCATCATCATCATCATTATGTGCCATATTGTATGATGTGAGTTGATCAGGGTCTTTCCATGACCGTGTTTGTTCTTGACAAATTTTTCCACCATAGTTTTCCACTGCCTTCTTCTGGGCAGTGTCTTTACAAGATGAGTGACACCAGCCATTTTCAATACTCTTCAGACTTTGTCTGCCTGGTGTCAGTGGTTGCATAACCAGGACTTGTGATGTGCACCAGTTGCTTATATGACCATCCACCACCTCTCCCATGGCTTCATGTGACCCTGGTCAGGGGGCTAAGCAGGTGCTACACCTTGCCCAAGGGTGACCTGTAGGCTAGCAGAGAGAAGGAGCACCTTACACCTCCTTTGGTAGAGATGTATCTCCACCCCACCACATTTACGTAAAACATTTAATATGGTAATCAGCAGCAAGGCAGTTAATTTTGGTAATAAAAGTAATAAATTTGCATTAAGTGGTTAAAAATAAAGAAATAAAGTGGTTACATTATTAAAAAAAACTGAAAATACTCAATGCAGTCCAGTTCTGTGTATTTTATGTGAGGTTTACCACATGTGCATTGAAGATGAAGTGAGATTTCTATTCACACAGTTTTTTTAAAGCTGTGTACATACATCTATTGATGCTTCTGGACACATCTTCAGTGATGATCCTGGAATCATCGGGTGTTTCGGGTCTTTCAACATCATACAACCTCCCCCAGGTGACCCAGCCGGGGCTGATCAGACCCCAGCTTGTGTCTAGATGGCTAGCTACTTATGACTCCATGGCTCCCCTCTTTTGAGCCACAGCCATCTTGAGGCCCTCTCTGCCGCATCGGTGGTACTGCGGATGGCTCTCCTCTTCCTCTCTCCCTCGATGTCCAAATTGCTGGAGGCTCTAACTAAGGAATGGGCTGCGAATCCCCGACAACCAACCTCCACTGGGAGGCACCTCGCTCTCCATCCGGCCTGCTGACAGTTGCTGACCAGTCCTGCGTACTTGGAGAGCTTCCTTTCAAAGGCCTCTTCCAAGCTATCTTCCCATGGGACTGTCAGCTCCAGCAGCACCACTTGCTTAGTGGACTCAGACACTAGGACAATGTCTGGTCACAGGGTGGTGGCTGTGATATGGTTGGGGAACTTCAGCTGAAGTTCAAGGTCCACCAGCAGCTGCCAGTCCCTCGCAGAGGTCAGGGTGCCTGCGGATATTCTTTTGGCAGGTATCGGCTGCTCCCCAGCTCTGACAAAGGCAATGGTCTGCTTGGAGGGTCGGGACCACTTCGCCCAGTCAAGTAACAGTTTTCAGCAAACAGCCAACCCATCTGACTTGCTGAAGATAAAGAAGGCAAATGCTTTCTAATGACTTAAAGTTCTTCATGTAGATCAGTGCTTATACCCACATCTACTCTTACTATGTGTAGTTTACTTTGCCCTGTCACATCATTAAGGCTGCAGAGGCCGAGTTATTTAAATGCAAGGTGATAGGTTCTTGATTAGTAAGGCAATCAAAGGTTATGGAGAGAAGACGTCCATAATCCAGGGTGTCTTCAAGGAGATGTGCCTCAAAAAAGATGGCATCCATCATTGAGGAGTCCCATCACCCAGGACATGCCCTCTTCTCATTGTTACCATCAGGGAGGAGGTACACACTCGATGATTCAGGAACAGCTTCTTCTCCCCGCCATCAGATTTCTGAGTGGATATTGAACCCATGAACACTACCGTACTACATTTTTAGTTCTGCTTTTATTTCTATTTTGAACCACATATCTATATATTTATATATGCTGTAATTTAGATTTTTTTATTATTATGCATTGCAATGAACTGTTGCCACATAACAGCAAATTTTGTGACGTATGCCGATGGTATTAAACCTGATTCTGATGGGGTTGAGAGGGAAAATAAATCAGCCCCAATGGTATGGCAGAACTAACTTGATGGGCCCAATGGCCTAATTCTGCTCTTACGTCTTAGGGTCTAAGATGTCAAGATCGTTCGAAAGCAGAGGAGACACTATAGCTGGGGTGTACAATTACAATATTAAATGCAGCATGTGATTTTTCTCCTCCTGAGTTGTCAACTCCAAGTTGTTTGACATGAGAGAAGGAGGAAGACTGACAAGATCAGTGTGTACAATAGAGTCATAGAACACTACAGCACAGAAACAGGCCATTTGGCCCATCTAGTCCATGCTGAACTATTAATCTGCCTAGTCCCATCTACCTTCACCTAGACCATAACCTACCCCACCCGTCTCCATTTATGTACCTATCCGAGTTTCTCTTAAATATTGAAATTGAATGCACATCCATCACTTGTGTTGGAGTGATGAAATTCCCCCTCATGTTCCCCTTCAGCATTTCACCTTTCATTCTTAACCTATGACCTGAACTTCCAGTCTCCCCCAACCTCAGTGGAAAAAGCCTGCATGCATTTACCCTATCTGTGACTCTCATAATTTTGCAAACTTCTACCAAATCTTTGGTATGTCACCAAAGACACCCACAAATTTCTATAGATGTGCCGTGGAGAGCATTCATACTGGCTGCGTCAACAGTCCGGTAGGGGGGGAGGAGGGCGCTGCACAGAGTCAGAAAAAGTTGCAGAGAGCTGTAAACTCAGTCAGCTCCATCAGGGGCACTAGCCTCCCCAGCATCCAGGACATCTTCAAGGAGCGATGCCTCAGAAAGGTGGAATCCATCATTAAGGACCCCCATCACCAAGGTCATGCCCTCTTCTCATTGCTTTCATCAATGAGGAGGTACAGGAGCCTGAAGGCACTCACTGAAAAATTCAGGAACAGCTTCTTATTCGCATAACAACAAATTTCATGACATATGCCGGTGATACGAATCACGATTCTGATTCTGATTCTGATCTCCCTTCATTCTCCGAAGCTCCAGGAAATAGAGCGCTAGCCTGTTCGGCCTTTCTCTATAACTTCCCCATGGATGGCACAGTAGTCTAGTCGTTAGCACGACGCCTTACAGTACAGGTGTCCCAGGTTCAACTCCTACCATTGCCTGTAAGGAGTTTGTACGTTCTGCCCGTGACTGTGTGGGTTTCTCTCAGGAGTTCTGGTTTCCTCTCACAGTCCAAAGACCTACGGTTTGGTAGGTTAATTGGTCACTGTTAGACTTAGAGATGTGATGTTGAGGCTCTATAAGGCACTCGTGAGACCACACTTGGAGTATTGTGTGCAGTTTTGTGCTCCTTATTTTAGAAAGGATGTACTGACATTGGCGAGGGTTCAGAGAAGATTCACAAGAATGATTCCAGGAATGAAAGGCTTACCATATGAGGAATGTCTGGCAGCTCTTGGGCTGTATTCCATGGAGTTCAGGAGTTCTGGGTGATGTGGTCTCGGCCCGAGCACTTCACAGTGGTGGGGACCTATTGTGAGATACAATCTTCTGTTTAGGCGATTTAAGTGCTGCCACAGATCGGAGGCAAGTGCCAATTTCGTTCACTCTCCGTGATGTTCACTTCTCTCCAGGGATGGTGGAGCTGTTCACTGTTCCATTGTTTGGTCAATTTAAACACCTGCTCAGATAACTGAAAAGACATGGTGTTGGGATCCGAGGCAAGAGCCAATCTCACTCGCTCTCCACGAAGGTCACTCTTCTCTCCATGGAGCTGAGGCTATGAAGATTGCCCCAGCTGCTGTGCTCTGTACCTGCTAATGTGATGAACTGATAAGCAAGGCTTTGGGCCTACTCTGGGCTCCTCCGGGGCTCGGATCTGAGGATTTAATTTGCTTCGGAATGTTCAATCATTTGCATGATTCATGATTTTTTTTCTTTCTCTCACACATCAGGTGTAGGTCTTTTATTTTTATTTAATTGGGTTATTTTAGGTTTCTTGCTTTGAGGCTACCGGTGAGCAAACAATTCTCAAGGTTAGATAATGTATACATTCTTTGATAATGACTGTACTTTGAGTACTTTGATTAAGCATTATTGTTTGTTTAAATAACTAATTGCGGGTTATATGTGAAAATACATTGATTGCATACGTCATAACACTACCACGCTGAAAGTAAACTCGAAGATACACCTGCATTTCGGACTCCATGTGTTTTCTTTGAATTAAGTTAATCTTTTGAAGTTACAAAACATAACACATGATCAGCCTAATCCCAATACTCAGCCTGACTCTGGGCAGGCTCCAGATAAGCAGAACTCACAAACTGAACAAATCCTGTCGAAAGTGCTACACTGATCCGATGCGAAGTTGAAAACACGCGGGCCATATTGAGTCAGTCAAGGCACATGTTACAAGTAAAGCTTGAAGATTAGATTAAACATTGCTCTCCGTGGTAAACAAAAGCCTAAGGGGGAGGATAGGAAGCCTCCGCTGCTGCTTTCTATCAGAATTAGATTTCCCCATAAAAATTAGTACAGATGGGACTATAAGACTTCCTTTGTCTCTTTGACTTTCTACCACCAGGCAGGAGACTCCGGTGAATAAAAACAAGAACAGTCAGGATGGGAAACAGTTTCTTCCCTCAGGCCATTAGGCTTCCGAGCTCCCTGCCGCATCACACTCAAAGTGTCACTGGTTAATCTGTTCTGTATTTTGCAATATTTAATTTATGCACTTTAGTTGATTTATGCATAATCCATATGTAGATTTCATCCTTACTTTCAAAAGCGATTATGTGTTATGTGCGTTATGTATACTACAGTGCTTTACACCTTGGTCTGGAGAAATATCATCTCGTTTGACAGTGTACATGGCAATAACTTGACTTGGCTTGATATGACCCCAGAACTTTTATCACAAGATCCTGATCCATGCAAAACATATTTTCCAATTCTGCTACTTTTTTAAAAAAAAATATCAACACGGTCCATTTAGTTTATGTGCAGCAAACTTTGCCCTGAAGACATTTTAGAGAATATATTTACGCCCTTCCGTTCCTTTGCTGTTTGGTGTGCTCGAGATTGATGGCTTAATTAAACAGAGTGCATTGCAAGGGTTTGCAATTTAGAAATTTTGATCTGACAGGGATATATCTTGGCAGATTTTCTCTGGTGTTCCAGCTAGATCAGAAACTGCAGCTCGTCAAGAACACTCTGCACACTTTGCCACACAAGGTCCGTTTTCTCTGAACATTACGCATAGAAGACCTTAAGGTCAAAAATAAGGTAAAGCTGCTCCCTGCGCCTTGCTTGTTGCATTGGGTGGCAACCTTGCTGCTTCTTTCTGCTTTTCTCATCCATTTTATGAGGCCCTGTTGCTAGCTCGATGCTCAACCCAGCAAACGAAATTTGTGAGGGTTTTTGGTGACATACCAAAACTCCTCAAACTCCTAATGAAATATACTCACTGTCGTGCCTTCTATACAACTGCATCAGTTGAAGAATCATTCTGTGCAGTGACCCGGAGGGATTTGTAAACAAGGCCAAGGTTCTCGAAGGTGATTTTCTGGACTGCTTCTAGGACCAGAGGGCAAGGCCTCAAAATACAACGATGTCTCTTTGAACAGAAATGAGGAGAGTTTTCTTTACCCAGAGGCTATGGAATTCATTGCCATAGATAGCAATGGAGGCCAGGTCTTTTGGGCATATTTGGAACAGAGATTGATAAGTTCTCGATTGGTAAGGGTGTCAAAGGCCATGGGAGAGAAGATAGGAGAATGAAGTTCAGGAGGATAATAAGTCAACCTTGATGGAATGGTGGAGCAAACTTGATAGAGCAGCCTAATTTTGCTCCTACGGCGTGTCTGATGGTCTTATCATACATGGCAGCCCCCTTAAAGGAAGGGAGAAAAACAAATGG
This sequence comes from Mobula birostris, assembly GCF_030028105.1. Taxonomy (NCBI): domain Eukaryota; kingdom Metazoa; phylum Chordata; class Chondrichthyes; order Myliobatiformes; family Myliobatidae; genus Mobula; species Mobula birostris. Next base: position 5,917,637 of record NC_092398.1, read on the forward strand.
AGAAGCAAGGATTTGTTTTGGAAGAAATGAGTTCCAGTTTACCAGAAGTTGGAAAGACTCATTCTCACCTCAACCCAGCAAATGAGGAGCCGGCCAGATTTCAATCCAGGACCTCTTGCTCGAAAGTAAGGGTGCGGATACACTGCCAACACATATTTTGTTGGTACTGAAGGAAGATATGTTGGAGTGAGAATGAGTCTTTCCAACTTCTGGTAAACTGGAACTCATTTCTTCCAAAACAAATCCTTGCTCTCTCCATTTGTTTTTCTCCCTTCCTGTAAGGGGGCTGCCATGTATGATAAGACCATCAGACACACCGTAGGAGCAGAATTAGGCTGCTCCATCAAGACTGCTCCACCATTCAAGGCTGATTTATTATCCTCCTCAACCTCATTCTCCTATCTTCTCTCCCATGGCCTTTGACACCCTTACCAGTCGAGAACTTATCAACCTCTGCTTCAAATATGCCCAAAGACCTGGCCTCCACTGCTATCTATGGCAATGAATTCCACAGCCTCTGGGTAAAGAAAACCCTCCTCGTTTCTGTTCAAAGAGACATCACTGTATTTTGAGGCCTTGCCCTCTGGTCCTAGAAGCAGTCCAGAAAATCACCTTCGAGAACCTTGGCCTTGTTTACAAATCCCTCCGGGTCACTGCACAAAATGATCCTTTAACTGATGCAGTTGTATAGAAGGCACGATGGTGAGTATATTTCATTAGGAGTTTGAGGAGTTTTGGTATGTCACCAAAAACCCTCACAAATTTCAACAAATATACTGTGGAGAGCATTCTAACTAGCTGCATCACCATCCGATGTTGGAGGGGGTGGGGGGGGGTGTCTACTGCACAGGATCAAAATAAGCTGCAGAGAGTTGTAAAATTAGTCAGCTCCATCATGGGCACTGGCCTCTGAGTATCCAGGACATCTTCAAGGAGCAATGCCTCAGAAAGATGGTGTCCATCATTAAGAACCCCCATCACCCAGGACATGCCCTCTTCTCATTGCTACCATCAGGAAGGAGGTACAGGAGCTTGAAGACACACACTCAATGATTCAGGAACAGCTTCTTTCCCTCTGCCATCTGATTTCTGAATGGACATTGAACACAGTGGTTGGGAAGTTGTTGGAGTTGATTGTTAAGGATGTGATTTTGGGATACTTGGGGGTACATGATAAAATAGGCTACACTCACAACACGCTGGAGGAGCTCAGCAGGTCGGGCAGCATCCGTGGAAACGATGAGTCGACGTTTTGGGCCGGAACCCTTCATCGGGACTGTAGAGGGAAGGGGCAGAGGCCCTATAAAGAAGGTGGGGGAGGGTTGGAAGTAGAAGGCTGGTAGGTTCAGTTGAAAAACCAGTAGTTTGAAAGACAAAGGGGTGGAGGAGGGGAAGCAGGGAGGCGATAGGCGGGAAAACAATGGGTAGTAGAAGGAGGCCGAACCATGTGGGAGGTGATAGACAGCTGGGGGAGGGGGCAGAGTGAAATAGGGATAGAGGAAGGGAGGGGGAGGGAATTACTGGAAGTTGGAGAATTCTATGTTCATACCAAGGGGCTGGAGACTGCCTAGATGGTATATGAGATGTTGCTCCTCCAACCTGAGTTTAGCCTCATCATGGCAGTACAGGAGGCCATGTATGGACATATCCAAATGGGAATGGGAAGCAGGGTTGAAGTGGGTGGCTACCGGGAGATCCTGTCTGTTGTGGCAGACGGAGCAGAGGTGCTCGACGAAGTGGTGCCCCAATCTTTCAAATTACTGGTTTTTCAGCTGAACCTACCAGCCTTCTCCTTCCAACCCTCCCCCACCTTCTTTATAGGGCCTCTGCCCCTTCCCTCTTCAGTCCTGATGAAGGGTTCCGGCCCGAAACGTCGACTCATTGTTTCCACAGATGCTGCCCGACCTGCTGAGTTCCTCCAGCGTGCTGTGAGTGTTGCTTTGATCCCAGCATCTGCAGATTATTTTGTGTTTATGATAAAATAGGCAGTAGTCAAGAAAATCTTGCCTGACAAATCTGCTGGAATTCTTTGAAGAAATAATAAGCAGGATAGACAAAGGAGAATTGGTGAATGTTGTGTACCCGGATTTTGAGGAGGCATTTGACAAGGTGCCGCACATGAGGCTGCTTAACATGGTTTTATAGGAAAGATGCTACCAAGAATAAAGAAGTAGCTGATTGTCAGGAGGCAAGGAGTGGGAATAAAGGGAGCCTTTTCTGGTTGGCTGCTGGTGACAGGTGGTGTTCCACAAGGCTCTGTGTTAGGACTATCTCTCTTTACATTATATGTCAATGACTTGGATAATGGGATTGATGGCTTTGTGGCAAAGTATGCTGATGACATGAAGATAGGTGGAGAGGCTGGTAGTTTGGAGGGAGTAGAGAGGCTACAGTAGGTCTTATACTGATTGGGAGATTGGGAAAGTAATTGGCAGATGGAATACAGTGCTGGGAAGTATATGGTCATGCAGTTTGGTAAAAGAAATGAAAGGGTACTCTATTTTCTAAATGGAGAGAAAATACAAAAATCTGAGGTGCAAGGGAATTTGGGAGTCCTTGTGCAGGATTCGTTAAAGGCTTATTTGCAGGTTGAGTCAGGGCTCAAGAAGGCAAATGCAATGTTAGCATTCATTTCGAGAGGGTTAGAATATAAAAGCAAGGATGTAATGTTCAGAAAGGATGTGCTGACATTGCTGAGGGTTCAGAAGAGGTTCACAAAAATGATTCCATGCTTGAAAGGAGTGTTTAATGGCAATGGGTCTATACTGACTGGAATTCAGAAGAATGAGAGGTGATCTTGTTAAAACCTATCGAATGTTGAAAGGGTGGATGTGGAGAGAATGTTTCCTATGGTGGAGGAGTCCAAGACCAGAGGATGCAGACTCAGAATAGAGGGGCATCCTCTTAGAACTGAGAAGAGGAGTAATTTCTTCAACCGGATAGTGGTGAATCTGTGGAATTTGTTGGCACAGGGGCCAAGTCATTGAATATATTTAAGGCAGAGGTTGCTAGATTTTTGATTAGTTAGGGCTTGAATGGATAAGGGAGAAGGCAGGAGACTGGGCCTGAGAGGGAAAGTGGATCAGCCATGATGAAATGGGTACGGAAGAACCCACTAGATCCGGAATTCTGAACTCAAGAGAGCGGAACTGCCCTGTGCAACAGTTTTTCCACCTTATAGGCTCTCCTAGACAGACTTCAAACTGTCATCATATGAGAGGGCGACAGGGCAGCAAAGTGGTTAGCACAACGCTTTACAGTGCAGGCGACCCAGGTTCGATTCCCGCCCTGCCTGCGAGGAGTTTATACATTCTCCCCATGACCGTGTGGGTTTCCTCCCGCACAGTACGAGGGCGTACCAGTTGGTCGGTTGATTGGTCATTGTAAATTGTCCCATGATTAGGCAAGGGTTAAATCAGGGGATTACAGGGCAGCGAGGCTCAAATGACCAGAAAGGCCTATACCGCACTGTATGTCAATAAATACACAACAATGGCAAATAACCAATTATAACAAGAACAATTCTCATTCTTCTCAACTCTAGGCTCAGTCTGCTTCATTTCTCCTCTCTCAAACCGATCCGCCCTGCCAGGAAATCTTACTGCATTCCCTCCACCACAAGTACATCCTGCCTTAATTTGGGAGATGAAACTTGTGTTCAATATTCCACGTGTGGTCTGTCCGGGGTCTAAATAATTGCAGCAAGATGTACTTACATCCTCTTTCAATACAAGGCAACACAGGGATTTCATTATTAATTGTTTTCTGTACCTACGAGTTATCTTCCAGAAGCACGTATAAGGTCACACTCCGAATCTCAACATCTCTCAATATTTCACCATTTAAAAAGAAATATTCCCTTTTTTAAAAAAAACTACCTAAGTGTATAACCTCTCATATTTCACATATTTTTTCTATTTATACAGCATTTTTAACATAACCAAAATGTCCCAAGACACTTCACAAGAATAATTATCAACAAGCACATTGGAGCTAAGCCACATCAAAAATATCTTTAACAGAGAAGTTTTTTTGAAAGTGGTAAATGCCTATCCTTTATTCATCAGTTTTGTTTGCTTGTTTTATGTAAATGAGTTGTGGTATCTCAGTTAAATTCACAATGATATCAGTGTTTTTGCCAGCTGAGCTTAGCTGATGGGTAACCTTCATTCGTTTGAGTCATGAGCCTTACGGGCCTCTGCGGCTTGCCGTGGAGCGTTATAGGCTTCTCGCTTTCTCAAGCACATGGATTTACTAATCGTTGTCTTAACGAGAGTTGGTAAGTCCTTGCGGTTTCTGCTTAATCGTGTCAAGTTAATTGTGAGTGGCACGGGTTCCCCGCATTCTGTGACTTTCAAAGGGGACTCTCGCTTAGCACATGAACGGAGCTCTTGTGTTTGTTGAGAATGATTTGCCTCGCTCAGTTGTGGCTCTGATGCTGTGTTTTCAGAGATTCTGCATGACATCTACAACCTTGACAAACTTCTATAGATGTGTAGTGGAGAGTGTATTGACTGGGTAAATCACCAATACCTTTAAATATAAAATCCTACAGAAGTTAGTGAATTTGGGCCAGTACATCACGGGTAAAGCCTTCCTAACTATTGAGCACATCTACATGAAACCCTGCTGTAGAAAAGCAACATCCACCATCAGAGATCCTCACCACCCAGGCCATGCTCTCTTCTCCCTGCTGCCATCAGGTAGAAGGTAGAAGAGCCTCACAAAACAAGAGAAAATCAGCAGATGCTGGAAATCCTCATGAAGGGTCTCTGCCTGAAACGTCGACTGTTTGCTCTTTTCCATAGATGCTGCCTGGCCTGCTGAGTTCCTCCAGTATTTTTGTGTGTGTTTGTCTGATAATCATTATAGATAGAGGTAGGTAGATAAATAGACACTTTCTTGATCCCGAAGGAAATTACAGTGTCATAGTAGCACTACAAGTGCACAGATATAAATATCAGAAGAGAAGTAGAAAGAATAAAAAATAAGTTACCTCAAACAGTCTAATGGGAGGCTGTCATCACTTCCCCAGCTATAGGTTGACTCATTATAGAACCTAATGGTTGAGGGTAAGAATGACCTCATACAGCACTCTTTGGAGCAGTGCAGTTGTCTAAAGGTCAATTTATACTTCTGCGTCAAATCTACACCGTAAATCACAGTTGTTGCGGTCTGCATCACCGTGACACGTAGTTACATTTTTGGGGAGGTGTGTGTCAGGCTACAATGTAGGGTACACGGCTAGGCCATAGCCCGACGTGCACCTCCCCGAAAATGTAACTACGCGTCACGGTGATGCAAACTGCAACAACTGTGATTGGTCCGCTTGGTAGCATCGCATTTCCTCCTATGCGGCAATAGCTTCCCATTGGGTGAATGAAGGGCAGGGAAGGAACTCTGGCTGCAATGTTTTCCATAAAACTTTACAGACCTCCGAAATTATGGAGGGCCCTGTGCTTGACGCCAGTTTGTAGCTAGTTGCTACAGCCTGTTGACTTCCACCTGAAACTAAAACTCGAATGGTGATTGCCAGTCTCTGAGTATACTGTGCGTACACTGATGTGAAATAAATGGTTGGAGACGATAAACCAAATTGTCAAATCTACCTGCCGACATCCGAAAATATTTGAAATGCATTTCCTCGTCCATGTCTCTCAGTGGCCGGACAAGCACAGAAAATTCACCCTCCTTCAGTTTCAGTCCCCATTGTTTGAAGTTTGAGTTTCTTCGTGTTGAGTTTCAACACGAAGAAACTCAACATGGTAGCATAGAACCCCCCCACCGCCAACGAGCGTTTTGGTGGTGAATTGCAGAGCGACGCAGACACACCAACGCACGAGTATAAATGCTCACAATGGTGTAGGCCACTTGCGTAGGCTATGGTGTAGGCTTCTACACAGAAGTATAAATCAGCCTTTAGTCTATTACTGAAAGTGCTCCTCTGTTCAGCCAAGGTGGCATGCAGAGAGTGAGAAACATTGTCCAAAATTGCCGGGATTTTCCATAGGGTCCTTTGTTCTACTACAGCCTCCAGTGTGTCCAGTTTGACTCCTATAACAGAGCCAGCCTTTCTAATCAGTTTATTGAGCCTGCTGGCATCGCCCGTGTTGATGCCATTGCCCCAGTACACCACTGCATAGAAGATTGTGCTGGCGACGACAGACAGGTAGAACATGTGAAGGAGAGGCCTGCACACTCCAAAGGATCTCCGTCTCCTCAGGAAGTGGAGGCATCTCTGGCCCTTCTTGTCCACTCAAATCTGTCATCCAGGTGCACTCCAGGTACTTGTAGGTTGTCACCACATCCACATCCTCACCATCAATAATAACAGGGAGCACTGCAGACTTGGTCTTCCTAAGGTCCATCATCATCTCCTTTGGCTTACTGATGCTGAGCTACAGCTGATTCAGCTTGCACCACTTGACAAAGCCCTCCACCAGGGCCCTGTATTCACCCTCCTGTCCTCCTTCTTGCACCCATAGATTTCATAGCTACTCTTCCATAGATTCCATAGGTTTATTGAGTATGCCCACAAGAAGATGTTGGAACAACTGAACAATCTGGTGTTCTGCTGCATTACTGGAGTGTGGAACTGATGGAGGTGTCACATAGAACACAGAACAGTGCATTATGGGAATACACCATGCTAATCAGGTTTCCAGTTTAAACTAATCCCACTGCCCTCCCCAATCTATAAAGTCCAAATGTTCAAAGTCAATATAGTATCAAGGTACATACAGTATTGTGCAGAAGTATTATATATACGAGGGTATCTAAGGTTTTTCTACGTACTGTATTTTCTACCTACTGACCAGGATCTGGGCCGTACCCTCCAAATATCCGGACCTGCATCTCGGTGTTTTTTGCACTACCTTACTTTCCATTTTTATGTTTTCTATTTATGATTTATAATTTAAATTTTTAATATTTATTATCGATTTGTAATCCAGAGAGCGGGAAGTGCAGAATCAAATATCGCTATGATGATTGTACGTTCTAGTATCAATTGTTTGGCGACAACAAAGTATAAAGTATTCGTCAACGTGGAGGGGAGAGCGGGTTTGTAAATCTGTCAGGAGTAAAGGATATTGGGAATGGCGAGACTGGAGTGCCGTGGAAGGGGTGTGGGACAGGTGGCAGAAAAGGAGTGCCAGGGGTGGGAGGGGCCACGGATGTAGACACCAGGCAAGGCTAATTTATTCCAAGCAACTGGCTTACTGATCATTACAGAATGTGTGTCTGGTGCTTCTCATTCTCTCCCCTCTCCCTTCTCCTTTTCCCAACCATGAATCCCCCCTCCCTGCCCCCTTCCCACTCTCAGTCCACAATAGAGACCCAGATCAGAATCAGGTTTATCATCACTCACATACGTCATGAAATTTGTTTTTTTTTGCTGCAGCAGTACAGTGCAAGATGCAAAATTACTACAGCACTGTGCAAAAAGTTTAGGCACCCTAGCTATATATATGTGCCTAAGACTTCCGCACAGTACTGTATATGTGACTATATACTACCCTGAGATTCATTTTCTTTCAGGCATTCACAGTAGTATAAAAAAATACAATAGAATCAATGAACATAGAACATAGAATAGTACAGCACAGTACAAGCCCTTCGGCCTACAATGTTGTGCCGACCCTCAAACCCTGCCTCCCATATAACCCCCCACCTTAAATTCCTCCATATCCCTGTCTAGTAGTCTCTTAAATTTCACAAGTGTTTCTGCCTCCACCACTGACTCAGGCAGTGCATTCTACGCACCAACCACTCCCTGAATAAAAAAGCTTCCTCTAATATCCCCTTTGAACTTCCCACTCCTTACCTTAAAGCCATGTCCTCTTGTATTGAGCAGTGGTGCCCTGGGGAAGAGGTGCTGGCTATCCACTCTATCTATTCCTCTTATTATCTTGTACACCTCTATCATGTCTCCTCTCATCCTCCTTCTCTCCAAAGAGTAAAGCCCTAGCTCCCTTAATCTCTGATCATAATGCATACTCTCTAAACCAGGCAGCATCCTGGTAAATCTCCTCTGTACCCTTTCCAATACTTCCACATCCTTCTTATAGTGAGGCGACCAGAACTGGACACAGTACTCCAAGTGTGGCCGAACCAGAGTTTTATAGAGCTGCATCATTACATCGCGACTCTTAAACTCTATCCCTCGACTTATGAAGGCTAACACCCCATAAACTTTTTTTTAACTAGCCTATCTACCTGTGAGGCAACTTTCAGGGATCTGTGGACATATACCCCCAGATCCCTCTGCTCCTCCACACTACCAAGTATCCTGCCATTTACTTTGTACTCTACCTTGGAGTTTGTCCTTCCAAAGTGTACCACCTCACACTTCTCCGGGTTGAACTCCATCTGCCACTTCTCAACCCACTTCTGCATCCTATCAATGTCTCTCTGCAATCTTCAACAATCCTCTACACTACCTACAACACCACCAACCTTTGTGTCGTCTGCAAACTTTCCAACCCACCCTTCTACCCCCACATCCAGGTCGTTAATAAAAATCACGAAAAGTCGAGGTCCCAGAACCGATCCTTGTGGGACACCACTAGTCACAATCCTCCAATCTGAATGTACTCCCTCCAACACGACCCTCTGCCTTCTGAAGGCAAGCCAATTCTGAATCCACCTGGCCAAACTTCCCTGGATCCCATGCTTTCTAACTTCCTGAATAAGCCTACCGTGTGGAACCTTGTCAAATGCCTTACTAAAATCCATATAGATCACATCCACTGCACTACCCTCATCTATATGCCTAGTCACCTCCTCAAAGTCTACACATCCAGGAAGACTGATAAACAATGAAAGTACAAAAGAAGATCAACTGTGCAAATACAAAAAAAATGGATCTTTAAGCAAATAATTCTGAGAACATGAGTTGTAGAGTCCGTGAAAGTGAGTCCATAGCTTGTAGAATAAGTACAGAGTTGAAGTGAGTGAAGTTATCCACAATGGTTCAGGAGCCTGATGCTTGTAGGGTAATAACTATGTGGGACCTGAGGCTCCTGTTTGTTCATGTACCTCTTAAACTTTCCTCCAAGGGGACCACAACCTTGAACATGTGTCTGAACACTTGCACGCCTCAATGACCCAGAGAGCTATGTTGGCTGGAGTCAGGGCGTTATGCTTTGGCTCTTAGTAGGGTCACCAATGCCAAACAGGTCAGACTAAGAGTGGTCCACCAGTCCTCCAGGTTTGAAGGTTCAGCTCAGGGCTATCAACCCTGACTGGTAAAACAAAACTGTTATGGAAATAGCAATGAAGAATCTTTCTGCATCTGAGTGTGACGGTATTCCTGAGTCTCCACCTGGGACCTGAGTGACTGACAGTAGTGAAAACCGAGAGGAAGCTACTGAGATGAGGAAGGAAGCCCTGAACACTGCCAGAGATTGAGGATCTTCAGTGCAGCCATAAATGCCAGCAGCATAACAGGCTATGAGTAAGTTAAACTTCACTCTCATATCTGCTTCGTCTTCTTCCCCTCACTGTGCATCACTCAATACTCTCCTTCAAACATCCCCCCTGCACCTTAAACCTATCTCTCTAGTATTTGACATTCCCACCCTGAGAAAAAGTCTCTGACCGTCTGCACTGTCTATGCTCCTTTCCTTTGGGACAAGACATCAGTTTAGCACTCAAAGAATTCTCTGCACTATTTCTAAGAAGACCGTTAGTCTCATGAGACCATGGATTTTGTGCCTTGGAAGGTTTCCAGGGCCCAGGCCTGGGCAAGGTTGTATGGAAGACCAGCAGTTGCCCATCCTGCAAGTCTCCCCTCTCCACGACACTGATATTGTCCAAGGGAAGGGCATTAGGACCCATACAGCTTGGCACCAGTGTAATCGCAGAGCAATGTATGGTTAAGTGCCTTGCTCAAGGACACAACACGCTGCCTCAGCCAAGGCTCGAACTAGCGACCTTCAAATCACTAGACGAATGCCTTAACCACTTGGCCACGCACCAACACAAAGCACACTCTTCACATGAGAGATTCTGCAGATGGTGAAAATCTTTTGCAACACCAACAGAACACCAGAAAAACTCAGCAAGTCAGGCAATAAAGAGTCGATGTTTCGGACCAAGACCCTTCACCACAACTGGAAAGAAAGCGGGCGGAAGCCAGGATGAGAAGGTGGGGGGAGGGGAGGGGAAGAAGGGTCTTGACCAGACAGGTCAGCTGTCAACTTCTCTGCGTAGATGCTGCCCGACCTGATGATTTTCTCCAATCATTGTGTTGCTTCAAGTTTATTTATTGAGTTGGCCCTTCTGGCCATTCGGGCCAGCACCGCAACCCCTGATTTAACTCCAGCCTAATCACGGGACAATTTACAATGACCTTTAACCTGCCAAGCAGTACGTCTTTGGACGGAGGAAACTGGGAGGGCGTACAAACTCCTGACAGGCAGCGGCGGGAATTGAACCTGGGTCACCTGATCTGTAAAGCGTTGTGCTGACCACTACGCTACCGTGCCGCCCTAGTGGTGGTGCTATCATCTGAGTTGAGTATGGTGCTCTCCTGAAGGGCTGTCTACTGATGTGTCTAGGGTCCACATATTCTGGTGCGGTGTGGGCAAGTGTTCGCAGAGTCTGCGGTTGCTGGATGGGTCTTTTTGTTGTTCAGTCTCTGCTTTCATAGCCTCCGCTGGTTCTCTGTGACACGGCGGAGATCTTTCTCACGTAGCGCAGCTCCCTCTCCAACAGATTTCCTCCAGGTGTCTCTATTGAGTGTAGGTTCTTCCCAGTTTTTCGCTGGAATATTGAATTTCTTCAGGCTGATTTTGATGTTATCATTGAAGCATTTTCAGTCTAGATTTAACCACTCCTAACTAACAGTTAACTCTTAATCAATCCTGATAAAAGGCCTTGAGCCAAAAGGTTGACTGTTTATTTTCTGCCATTGATGCTGCCTGACCTGTTGAGTTCCTCCCACACTTTATGTGTTTTATTTACTATTCTACATTAAAACTGTTTATTTGGCTTCTCAACACTTTAAAACTTTCAACAAAGGACCCAACCAGTTCCCCTCCACAACCACCCTCCACCAACCGACAGAACCGGTTCCCACCCTCAGCAATGTTTGCTTTGGCCCCTCCCGCTTTCTCCAACCTTGAGAGGCAACCATGGGTATCTGCACAGGCCCTAGCTACGCCTGCCTCTTCGTTGGCTATGTAGAACGGTCCATGTTCCAAGCCTTCCCCTGTAATGTTCCCCAATGACGACTGCATTGGTGCTGCTTCATGCACCCATGCTGAGCTCATCAACATCATCAACTATGCCTCGAGCTTCTACCCTGCCCTTAGATTCACCTGGTCCATTTCTGACACCTCCTTTCCCTTTCTCGGTATCTCTGTCTCCATCTCTGGAGACAAAACTGTTGACTAATATCTTTTGGAAACCTACCAATTCCCACAGTTATCTTGACTATAACCTTTCCCACCCTATCTCCTGTAAAAATGCTATTCCCTTTTCTCATTTCCATTGCCTCCACTGTACCTGTTCCCAGGATGACGTTTTCCTTTCCAGGATATTAGAGATGTCCTCCTTCTTCGAAGAGCAGGGTTTCCCTTCCTCCACCATTCTTGCTGCTCTCCTCTGGAGCCCCTCCATTTCCCGAACATCCATGCTCAGCCCACCTTCCCATGCCTTAACAGTGATTGAGTTCCTCTTGTCCTTATCTACTACCCCGTAACTCTCCGCATCCGACATATTATTCTCCGCAACCTCTGCCAGCTCCAAAGGGATCCTGCGTACCTTCTCCTTGTTCCACAGGGATCGATCTGTCAGTGATTCCCTTGTGCATTCATCCCACCCCACTGATCTTTCTTCTGGCACTTATCTATGCAGGCGGCCAAGGTGCTACCCTTTCTCCTATTGTCCACTCTCCTCTCCTCTCAGATTCCTTCCTCTCCAGCCCTCTATCTTTCCTACCCATCTGGCTTCACCTATCACCTTTGAGATATCCTTCTTCCCCCTCCCCCCCCCATCTTTACAGTCTAGCATCTTCCCCCTCCCTTTCCAGTTATGAAGAAGGGTCCAACCTGAAAAGTCGAGTGTTTATTCATTTCCATAGATGCTGCCTGACCTGCTGAGTTCCTCCAGCCTTGTGTGTGTGTTGCTCTGGGTTTCCAGCTTCTGCAGAACTTCTCGTAGTTTATTTGGTTATTACATCGTCACTGCCTGTGGGATCTTGCTGTGCAACAATTTGCCTGCTACTTCCTGCCACGGCCCGTAAGGAGTTTGTACGTTCTCCCTGTGACCGCCTGGGTTTCCTTCTGGTGCTCTGGTTTCCTCCCACAGTCCAAAGACGTACTGGTTGGTAAGTTAATCGTTGTTGCTCTCCGTGCCTTGTGGGGCATCGGGTCGGACAACCTTTGCATCTGTCTGTCATTTATGAGGCTAGCTCGACACCCAACCCAGTACGGATGGAAAATGTGCAAGGAGCCGGCTGGATTTGAACCCGGGAACCCGGGAACCCGGGACAACTCTCCTCGAAGACCGGAGCAGATGCCACTACACCACTGGCCGGTTAATTGGTCATTGTAAATCGTCCCGTGATTAGGCTTGTACTAAATCGGGGATTGCTGGGTGGCGTGCCTTGAAGACCCAGAAGGGCCTATTCCACGCTGTATCTCATTAAGTAAATAACAAAATTTCCAGCACTGCGGCAATGTTTAATCACAAACACTGTCAGAGTCTGGGATAGACTCTGCCAAACAGAGCCACAGAATAACAAGCCTTTCTTTAGTACCTCTCCAGGATTAATACACGATTGTGGAGCAGCATTAATTAATTTGATTAGCGAGATCAAAGATTATAGGCAAAGCACGAGGCAGAGTTATTTCAGTCACCAAACGTTGCTTGTCTTCCTTCTGCTATTAGCATCTCCTCGAGAGCTCACACAGGAGCAAGCTGTACGGTTCAAGGGCACTGTGGGACAGAAAGACAAGCCGTCACACATCAAACATGCTAAAAATTCGCTGCTAACTTGGCTCTCTGCGACAGTGACTGAGAACAGTTTCAGGCATTTTGCAGGTCGCCCTGCGTAGGTTTTGATGCTTTTCCAAGGAACTGCATCTTCTGTTAGCGTCAATATACCAAGTCGTTTGATTTACTGCTCCCCTGTGCTTAAGTGGCATATTTCAAACACATTTCAGGTCGCTGAATGGTATCTCTTCTTAAAGCTAGCCTCAGGATGACAATAAATAGCAAGGACTTTAATTATGGCCCAAGACCCTGATGCCAAGCACGATGCAAAGTTCCTCTTGTTTCTCCAACATGTCTGATTCAAAGATTGTGGGGTACTCTAGGCTCCATGTCTGAGGGCTCTGCAAAGTTTACTCGGCTCTATGCTGAACTGAAGCTGAGGTTCCAGCTGCTCTGTCTGCTCCAGACTCCTTATCAGAGAGCTCCGCAACATCTTTTCGCCGAAGTCAAGTGACTTGGATCCGCTCTAATTTGCTGATTGGAGCAACAGATCCACGGTAGATGCCATCTCATTGGGTCTTCGCACAACCCTGGAACATCTGGAGGCCTACCTACATCAGGATGCTTTTTATTGATTACAGCTCAGCATTTACTAACATCATCCCCTCAGAACTAATCAGTAAGCTCCAAGACCTTGTCCTCAATACCTCCTTGTGCAATTGGATTCTAGCTTTCCTCACTTGTAGACCTCAGTCAGTCAGATTGGCAAAAGCATCTCCTTCAGCGGAAGTCCAGAACGAGGGGTCACAGTTTGAGGATAAAGGGGAAGCCTTTTAGGACCGAGATTAGGAGAAACTTCTTCACACAGAGAGTGTTGAATCTGTGGAATTCTCTGACACAGGAAACAGTTGAGGCCAGTTCATTGGCTATATTTAAGAGGGAGTTAGATATGGCCCTTGTGGCTAAAGGGATCAGGGGGTATGGAGGGAAGGCTGGTACAGGGTTCTGAGTTGGATGATCAGCCATGATCATACTGAATGGCGGTGCAGGCTTGAAGGGCCGAATGGCCTACTCCTGCACCTATTTTCTATGTTTCTATGTTTCATGATCTCCATCAGTGCAGGTGGACCACAGGGCTGTGTGCCTAGCCTGCTGCTCTACTCGCTTTACACCTGTGACTATGTGGTTAAGCACAGCTCCAACACCATTTTCCGTCCCTGGACTCACTTTACACCGCACGCTGTCGGAGCAGTGCTGCCGGGATAATCAAGGACACGACCCACCCAGCCAACACACTTTTCGTCCCTCTTCCCTCCGGGAGAAGGCACAGGAGCTTGAAGACTCGTATGGCCAGATTTGGGAACAGCTTCTTTCCAACTGTGATAAGACTGCTGAACGGACCCTGACCTGGATCTGGGCCGTACCCTCCAAATATCCAGACTTGCCTCTCAGTTTTTTTGCACTACCTTACTTCCCCTTTTTCTATTTTCTATTTATGATTTATAATTTAAATTTTTAATATTTACTAATTTTAACTATTCTTATTATTTTTAATATTTAATATTTGTAACCCAAGGAGCGGGAAGCGCAGAATCAAATATCGCTGTGATGATTGTACATTCCAGTACCAATTGTTTGGCGACAATAAAGTGTAAGTTATAAAGTATAAAGTAAAGTATAAAGTTTGCTGATTACACCGCATCAGAGCTGGTAATGAATCCCCATACAGGAGAAAGATTTGAAAATTTCGCTGAGTAGTGTTATGACAGCAGCCTCTCGCTCAATGTCAGTGAGACCCAGGAACTGATTGTAGACATCAGGAGAGGGAAACCAAAAGTCCATGAGCCAGTAATCATCGGAGGATCAGAGGTGGAGGGGGTCAATAACGTTAAATCCCTGGTTGTTACTATTTCAGAGGATCTGTCCTGGACCCAGCATGTAAATGCAATCACAAAAACAGCACAGCAACAACTCTGCTTCCTCAGGAGTCTCTGGAGATTCAGCATGACATCTAAACACTTGATAAATTTCTATAGGCGTGGTGGAACGTGTGCTGACTTGCTGCATCATGGCCTGGTGTGGAAACACCAATGCCTTTGAATGGAAAATGCTACAAAAGGTGGTGGATTCGCCCCAGTACATCACGGGTAAAACCCTTCCAACCGTTGATGCACATCCCCGTCGTAGCTATCCCTCGAGGTCGAGGATGATGGCCTTTGTTCTGAAGAAGTGGCCCACAGAGCGAAGACGCCCGTGCGTGTATTAGTTTAACGTGTACTTGGTGTTGCACTCCAAGAAGCACACGATACTTCACAAATCAACCAACTGATTCCAGGGAAGGGGAGAGAACATCGACTCAGATCATGAGAGGCCTGCGTCGGACATTTTCATGCCTTACAAGGCACAGATTGGAAGTTTGTGTGGGGCGCCACTCCTCACACAGACACTAGAGCAATGTGCGGTTAAGTATCTTGCTCAAGGACACAAACACGCTGCCACAGTTGAGGCTTGAACTAGCGACCTTGAGATCACTAGACAAATGCCTTAACCACTTGGCCACATGCCCAACACAAATGATTCCAATGGCATGGAAACCACGATGATTGGAGCTGATAGATTTGTTGCAGCCTTCATCCGTCTTCACAGCCGTTGAGTTCGAAGTAACTTTGTCCGCCTGTTCCACCGTTGAGGTCTTGGTTGGATTGTTCTTTCTCAGGGCCCTCATCCTCGACCTTACCGCCATGGGTGACCCTACCAGGAGTATAGCTCCAGAAGACATTGCTCTCGGGATCACAGAACCACACAAGCTTCTCCACCACGACAAGGTGACAACCCATGGAGAAGTGAGCACATCTACATGAAACGCTGTTGTAGAAGAGCAGCATCCATCATCAGAGATCCTCACCACCCAGGCCGTGCTCTCTTCTCGCTGCTGCCATCAGGTAAAAGATACAAGAGCCTCAGAACTCTCAGGGCCAGGTTCAAGACTAGTTACCATCAGGCTCTTGAACAAAAGGGGATAGCTACACTCATTTGCCCATCCATTGAGATATTCCCACAACCAATCATTTCACTTTAAGTACTTTTTATCTCATGTTCTCGTTATTTATTTATATTTGCATTTGCACAGTTTGTTGTCTTCTGCACTCTGGTTGATCTTTCATTGATCCTGTTATAGTTACTATTCTATAGATTAGCTGAGTATGCCCACAAAAAATGTGCCTCAGGATTGTATGTGGTGACATATGTGTACCCTGATAATAAATTTTACTTTGAACTTTTGCCTTTGAACTGAGGATGAGGCCGTGACCTGCTTCAAGTTCCATGTCTGAGGGTTCCCAGTGTTTACTCTGCTCTGTGCTGAGCTGAAGCTGGGGCTGTGGACTTACTCCCGCTGCTCTGCACTCTGTGTCTATGGACATACTTTTGCTCTGAAAGCCGTTTATTTACTTTAATTGTTTGCATGATTTTTTTCCTCTCTGCATATTGTGTGCTTGACAGTCTTTATTTCTGGATTCTTTTGGGTTTCTTTGTTTTGTGGCTGTGTACAAGGAGACAAATCTCAAAGTTGTATAATACATGCACACTTTGATAATAAATTTACCTTGAACTTTGAAGTCCCCTTTCAGATGCTGGAAAACAAAAATCTAGGTTGACATATGGGGGTGCTGCACTGCAGTAAGTGTCAAGTTTCAGGCTGTCGTTAAATATCCCTTGACACATTCCAAAGAGGAGCAGTTGAGTTAAGCCCAATGTTTTGGCCAATATTTATCCTCAGTCAGTGAAGACAAGGACACATTCTGGAGTGAGATATATCTCTACACCTGCTCATTAATGCAAATATCCACAGAACTGCCACTCACAAGATGAATTTCTTTTGTTTTTCACATTCTCTGTAAACTCTTGGAGAAAATCCCAGGAGATCAGCAGTTTCTGAGATACTCAAAGCACCACATCTGGCACCAAAAAACATTCCAGAGTCAAAGTCAATTGGATCACATTTCTTCCCCATTCTGATGGTTGGCCTGAGCAACAACAGAACCTCTTGACCATGTCTGCATGCTTTTATGCATTGAGTTGCTGCCACATGATTGGCTGTTTGGATATTTGCATTAACGAGCCAGGTGTACAGGTGTACCTAATAAAGTGTCCACAGAGTGCTGCAAAAAGATATTAATGTGTCTTTGTGCTTTAGCTGCCTTTTGATATGGTCTGCTTAACTACGATAATGGAGCTCATGATGCTTTAAATTGGAATATGGCACCAAAGGTGATCTCCAGGCCATGAAAGTACACTGAAGGGAGTGTACAATGCATGGTTCTGCTTTATTGCACACTTAGGACGAGGATGAATCTTGAGTCAGTGATCTTCCAAGTATTTGCAATTCTGCTTGCAAATACCTACTAGTCACTCTCCTTATCCAACACTATCTCTCCTGGAACTGGATTTGTTTTATTCTTGTCAGAAGTACCAAGGTACAATGAAAAGCTTGTCTTGTATACCATTCATACAAATCAATTCATTATGCAGTGATTCTTCACTCTATTTTTCTTTGCCTCTCTCTGGCTTTCAAGCTCGTCACTCTCTCTCTGGCTTTCAAGCTCGTCACTCTCTCTCTCTCTTCCTCTTCCCCTCTCTCTCACTTTCTCTCTCCCCTCTCCCTCTTTCTCCTTCTCCCTCACCCTCTCTCTCCCTCTTACTCTCACTTTCCCTCTCCGTCTCTCTCCCCCCTCCCTTTCCTCCTCACTTTCTCCCACTCTCTCTCTCACTTCCTCCCTCCCTCTCTATCCACTCTCTCTCTCTTCGGTGCTCTTCGGCTCCCTTTCTCTCTTCTTCTCCCTCTATCCCTCACTCCCTCTCTATCCCTCTTTCCCCCTCTCTCCTTCTCTGCTGCTATCTCTCTTTCTTTCTTTCCCTCTTTCTCGCACACTCTCTCTCTCCTCTCTTCCCTCTCTCTCACCGAACTCATCCATGCCAGTCAAGACATCTGTCTCAGTTGGCCTCATTTGCCAGTGTCTGATCGACACCCCCTCAACCTTTTCCTATCCACGTAACTATCCAAATGCCTTTGAAACATTGTTGGTGTATTTGCTCAACACTCCTTTTGGCAGCTCATTCAGTAGATGGACCATCCTGGGGGCGAAGAGCCCCATAAACATTCGGATCACCTGGACACCCCATCCTTTCTCAGTCAGAGATTTTCGCTCTGAACTGGCCATCCTGTCCCTACCCTCTCTGCAACTCACACCGATCCTGTTTCCTCATTGTCGAGCTGGTCCGCTAGAAGCATCGACTCCATTTCACTTGGGGTGGGCACAGTTGTGTAGTGGGGTGTAGCGGTTAGCGTAACGGCATCAGAGCGGCAGAGACCCAGGTCCAGTCCCGCCGCTGCCTGTAAGGAATTTGTATATTCTCCCTGTGACTGTGTAGGATTTCTCTAGGTGCTCCACTCTCCTCCCATATCCCCTCTCACAAGACGTACAGGTTAGTAGTTCAACTGGTCTCATTGTCTCAAAATAAATAAATACTGTCTGGTCAATATTTTCTGTTTAGATTTCAGATTTCTAAAATCTGTTTTTTTTTAAACTTTCAATAATACTTCCAAAAATTTGTTAATATACTGTAGAGGTTTACCAGGATGCTGCCTGGTTTAGAGAGCATGAGCTATCTTGAGAGGCTAGATAAACTTGGGTTGTTTTCTCTGGGGCGGTGCAGGCTGAGAGGAGATCTGATAGACACTTATAAGATTATGAGAGGCACAGATAGAGTAGAGAGGGAGGTTCTGTTGTATCTGTTTTCCACAGTTGAAATGTCTAATGCCAGAGGGCATGCTTTGAAGGTTCAAGGAGAATGCGAGGGGTAAGCTTTTTTACTCAGAGAGTGGTGGATGCCTGGAATGCGTTGCCTGGTACAGTGATAGAGGCAAATACATTAGAGGCTTTTAAGTGACGTTTGCATAGGCACATGAATGTGAGGAAGATGGAGGGATATGGACGTGGTGTAGATCAGTGTTTGGGTGCTTTTAATTTGCTTTTTAGCTGGTTCAGTATAACATTGTGGGCAAAGGGTCTGTTCCTGCACTGTACTCTTCTTTGTTCTGTGTAAATGACTTTACCACTGAAATAGTGTCATTCTTGTATTCATTGTCTGATCAACATCAGAGTTACGGGATATTGCCTTTACATTATGGACAGTTCTTCCAGCGGTGGCCCAGACAGAGAGAAAGCTATGTCACCTCTTTGATGACTGTTAAGTCATCACCAAGAGCAAGCTTGGGCTTGATCAGTGAAGGTTGGCAGTTCTCCAGCCTAATAGCTGCCACATATTTGCCAATTTTACATCAGCGATTTGAAGTCAAGGACAAAGACAGCAGAGAACTGAAATCTCAAAGGACAGCTTCTCTTCTGCTGGAGACTTGCCACGCAGGTGGCAAAATATGAGTCAAAGCCAGTGGTGTTCTATGAATTCAGTATCACTGTCACCCAGCCACTCATTTGGTCACTGAATAAACCCAATATTTTATTGTGGGAGGCATGTGCTTAGACAGTGATGTTGCAACTTTTAAGGTGGTAGCAAACCACAGCTCTTAAGGTAGCAGTTTCCTGTGGAGGTAACAGCACGGATCCATAATGGCTGAAGTATAAGCGACCCAGTATTACAGGAGTGTTGCGTTCCTAGAAAACGGTATGGAATCAGAAACAGAATCGGAATCGGAATCAAAAATCAGAACCAAAATCAGAATCAGAGTCGGAATTGTTGGAAACCATTTATTTTAATATTACTTTTTATAAGATTTGTACTTTTTAACAAACTCATGTATTTTTCACACACTCACTGGCAGAAAGCGGTATAGCAGCTAAACTAACAGTTTATCATCGTTCTCATTTTTCATTGGCTAAATATCAGCACATTACCCACATGATGTAACTGTTTTAATTACGTAGCCTATTAACTATCAAAAGAATTTTCTTTAACTTATCTATAAAAGTAATAGGTTTTTCCAAAGTGCCATTTTGACTTTTTTATTCTTTTGTCCTCTTAGCATTGTTTTTCAGCTCTTTATTTAGTTTGCTCAGTATTTGAATGTTTTCTTTGTACTCAAAAATAAACTGAAATCTTGGAATTGCTATTTATTATTCCTGACTCCTGCAAGAACCCAAAGGATCAGAAATTAGACAGAGATCCAACGGAATCAAAATCAGAATCAGAATCTGGTTTATTACAGCTGATATACATCATGGAACAAGTTGCATTGCAGTAGCAGTACAGTACAAGATATAGCAATTGGAATAAGTTAGAACGATAATTAATTAGTGCAAAAGAGGAATAACTAGGTAGTCGATGTTTTTGGCCGACACCCTTCTTTAGGACTGAGAAGGAAGGATGAAACTGCCTGAATGAAAAGTTGGGGAGGGGAGGTAGGAGAAGGAGGCTAGCTGGGTGATAGATAAAGCCAGGTGGGTGGAAAAGGTAAAGGGCTGGAGAGGAAGCAATCTGACAGGAGAGGAGGATGGACCATAGGAGAAAAGGAAGGAGGAGAGGGACCCAGGAAGAGGTAAGCAAAGGTAAGAGCGGAGAGGGGGGCAGGAAATTATTTTTTACCAGAAGGAGAAATCGATGTTCATGACACCCTGTTGGAAACAACCCAGACAGAAAATAATTGTTGCTCCTCCGCCCGGAATGCGCAGTCAAAAGTTACTGCAGATTATGGTGTTTGGAGACACTACCAGATGCTGAAGGGTCTGTGGAGGGAAATGGGCTGTCAACGTTTCCCTGACCCACACCAGAACATAATCACCCCAATTCTTTCCTGTCCTTCATGTCATCTGTGGGTCACCTGCCTACTCCTTCACCCCTGCTGTTCTTATCTGCACTATCAACTTGCTTATTAGATTGTAGGTTGCATTTATCAGATTCTACCATCTGTAAACCTTAGTGACCTCTGCACATCACCTCCTAGCCCTCGTTGGTCTCCCCACTGTCCCCTCATCCACCCATCACCCACCAGCCCCTGTCACTCTCCCCACTCTCCCCTCCTTCACCCATCACCTACCAGCCCCTATCACTCTTCCCACTCTCCCCTTCTCCAACCATCACCTCCAGGGCTCTGTCACTATCCCCAATCTCCACTCATCCACCTATCACCTCCCTGTCCCTGTTGCAATCCACCCTCTCCTGCCCTCCACCCATCAAAGGTAAGGTAATAAATTGGATTAGACCCTGGCTTTAGGGGTGAAGCCAGAGAGTGGAAATAGATGGTTGACCCTCTGACTGGAGGCCTGTGACTAGGGAATGTCGCAGGGATCAGTGCTGGGTCTGTTGTTGTTTGTCATCTCTATCAACAATCTGGATGATAATGTGGTTAACTGGATCAGCAAATTTGCTCATGACATCAAGATTGGTGTTGAAGTGGACAACAAGGAAGACTATCAAAGCCTGTAACGGGTTCTGAACCAGCTGAAAAAATGGGCTGAAAAGTAGCAGATGGAATTTATTGCAGACAAGTGCACTTTGGGAGGACAAACCGGGGTAGGTCTTACACAGTGAACAGTAGGGCACTGAGGAGTGTGGTAGACAAAGAGAAGTGAAAATGCAGGTCCATAATTCCTTGAGAGTGGAATCACATGTAAGTAGAGTTGTAAAGAAAGCTTATGGCACATTGGCCTTCATAAATCAAAAGTATTGAGTACAGGAGTCGGGATGTTATCTTGAAGTTGCATAAGATGTTAGTGAGGCCGAATTTGGAGTATTGTGTGAAGATTTGGTCACCTAGCTACAGGAAAGACCAGGTCACTCGTCTGAGAGCTACTGGTACCATGTAACCCAGTACTACCTGTCGCATGGTCGGGTGGTCGGTGACTAAACCGGCTCCCCCACCAGGCTTGCCTGGTGAGGAGGGTGGCAAGACACCCTGCAGGGTGAAAAACAAGACCTGTCAAAGGACGGATGAACCCTCTCGTAGGGTCAACGGCCATCTAGCGAACACGTGCCGTGAAGCGCGGAAAGGGCATCCCTTGCATCGAAGCTTGGTCTGGCCATTCACTGCAACAGAACTTCCCCCAGCCGTCTTGGACCCCATCGTGCCGCTGGATCCGGAGGGGATGTCGAGAGGGTGGGTCTGGACCCGTGCAACCCCCTACTCCCCTAAAATCTACTCACGCACACGTTGTTCCTTTCTGAGGAGTAGGTTTTGACTGAAAGGAACCATCATCATCCTATGGGATGGATAGCCTGAAGAAGAAGACAGGAAAGATGTAAATAAGGATTAACAAGTTCAGAAAAAATTTACAAGGTTGTTGCTGGGACTGGAGGACCTGTGATGTAAGGAAAGATTGAATAGGTTAGAACTTTATTCCCTAGAATGTGGAAGATTGAGGGGAGATTTGATAGAAGTATACACAATTGTGAGTGGCTGTGGAGGAGGAGAGAGTACGGATAGTGACGGGGCTGGGAAGTGATGGGTGGAGGCGGGGAGAGTGAGGAGGGTGACAGGGGCTGGGAGGTGCTGGGAAGTCATGGGGATTATGACTTTGACCAAGAGGTGACGGGTAGAGGAGGGGAGAGTGAGGAGAGTGACAGGGGATGGTAGGTGATGGGTGGATGAGGAGAGAGTGGGGAGACCGACGGGAGCTGGGAGGTCATGAATGGAGGCCACAAAGGTCTACAGATGGTAAAACCTGATAGATGCAACCTACAATCTAATAAGCAAGTTGGGAATGCAGATAAGAACAGCTGGGGGTGAAGGAGCTGAGGTGAAGGAGTGTGCGGGTGACCCACAGATGACGTATGGAGGACAGGAAAAGAATCAGGGTGATTGTGTTCTGGTGTGGGTCAGGGGAATGTTGACAACCCATTTCCCTCCACAGACCCTTCGGCATCTGAATGTATCTCCAGACACCATAATCTGCAGTCACTTTTGTCTCCCCTGAGTATATAGGGCACTCTCATTTACTTCAGATTGCCAGCATATCGAAGTAGTCGCCACTTATGAGCCAAAGAAATGCAAACCAATAGAATTCAAAGGTCAACTGAAGGGATAGCCAATCAGGGACCGAGGAAAGTGAACGGGGGCTGTATAAGCACTCCCAGAGGGAAACACCAATGATTGCACATTGAGGATGTCTTCTCGACTGGTGATGAAACGTCTGCAAGGTAGTTGCCAAGCTCGGCATACACCGCAACATCAAACACCTCAAACTGAGCTTCAAATATTCACCACCATCCTAAACTGCTCCGTATCTGGCAGTTACAAAATATTTTCTCTCTCTCTCTCTCTCTATCTGCCCTCATTCTTCTATCTGACTTAATGCTTGTCGAGACAGATCAGCTCCTGCCCTTAGATGGCAATGAAAGTGTGTGTTACCCTGACAACGGTGATCCCCACCCTGTCACAGGTATTCACTCCATTCTGACCTCCCGCCCCACAGATTGAAGCATGCCAGCTTTCACATATCTTCTGTCCTGATGACGAGCCGTTCAAATCAGATATTAACTTTGGTTCCCTCTCCGCAGAAGCTGCCTGACCAGCTCGGTGTCCCGAACATTTTTGTTTTCTATTTCCACCTCACCAACAACTGCAGGTTTTATTTTGGTCTTTCAATGTGTTCCCCCCCAGTTCACGACTGGACTCGCCAGTGTAGAGGAGGCTGCATCAGGAGCTCCAGACGCAATAGGTGATCCCAGCAGTTTTGCCTCACCTGATCAGATTGTTTGGGGCCCCAAATGGAGGTGGAAGGGCAGGTTAGACAAGACTACCACACACAAAGCCTGCTGACTATCCCTAATCAATCTCTGTCTATTGAAATACTCAGATAATCACAAAGAAGAGAGAACCTGCAGATGCTGGAAATTCAAGCAACACACACACAAAATGCTGGAGGAGCTCAGCAGGCCAGGCAGCGTCTATGGAAAAAAAAAATACAGTCGACCTTTCAAGTCGTCCCAAGACGCCGACTGTACTTTTTTCCAAAGATGTTGCCTAGCCTGCTGAGTTCCTCCAGCATTCTGTATGTGTGTTGCTTGGATAATCGATTTTGTGGAAGGTGCAGCACTTTGGATAAGTGCTGGGATGGAAGTTAGTGGGGAGGGATGAATGGGCAAGGGCACTATTTTCTATTGATTGTTTAAATTTTATTAACAGATACAGCATGGTAACAGGCCCTTCTGGCCCAGTGACCCTTTGTACCCAATTACAGCCAATTAACCCACCTGTCTCTGGAATGTGAGAGGAAACCAGAGCACCAGGAGGTCACAGGCAGAATGCATAAACATCTTCCAGACTGCAGCAGGAATTGAACCCGGGTCACTGGTACATTTAGTTAGTCATTTAATTATTAGTTTAATTAGTCTGAATCTGGATTAGAAACAGGTTTATTATCACTGCTGTCTGCTGTGAGAGATGTCTTGTGGTCGCAGTGCAGCGCAAGACGTAAGAATTATTATATATTACAAAAATAAATTGTGCAAAAGAGAAATAGTGAGGTAGAGCTCATGGGTTCATGGACCGTTCAGAAATCTGATGGTGGAGGGGAAGGAGCTGTTCCTCGAATTTTAAGTGTGGGTCTTCAGGCTCTTGTACCTCCTCCCTGATGGTAGTAATGAGAAGAGGGGTCTTCAGGCTCCTGTACCTCCTCCCTGATGGTAGCAATGAGAAGAGGGGTCTTCAGGCTCCTGTACCTCCTCCCTGATGGTAGCAATGAGAAGAGGGGTCTTCAGGCTCCTGTACCTCCTCCCTGATGGTAGCAATGAGAAGAGGGGTCTTCAGGCTCCTGTACCTCCTCCCTGATGGTAGTGATGAGAAGAGGGGTCTTCAGGCTCCTGTACCTCCTCCCTGATGGTAGTAATGAGAAGAGGGGTCTTCAGGCTCCTGTACCTCCTCCTTGATGGTAGTAATGAGAAGAGGGATCTTCAGACTCCTGTACCTCCTCCCTGATGGTAGCAATGAGAAGAGGGGTCTTCAGGCTCCTGTACCTCCTCCCTGATGGTAGTGATGAGAAGAGGGGTCTTCAGGCTCCTGTACCTCCTCCCTGATGGTAGCAATGAGAAGAGGGGTCTTCAGGCTCCTGTCCCTCCTCCCTGATGGTAGCAATGAGAAGAGGGGTCTTCAGGCTCCTGTACCTCCTCCCTGATGGTAGTGATGAGAAGAGGACATACCCCCAGTGGTGTGCATTCCTAGTCATGGATACTAGCATCAATCACTAAAGATAAATATTGTACAAGGTGATAAGAGGCACGATTTGATAAGAGTCTTGATGAAGAGTCTCGGCCCAAAACGTCTACTGTTTACTCTTTTCCATAGATGCTGCCTGGCCTGCCGAGTTCTTCCAGCATTTTGTGTGTGTTGCTTAAGATGATAAGAGGGACCGATCGAGTGGGTAGGCTCGTTTTCTGAGGGCATAAATGGCTAATAACAGGGGCATAATTTGAAGGTGATTGGAAGAAAGTATGGAGGGGATGTCACAAGTACGTCTCTTACACGGAGAAGTGGTGGGTGCGTGGAATACCCTGCCAGAGGTGGTGGTAGATGCAGATGCAGTAGGGACATTTAGGACAGGGACATCGATTATAAAAATGGAGGGGCTATGTAGGAGTTAGACTGATTTCAGAGTAGGTTACTATGTTCAGGGTAGATCTTAGAGAAAGCCCTGTTTTGTGCTGTAGTTTTCTATGTTCCGTATAAGTCACATTTAGTTACTTAGAGATACAGTGCAGAACAGACCTTTCCAGCACAACGAACCTCACCACCCAGCTACCCACCTATTTAATCCTAGGCTAATCACAGGGCAGTTTACATTGAGCAATGAATCTATCAACTGGTATGTGTTTGGAATGTGGGAGGAAACAGGAGCACCCGGAGGAAACCCACGCTGTTACAGGAAGAACGTGCAAACTCCTCACAGACGCAGCCGGTGCCGTGATTGAACTCCCAAAGTCGGAATGCGCCAGGCTGTAGTTCTAATGTGCTAACCGCTACGACACTGTGGCGCCCCCAGCTAGCTCCGGGGACGGGAAATAAATGCTGATCACGGCAGTGATAGTCGCAAGCAAAAAAAAATGAATACGTTGAAGAAATTACTGGTTCGTTGTCTGGACTACTATGTCATCACACCCAGACCAGGGGGCAGGGCGGAGATAGGTCTCTAGCGCGAGCTGCAGGTCACCCTTGGGCAGGGTGTAGCACCTGCTTGGCGCCCCCCACCGATCCGGGACATGCAAACCCATAGGAGCAGGTGGTGGATGGTCGTATGAGCAGCCGGTGCACATCACAAGTCCTGGTTATGTGACCACTGACGACAGGCAGACAATCTCTGAAGGGTATTGATAATGGCTGGGGGACACCCTTCTTGTAAAGTCACTGCCCAGAAGAAGGTAATGGCAAACCACTTCTGTAGAAAAGTTTGCCAAGAACAATCATGATCATGGAAAGAGTATGATTGCCCACGTCATATGACATGGCTCATAACGAATGAATGAGAGTAATTTTATGTTTCTGGGCTGTACTGCTGCTGCAAAACAGCTAATTACCCATCACACACGTCAGTGAAAACAAGCCCGATTCTGACTCTAATTCTCTGATTTCATTTGCCAAGATGCAGGTGGAGACTATCATCCAGTCAAATTCAATATTCAATTTCCTCAACCATTTCTAAAATTGTCTCCATTAGAATTCGTAGAGATCATTGGAATAAAAGCAATCAGATCCTTTACAGCTAATTATAGAAACTTACATGTAAATTGTGGAATTAATTTATAAAAGTTGTGGTGGTATCCATCACTGGGGACATTCACCATTCTGGGCAAACCTCTCTTTGGGCACAGAGCTTGAAAAAAGCGATGAAACGGACTTTTAACATTGTAATCCAGCAGGTTTGTTTGTTATGTCTCTCCTCTCACTGTGAAATGGAAAACACCTCTTTCTCCCTTATTAGGGAGAGAGAGCCTGTGGTATGTCGAATGCCAGGTGAAGCGCGAAGTCTTTGGGGTAACTGCAAGTCTGTGTCTCTGCTGTTGCTTTGCTCACGCTTTAGTGCTCAGTGGTGGGTGCTGATGTTTTTTTTTGGCAGT
Organism: Mobula birostris; assembly: GCF_030028105.1. NCBI lineage: Eukaryota > Metazoa > Chordata > Chondrichthyes > Myliobatiformes > Myliobatidae > Mobula > Mobula birostris. The sequence continues at coordinate 5,944,643 of NC_092398.1, forward strand.
TGGTGGAGCAGGGATTGTTGCTTGTCTGCTGATTATGTGTGGGAGGGAGGGGAGCTGGGGGGGACTTTGGGGTTCTTCCATTTAACTGTTGTTCATTCTTTGGGGCACTCCTCTGTTTTTGTGGATGGTTGTGAAGAAAAACCTTTCCAGGGTGTATATTGTATACATTTCTCTGACACTAAATGTACCTTTGAAACCATCTTCTCATTGCTACTGTCAAGGACAAGGAACAGGATAAGTGCAAGAGATTCCGCAGATGCTGGAAATCCAGAGCAACACACACAAAATGCTGGAGAAACTCAGCAAGTCAGGAAGCATCTATGGAAATGAATAAAAAGTTGACGTTTCTGGCCAAAACCCTTCTTCAGGACTGGAAAGGAAGAGGGAAGATGCCAGAATAAAAAGGTGGGGGAAAGGGAAGGAGATAGCTGGATGGTGATAGGTGAAGCCAGGTGAGTGGGAAAGGTAAAGGGCTGGAGAGGAAGGAGTCCGATAGGAGAGGAGAGTGGACCATGAAAGAAAGGGAAGAAGGAGGACCACTGGGTGATAGGCAGGTGAGGAGAAGAGAAAGGGGTGAAAGGGCAGCTAGAGTAGAGAATTGAAAAAAAGGGATGAGGGAGGGGGAAAAATTACCAGAAGTTAGAGAAATTGATGTTCATGCCATCAGGTTGGAGGCCGCCCAAACGGAATATGAGAAGTTCCTCTTCCAACCTGTGAGAGGCCACATCATAGTTGCAGATGAGGCCATGGACTGACACGTCAGAATGAGAATGGGAGCTGGAATTAAAATGGTTGGCCTCCAGGAAATCCTGCTTTTTGTGAATGGAATGAAGGTCTCCAACAAAGCGGTCTCGCAAGCTATGTTGTGTCTCTCCAAAGTAGAGGGGGCCATATCAGGAGCGCTGGATACAGTAGATGACAGCAGGTTCACAGGTGAACAGGTTTATTTTTTATTTTATTGGGGTACTGTGTGGAAAAGGCCCCTCCAGCCCTCAGAACCACGCTGCCCAGCAAACCCCCGATTTAATCCTAGCCCAACCACAGGAAAATTTGCAAGTACACAAAACTATGAGGGGTATAGATAGGGTAAGTGCAAGAATGTCGGCAGATGACTAACACAAAGGGGCATAATTTTAAGGTGCTTGGAAATAGATACCAAGAAGATGTGAAGGGTAAGTTTTTCACACAGAGAGTGGTGGGTGCGTGGAATGCACTGTCGGCGACGGTGGAAGTGGATACAATAGGGTCTTTAAGAGCCTCTTAGATAGTTACATGGAGCTTCGAAAAATAGAGGGCTATGTGCTAGGGAAATTCTAGGCAGGCTTTAGAGGAGGTTACATGGTCGACACAGTGTTGTGGGACAAAGGACCTGTAACGTGCTGTAAGTTTCTGTGTTCTATGCCGGAAGTCCAAAGCAACACACACAAAATGGTGGAGGTACTTAGCAGGTCAGGCGGCATCTATGGGAAAGTGTACAGTCAATATTTCTTCATCAGGAGTGAGAAGGAAGGGGGGAAGGTACCTGAAAAACAAAGGCGGGGTGGGGGGGGGGAGGGACAGAAAATTATAGCTGGAAGGTGGTAGGTGAAGCCAGGTGGGTGAGAAATTTCACATCATGTAAAACGGTGATAATAAATCTGATTCTGATTCTGACTTCAGCAAAGAAATATTTAATAAAATAGTCACAAAGCACAAAATAACTATTATTAGAGTATACTGTAAAATTATAAAATGAAATATTGCTTTTTAATGGGGCAATTTATAGCCTCTGTCAATGTTAATTGGCTATGAAATGTTTGTTTTTGTAACCCAATTTTAATCTCAAGATTCTGCCTTGAATATGCAATTGCACAACAGATTATGGTGAATGCCAAGATTACCACAGCAGCGACCTCTACCCCTCTGGAGAGAAAACTTTCCTGAGATACTGGCGTTCTCGGTTAAGGACTGCAGCTTTTCATAGGCTCCAGATCAGGGTCTCCTTAGGGTGCTTTTGCTATTGTTTGCATGGTGGGGGGTGGGTTTGGTGCTTTTGCTGCTGCAAGTGGGGGTAGCGGGAGGGGTGGGTCAATGCTTCCTCCACTGCTTGTGCTTGCCAAGCTGAATCACCGTCTAGTATAGTGGGGGGTGGGGGAAGGGGTCTACTGCACAGGATCATTAGAAGCTGCAGAAAGTTGCAAAATTAGTTAGCTCCATCATGAGTATCAGCCTCCATAGTGTCCAAGCCATCTTCAAGGAGCGATATCTCAGAAAGGTGCCACCCACCTGGCTTCATCACCCAGACCATGCCCTCTTCTCATTGCTACCATCAGGGAGACACACACTCAACAATTCAGGAACAGCTTCTTCCCCTCTGCCATCTGATTTCTGAATGGATATTGAACCCATGAGCACTACCTCACTACTTTTTTATTTCTGTTTTTGCACTACTTATTAAAATTAACTATTTTGTGTGTATATATACCTACTGTAATTCACAGTTTTTTTCCATTAATATGTATTGCATTGTTCTGCCGCTAGGAAGACAATAAATTTCGCGACTCACCGGTAATATTAAACAACACACACAAAATGCAGGAGGAACTCAGCAGGCCAGGCAGCATCTATGGAAAAGAGAAGAGCCAATGTCTCGGCCCGAAACGTCGACTGTACTCTTTTCCATAGAGGCTGCCTGGCCTGCTGAGTTCCTCCAGCATTTTGCGCATGTTGCTTGGATTTCCAGCATCAGCAGATTTTCTCTTGCCGGTGATATTAAGCCTGATTCTGATTCTGATTCCAATTGCTGGGGACTGTCCCTGACAACTTTTGTTTCTGTTTTTGCACTATTTTTAATTTAACTATTTAATTATACATATATACTGACTGTAATTGATTTTTTCTCTATATTTATCATGTATTGCATTGTCATAGTCATACTTTATTGATCCCGGGGGAAATCGGTTTTTGTTATAGTTGCCCATAAATAATAAATAGTAATAGAACCATAAATAGTTAAATAGTAATATGTAAATTATGCCAGTAAATTATGAAATAAGTCCAGGACCAGCCTATTGGCTCAGGGTGTCTGACCCTCCAAGGGAGGAGTTGTGAAGTTTGATGGCCACAGGTAGGAATGATTTCCTATGACGCTCTGTGTTGCATCTCGGTGGAATGAGTCTCTGGCTGAATGTACTCCTGTGCCCACCCAGTACATTATGTAGTGAATGGGAGACATTGTCCAAGATGGCATGCAACTTAGACAGCATCCTCTTTTCAGACACTACAGTCAGAGAGTCCAGTTCCACCCCCACAACATCACTGGCCTTACGAATGAGTTTGTTGATTCTGTTGGTGTCTGCTACCCTCAGCCTGCTGCCCCAGCACACAACAGCAGACATGATAGCACTGGCCACCACAGACTCATAGAACATCCTCAGCGTCGTCTGGCAGATGTTAAAGGACCTCAGTCTCCTCAGGAAATAGAGATGGCTTTGACCCTTCTTGTAGACAGCCTCAGTGTTCTTTGACCAGTCCAGTTTATTGTCAATTCGTATCCCCAGGTATTTGTAATCCTCCACCATGTCCACACTGACCCCCTGGATGGAAACAGGGGTCACCGGTACCTTAGCTTTCCTCAAGTCTACCACCAGCTCCTTAGTCTTTTTCACATTAAGCTGCAGATAATTCTGCTCACACCATGTGACAAATGTACACCATGTACTGCTGAAACTACGTTAACAAAATTCATGACATATGCTGGTGATATTATACCTCTCTAATTCCGATAGGGGGGTGCTTTGGGGTTCTAATGTCTTTGTCATTCATTCTATGGGGTTTCTTGTTTCGTGGATGTCCGTGAAGAGTAAGAATTTCAAGTTGTATACTGTATATGTTTTCTGATATGAAATTGAAACATTTGAACCACTTAAACCACCTCAGCTGAAGCTGGAATTAGCTTCATTTCACAGTTTCATCAGCATTCTGGCAGGCAATAACTTCCCAGGTTAAAACTTCTGACAACTGTGAGGCTCAAAGTGTACCGAGAGACTCCGCATCAGCCCCCCGAGAGTCATGTCGTGCCGAGTGTCGGTCTCTGCTTCAGAGGGCCTGAGAACTCAGCTGCTTGCAGTGTTTCCCCATTGTGTTCATAATGAAAATCTGTCAGCAATTGCTAGTAGCAGTTAGATTTCCGAACCAGTACATTAATCAGGGAAAAGAGCATGGCTTTCAAATCTGCAATGGTGTGTGCTTGCTTTCTGTCTGTAAACATTCACCTATAATCAGAGAATCAGGTTTACTACCATCATCAGATATGTTGTTATGTGGCAGCAGTACCTCATAATAAAAACTGTGAATTACGGTAAGTATATATATACTTTAATTTAACTATTTTATATAGTTTTATATTTTAAGACTGCTCCAACTGCACAGTGTAACGGTAACACACGAAGGCAGCATAACCATCAGAATGCTTTTCTTGAAACCAAATGATCCAACAGCCCACGTGGAGAGGACAAATGCAATATACCAGATCCGATCTGGAGACTGTCCCAGACACCATGCGGGATGGATGGGGGGAATGCTATCCACAAGACTACATAAACATCAGCTAGCCATAAGAAGAAATGCTCCTCTGTCACTTACGTCATATAAAATCACACATATTGAGTCTGTGTAAAGCATTGGTGAGGCCTCACTTGGGGTATTGTGAGCAGTTTTCAGCCCCCGATCTAAGAAAGGATGTGCTGATATTGTAGAAGGTTCAAAGGAGATTCACAAGAATGATTCCGGGATTTGAAAGACTTGCCGTATGAGGAGCATTTGATGACTGTGGGCCTGTGCTCACTGGAGTTCAGAAACAAGAGGTGACTTCATTGGAACCTACTGAATGTCGAAAGGCCTCGACAGACTGGATATGGATGTTAGTGGGGGAGTCTAAGACCAGAAGACACAGCCTCAGAATAGAGGGACGTCCATGTAATCCTCAGATTCAGCCGACGGCGTTAGTCTAGGGAAGACAATCTCTAGCCCCACCAAACGTGTGAGCTTGAGGTGCAAAACCTCCTGTTTGTGTGGATGCTGAGTGATGTGTACCACGTACCAAGTACCATAATATAACAGACAGGCCACTATATGTAATTAAATGATTTAGCTTATAATTCTCAATTTGACTAAAGGGTTAGTAAAGAAAAACAGAAAGAAAAGGGTCCAGTTTAATGAAATAGTCTAATGTGCAAGTTGGAGCTCACAGGTTCCCTTCGTTGGTCCTCCATCAGTTTCTCTGGACTTCGTTAACTCCCGGCCCCACTCCAAGTCCACTCTGTCCTGCTGTCTACGACCTTTCCTTTCTGGCATCTTCTCTCTTCATCTTCCACTGAACAAAAGACCCAGATCAGCTCGGTCTCAGGCACACAACAAGAAAAAAAAACACTCTCTTTATTGGACGATGCACATTCCAAAGCCCCCGTTATCTCTAGCCATAACCCAAACACTGCTGCTATAGAAAAACCATTACATTAGCAGTGAAACCTTTCCCAGGGTGTTACATCCATTTAGAATGAGGAGGAATTTCTTTAGCCAGAGAGTGATGAATCAGTGTGGAATTCCTTTCCACAGGCAGCTATGGAGGCCAAGTCATTGGGTATGTTTAAGGCAGAGGTTAATAGTAGTCAGGGCATGAAGGGCTACGGGGAGAAGGCAGGAGATCCGGGCTGAAAAGGAAAATGGATCAGCCATGATGAAATGGCGGAGCAGTTTCGACTGGCCAATGGCCTGATTCTGCTCCTATACCTTATGGTCTTATATCATTACACAAAGGACACCATTTCATCTGGGAAGTTGCAAAGCTCCTGGCAGAAGCGTAAAACAAGAAATTAAGAGAATTCTCAAAAGCTTGTTTTTCAATGGAAGGCTCTATTAACAAACATACAACATGGCACACAATGATGGGTTCCCCTTGAGAAGGTAATGCTGATCTGCCTTCCTGAATCGCTGAGGTGTGCATGTGGCCGTAATCCTGTTCGGGAAAGCATTCCAGGATTTTGACCCAGCAAAAGTTGAAGGAATGATGATATATTTCCAACTCAGGATTATTTGTGGCTTGTAGGGCAACTTCCGGGTGGTGATGTTCTATGCTCCATTTTTTATGACAGGGATTCCCGGCTGGGGTCCATGGACCCCTTGCTTAATAAGACCATAGGACCATAAGATATAGGAGCAGAAGTAGGCCATTCAGCCCATCGAGTCTGCTCCACCATTCAATCATGGGCTGATCCAATTCTTCCAGTCATCCCCACTCCCCTGTGGAACTCCACTGGTAACCGGCAGCCAGCTAGAATAGGATCCCTTTATTCCCACTCTCCGTTTTTTACTGATCAGCCAATGCTCCACCCATATTAGTAACTTCCCTGTAATTCTATGGGCTCTTATCTTGTTAAGCAGCCTCATATGCAGCACCTAGTCAAAGGCCTTCTGAAAATCCAAGCACACCACATCTATTGCATCTCTTTTGTCTACCCTGCTTGTAATTTCCTCAAAAAATTGTGGTAGGTTTGTCAGGCAGGATTTTCCTTTCAGGAAACCATGCTGGCTTTGGCCTATCTTGTCATGTGCCTCCAGGTACTCCGTAATCCCATCCCTAACTATTGATTCTAGCAACTTTCCAACCACTGATGTCAGGCTATCTGGTCTATAGTTTCCTTTCTGTTGCCTTCCACCCTTCTTAAATAGCGAAACAACATTTGCAATTTTCCAGTCATCTGGTACAATGCCAGAATCTATCGATTCTTGAAAGATCATTATTAATCTCTCCAGCTACTTCCTTCAGAACCCGAAGCTGCATTCCATCAGGTCCAGGAGGCTTATCCACCCTCAGACCATTAAGCTTCCTGAGTACCTTTACAGTCATTATTTTCACTGCACATACTTCACTTCCCTGACACTCTTGAATGTCTGGTTATACTGCAGATGTTCACGGTGAAGACTGATGCAAGATACCCATTCAGTTCCTCCACCATCTCTGCGTCTCTCATTACAATATCTCCAACGTCATTTTCTATTGGTCCTATATCTACCCTCAACTCTCTTTTACCCTTCGTATACTTAAAAAAAGCTTTTAGAATCTTCTTTGATATTAGTCGCCAGCTTCCTTTCATAATTCATCTTTCCCTTCCTAATGACCTTCTTAGTTTCCTTCTGCAAGTTTTTAAAAACTTCCCAATCCTCTATCTTCCCACTAGCTCTGGCTTCCTTGTATGGCCTCTCTTTTGCTTTCAGTTTGGCTCTGACTTCACTTGTCAGCCATGGTAGTATCCTTCTTCCATTCGAAAATGTCTTCTTATTTGGAATATCTCTGTCCTGCACTTTCCTCATTTTTCACAGAAACTCCAGCCATTGCTGCCCTAGTGGGCTCAACAACAAGCTGTTCTAAAAAGCCATCCCTGAGACTTTCTACAAATTTTCTCTATTGAGGTCCTATACTGGCCTGTTTTTCCCAATCCACTTTCATGTTAAAATCCCTAACGATTATCATGACATTGCCCTTCTGACACACCTTTTCTATCTCTTGCTGTAATTTGTAATCGATATCCCGGCTGCTGTTTGGAGGCCTGTATACAACTGCCATTAGGGTCCTTTTACCCTTGCCATTTCTTAACTCAACTCATAGAGACTCTATACTTTCCGATCCTATGTCATCTCTTCCTAATGATTTAATATTATTTCTTATACACAGGGCCACACCACCCCCTCTCCCCTACTAACCTATCTTTCCGATACACCGTATCAGAACACTTTCAGTCCAGTATTTGTTGCTTTCTGTTTTAACTGCACCACACCGCTATTGCCCTGTAACTCATCCCACTGGCTGTGATTATGCCTCATCTCCTGCCTGTCCTTTCTATCATCTCTGTTGAATGCTATCTTTGATTTATTTCTGTTTTCCCCTTCCTCAGCCCCTATCATTCCTGTTCCCATACCCCTGCCAAATTAGTTTAAATCCTCCCGAACACCTCTATTAAACCTGCCTGCTAGATATTGGACCCCTTTGGGTTCAGGTGTAACCCGTCCTTTTTGTACAGGTTGTACCTCCCCCAGAAGAACCCCCAGTGGTCCAGGAACCCGAAGCCCTGCCCCCTACACCAGTCTCTCAGCCATGAATTAATGCGCCTGATCATGCTATTCTTGCACTCGTTAGCACGTGCCACAGGCAGCAGTCCTGAGATTACTACCCTGGTATTGGTCCGGGGATAAAAAAGGTTGGGAACCCCAGTTCTATGTACTCACCATTATTTAAGTCTTTGAAATACAGCGTTGAATGGGCCCTTTGGGCCCAATGCCCGAACAGCCGATCAACTCAGCTAGCAACCAGCCTAATCACAGGACAATTTTTTTTTAGATTATGAGGACACGCAGTCCTCTTTTATTGTCATTTAGTAATGCATGCATTAAGAAATGATACAATATTCCTCCGGTGTGATATCACAAAAACACAGGACAGACCAAGACTGAAAAACTAACAAAAACCACATAATTATAACATATAGTTACAACAGTGCAACAATACCATAACTTGATGAAGAACAGGCCATGGCACAGTAAAAAAGTTCAAAGTCTCTCAAATGTCCCATATCTCTTGCAGACGGGAGAAGGAAGAAAACTCTCCCTGCCATGCCCGACCACAGTCTGACTCTGAGTCGTCCGAAAACTTTGAGCTTCCGATCAGCCCCCGACACCAAGTACCGAGCACCATCTCTATCTGAACGCTTTGACCTCAGCCTCGGTCGCCAGCAGCAGGCAAAGCCGGGGATTTTGGGGCCTTCTCTCCGGAAGATTCTCGATCGCACAGTAACAGCGACAACAAACCAGCATTTCAGAAATTTCTCCAGATGTTCCTTTGTGCTTTCACGTCTGTCTCCATCAAATCAGAATTGTCCACGGCCCCTATTTAACAGATACGATATCATTTCACCAGAGAGCTGCGCGCGCTGCGTCGCGCTGCCATCTTCTCCTCAATTTACAATGACCATTTAACCTACTAATTGATACATCTTTGGACTGTAGGAGGAAACTGGACTGGAACACCTGGAAGAAACTCACGCTGTCATGGGAAAACATTCATACTCCTTACAGACGGTGCCGGCTCCGGAATTGAAACCCAAACACCAGAACACACAGATCTGGTATAAGATAGCGCTACTGAAGATGGACGACGACTTACTGGTGGGTCATCAAGCAAGAAATACAACTAAATACTTTATCAGTAACACTCTTACTGTGTTAAGCTCTCACTGCAAACAAAGAAGAGGTGAGCAAAGGTGAGGCTTACTTGTGGGTCGAGGCGTATGGATGCCATGCAAAGTCAGAGCGAGGTTGAGACATGTTCGAGATGGAGTTGGGGTGAGCAGAGTAGCAGAGTCTCAGAGCTCATCCACTTAAACCAACTTAGATCGATCTGAGCACTGGACCAGCTTGGAAAGGTTGGGTACGGGCTGGAACGTGGCGGTGGGGTCTAGGCCCAGAGCATATTGACTTGATGGGGCCCAGGTCCTAGTGCTTGTGTTTATTATTCACATGATTAGGGTTTTTTTTTCTCTGTGCATTGGGTGTTGGTCTTTTTTTTAAATTGGGTTCTTTCAGGTCTCTTGGTTTGTGGCTGCCTGGAAGCAGATGAATTTCAAGGTTGTATAATATATGTATTGTGTAGTATTGTGCTAACTGCTATGCCTATTGTAGCACCCCCTAGCTTGCTCCAGGGATGGGAAATAAATGCTGGTCTTGGCCATGATAGTTGCAACCAGAAAAATTAATACACTAAAGAAAGTACTGGGTCATTAACTATGTCCTTCAAGCTGTCTAGTTGGGAAGGTGCTGCCTAAGCACTGGGTCATAGCATGAGACAATAGATTAGAAATTTGATCTTGGTTGCATGTCTTATATTCACAAGATAATAGCAAGCCAACAGAACTGAATTTTGGAAACACAGTTAATGCTAACTCAGCACACAGACAAGGTCAAGAGTAAGCAGGGAGCATAAATGTTGCTGTGCTTTTGCTCAAGTGTCGATAAGACTAGAATGAAAAGAAGGAAGACAACATCAATAAGACCAGGGAACTGATTGTGGCGTTCAGAAAGGGTAAGATGAGGGAACACACATGAGTCCTCATAGACGGGTCAGAAATATAAAGAGTGAGCAATTTCAAGTTCCTGGGTGTCAATATCACTGAGGATCCAACATGTTAATGCATCTACATAGGAGGCGCAACAGTGCCTACACTTCATTAGGAGTTTGATGAGATTTGGTATGTCACCAAAGACACTCGTGAATTTCTACAGATGTATTGTGGAAAGCATTCTAACTGCACAGGATCAAAATAAGCAGAGAATTATAACATTAGTCAGCTCCATCATGGGCAGTAGCCTCTGTAGTGCCCTGGACATCTTCAAGGAGTGATGCTTTAAAAAGGCGGCATCCATCGTTAAGGATCCTCGTCACCCAGGACATGCCCTCTTCTCATTCCTACCATCAGGGAGGAGGTACAGGAGCCTGAAGACCCCTCTTCTCATTCCTACCATCAGGGAGGAGGTACAGGAGTCTGAAGGCCCCTCTTCTCATTACTACCGTCAGGGAGGAGGTACAGGAGTCTGAAGGCCCCTCTTCTCATCACTACCATCAGGGAGGAGGTACAGGAGTCTGAAGACCCCTCTTCTCATTACTACCGTCAGGGAGGAGGTACAGGAGTCTGAAGACCCCTCTTCTCATTACTACCGTCAGGGAGGAGGTACAGGAGCCTGAAGACCCCTCTTCTCATCACTACCATCAGGGAGGAGGTACAGGAGCCTGAAGGCACACACTCAGCGATTCAGGAACAGCTTCTTCCCCTCTGCCACTCGATTTCTGAATGGACATTAAACCCATGAACTCTAACTCTCTGCTATTTTTATTCCAATTTTTGCACTACTTATTTAATTCAACTATTTAAAATACTTACTGTAATTCACAGTTTTTTTCTATTATTATATATTTTATTGTACTGCTGCTGTAAAGACAAGAAACTTCATGACATATGATATTAAACCTGATTAAAATATCAGTGAAACAGAGCCACAAAAAAATTAGTCCGGGCCTGAGCCATGAATGCAGCAGAAATCTGCAGCTGACCACGATACAGCTTGATCTCTGCTGAGCGGATACTCAGGCAGGGTGGGTGGGGGGGGGGGGAGGAGGGGAAACAGCACTGATAACACTCTGTACACCATGCCACATTGCCTCCAGTGGAACGCACCAGCTTCGACGCCTGTCTCCTGCCGGCTGTACACAGGTGGCACCGCAGCCTGAGGCCTAGTCCTTGCTATGGCCAAGGCCACAGAGCTTCCCCGCCTCCTGCCAATAAACCAGTGAATTGGACTTGCAGCATTCCACATTAACAATGTCCTAAAAGGTCTTGGTGATCACAAGGATGTCAGCAATTATATAAAGTAAATCTTTAATCGGGAACTATTTCTGGGCTGCCAATTTCCTTTTATTCAGATAACACAAAGTAGTAGAGCAAAAGGTCATTGTTCAGAAGAGAGGTTCCATCTGACTCATTGGCACCTCTTATCTTAACATAGAACATCAAAGGACAGTACAGGATTTTTCCGAGATCTATCGAAACCTTCCTCCCACTTAGCCTCCCATTTAACCGGCTGCTACATATCTCAATTCCTCAACAGCAGTTGTGAAGGGTTGTACAACAGGTACTCAACCAACATATACTGTAAGGATTGCTTTCATTGATATTTTTCCACTAAAGTCTGTTTAAAATATATCCTCCTGTCTGAGAAAATACTTAATTGGTCATGTAGTAATGAAAATAGATGGTGTGAAACAACTTGCAGAACTTAATATATTCATTCTGGATGCTGAGAAACCAAATTCTGCTCTGATCTCAGAACAGAGGCAATGTAGAGGACTGTTGGTTTTGTTTTGGATCTTTTTTCATCATCCCTTACCCAGGCTACCATGTCCCATTGCTGTTCATCACATGTAACTTCCACAAGCAAACAGACGGGTAAACAAATGGCACAATGTACACTCAGTGGCCACTTTATTAGGGACCTCCTATATCTAATCAAATGGTCACTGAGTGTTTGTTCTGGATCTTCTGCTGCTGTAGCCCATTCACTTCAAGTTTGGACATATTGTGCATTCGGACATGCTCTTCTGCAGACCACTACTGTAGCATGTGGATATTTGAGTTACTGTCGCCTTCCTGTCAGATTTGAACCAGTCTAGCTGTTCTCCTCTGACCTTTATCATCAATAAGATGTTTTTACCCACAGGACTGCTGCTCACTGGATTTATTTTTTCGTTTTTCACACCATACTCTGTAAACTTCAGAGACTGCTGTGTGTGAAAACCCTAGGAGATCAGCAGTTTCTGAGATACTCAAACCACCCCATCTGGCACAGTGAAAGTCACTGAGATCACATTTCTTTCCCCATTCTGATGTTTGGTCTGAACAATAGCTGAGCCTCTTGACCTCGTCTGCATGCTTTTATACATTGAGTTGCTGCCGCGTGATTGGCCGATTACATATCTGCATTAATGAGCAGATGTCCCTACTAAAGTGGCCACTGAGTGTAAATGTTTATTGATGTGAGCCTTTTGGCACATTACAGATGCACTGGCCTTTATGAATTTGCTTCAATGACAGTTTGGTTAGTTTGAACTTTGGAAATTGCAATCTCCTCATCAAAATTCTGACTCCATAGGAGCAGAGGCTGAAAATAAGTCAACCTTGGCATTAGACATGGCAAATTGCCACGATAAAGCTCCAGAGAACAAACGAAATCTATCTAGCCAAGCAAGATTAATACAAGATACTCACTTTGAATTCAACGCTCAGCCTCATAGGTTATTACACAAATATAATAAATTTTATTGGCCAAAGGACTGAGTAAGACATCAGACTACCTGATTATTTTTCTTTTCATCTGGATCTGCCTTTGAACTCAACACTGAGTGTTAAGGTCAATATTAAAAATAAATACAACAAAGTAAAATCAGAATGCAATCCAAATACTCAGCAACTTGGGCAGCATCTGCAGTGTTAAGGTTTCAAGTTATAGCCTGTCTCCAGAACGGCGAGCTGGGAGAAATGGTAACAACAGACTTAAAGATCAACTGTACTGGTCGTATATACTGATGTGTATTAGGAATTTGCTGTGATGTTTTGTAATGACAGGCAACAAAATAAAACATTCAGCAATTACAAAGAATAAAGAATTCTATAGAAAGTAAGGTTAGAAAGCAAGGTTCAATGTTCAAGGTACATTTATGTATGTATGCAGTAAACAACCCTGAGATTCGTCTTCATCACAGACAGCCGCAAAACAAAGATCATGGAAGCCTTTCAAAGAAAAAACATCAACCCACCCTCCACACGCGCAAAAAAACAATCGGGCAAACGGCAACGAGGACCTCAAACCCACCCATGTGCAAAAAACAGTTTGTGCAAACCCCCCACTCGTAAAAAACCCATGGCGCAAAACAGCAACAAGAACATCAACCCGCCCCTCCCATGCAAAAAAATCAAACAAATCGTGCAAACGGCAAAAAAGAACGGGCGGAAGTACAGAACATAAAAAGATATAACCAAAAGTCTCCAATTGACCTACAGTCTAATACATAAATCACAGGCATAGAACCTTGGTATCATCCTCTGACAGCATCGAGGGATCGGGAGACCACTTGAACACAGGGGCCTTCTCTTGGGAGCAGCCAGTGGGAGACCAGCACACACAGACACCTTCCTCTGGCAGCAACGAGCAAGAGCCTGGGTAGACGGCACTGGATACTCACTTACTTTCTGGAAAGGACAGATATAAGCAAAAAGTGTATAAATAGATCATTACAATGTAAATAGCATTGTAAAAAGTGGCTTAAGGTGTTTTACAATAAACCAATGACAAGGAGGAAGATTTGCATTCCTGTGGATGGCAGTGACACCAGGAGTTCAGTGATGTCCCAAGTGCAGAGGGAGAGGTGCAGATGCAGAATGAACAGTTCACTGAGTTTTACTAAGAGCTGTGCAGAACCAAAAAAGGGTGGCGGGGTGGAGATACGTCTCTACTAAAGGAGGTGTAGGGAACTTTTTCCCTCTGCTAGCCTGCAAGTCACCCTTGGGCAAGGTGTAGCACCTGCTTAGCCCCCGATCAGGGTCATGTGAAGCCATGGGAGCAGGTGGTGGATGGTCGTATGAGCAGCCGGTGCACATCACAAGTCCTGCTTGTGCGACCTCTGACGCCAGGCAGACAATCTCTGAAGAGTATTGCTAATGGCTGGGGTCACCTGTCTTGTAGAGACACTGCCCAGAAGATGGCAATGGCAAACCACTTCTGTAGAAATTTCCCAAGAACAATCATGCTCAAAGCCATGATCGCTCACATCAATATGACACGGCGCATAATGATGATGTCATACACACAGCACACAGCACACACAGTTACGTTAGCAGAAGATTGTACAGTCGCAAAAAAATATAACCCAGATCCCTGAGTGGCATGAAATATAGATTGATGGTGACCGGCATAAACATGAGCAAGTCTGCGGATGCTGGAAATCCAAAGCAACATCTTGCTCCCGATGGGGCCTCCTCTACGTTGGAGAGACCCATCCTAAATTGGGGTCTGCTTCATCAGGCACAGCTACTCCATTCGCCACAAGTGGATCTTCCCTGTGGCCAAACATTTTAATTCCAATTCCTATTCCAACATGTTAGTCCATGGCCTCCTCTTGTGCCACCAGCAGGTTGGAGGAACAGCACCTTATGTTCTGTCTGGGTAGCTTCCAACCTGGTGGCATGAATATTGATTTTTCCTTTTAGTAAATAAGATTTTCCTGCCCTCCTCATCTTCTTCTTTTCCCCGCTCTGGCCTCTTACATCTTCTCAGCTTCCTATCACTTCCCCCTGGGTCCCCTCCTCCTTCCCTTTCCCCTATGGTCCACTCTCCCCTCCTATCAGCTTCCTTCATCTTCAGCCCTTGACCTTTCACCTGGCTTCACCCATCACCTTCTACCTATCCTCTTTCCCCTCCCCCACCTTTTTATTCGGGCATCTCTCCCAGTCCTTCTCAGTCCTGAGGAAGGGTCTTGGCCCAAAACATCAACAGTTTATTCATATCAATAGATACTGCCTGACATGCGAAGTTCCTCCAGCATTTTGTTCGTGTTGTTTTTGATGATGCATGGGGCGTTGTCCCGCAGCCACATTTCTGCAAGAGCAATCACACAAAATTTTATGTTAGCACGTTTATCCTTATATTGTAGTGTACAACTGCTGTAAAATCTAATTCTCATGGCATTGATACCCTGTGTATGACAAACAAATACCTGAATCTGCAGAGATTCAGTATGACATCTGAAACTTTGACACACTTCTATAGATGTGTAGTAGAGAGTGTGTTGACTGACTGCATCACAGTCTGGTGTGGGAACACCAACGCCCTTGAACGGAAAATCTTATAAAAGGTAGTGGTTTTGGCCCAAACCATCACGGCTAAAGTGCTCCCAACCATTGAGCACATCTGCATGAAACACTGTCGTAGGAAGGCAGCATCCATCATCAGAGATCTTCACCACCCAGGACATGTTCTCTTCATGCTGCTGCTATCAGGAAGAAGGTACAAGAGATTCAGGCTTCACACCGCCAGGTTCAAGAACAGGTACTGCCCCTCAACCATCAGACTCTTGAAAGAAAGGGGATGACTACACTCAGTTGCCCCATATATATATTCTTTTTCTCTCTCCTTTTTCTCCCTCTGTCCCTCTCACTATAATCCTTGCCCATCCTCTGGGTTTTCCCCCCCTCCCCCTTTTCTTTCTCCCTGGGCCTCCTGTCCCATGATCCTCTCATATCCCTTTTGCCAATCACCTGTCCAGCTCTTGGCTCCATCCCTCCCCCTCCTGTCTTCTCTTATCATTTCGGATCTCCCCCTCTCACTTTCATATCTCTTACTAGCCCTTCTTTCAGTTAGTCCTGACGAATGGTCTCGGCCCGAAACATCGACTGTACCTCTTCCTAGAGATGCTGCCTGGCCTGCTGCGTTCACCAGCAACTTTGATGTGTGTTGCTTATCTCACTCTTAAGAATCTTTTATCTCATTATCTCATGTTCTCATTATTTATTGAAATTTATTTATATGGTATTTGTGTTTGCATAGTTCATTGTCTTCTGCACTCTGTTCAATCTTTCATTGATCTTGTTATAGTTATTATTCTATAGATTTGCTGAGTTTGCCCAGAAGAAAATGGATCTTAGCATTGTATATGGTGACATTTATATGCTTTGATAATGAATTTACTTTGAACTTCAACTTAGCTTAAAGGACCAATGAGTGACAAGAAGAAAAATGGTACTGGCTGAAATAACAGAGACACAGTGGCAGTGATTGACCACTGTTGAACTCAATATTGAGGCTGGAAGGTTGTCGAGATTGAAATGTTGCTCTTTAAACCTCTTTTTAGCTTCGCAGGAAGATGAAAGAGATTGCGGACAAAGAATTTCGGGAGGCAGTGAATTAAAATGACAAGTGGCCGAATGAAGTGAATGTGGCTGGTCAACATTCGCACATTAGGCCTCCCTGGTGGAAACTCTCCATGCGTCATCACTAATTGACGGCAGCAAAGAGATGGACGAGAGGAGTGGCTAATGAGAGGGATGAGAAATTGATGCTGTCTCAGAGAGTGTAAGTCTGAGTTAGGGGATAATACTGTGGCCAAATGGAAAAGCTTTACTCTGCCTTCATGGCATATTAAATCTAAATTTATATGTAATGTAATGTAAAGACAATTCTAACTGGCTGCATCACTGTCTGGTATGGGAGGAAGGAGGTTGTGAGGTGGCTCCTACATAGGATCAGTCAGCTGCAGGGTGTAAACTCAGTCAGTTCCATCATGGGCACCAGCCTCCGTAGTATCCCGGACATCTTCAAGGAACGGTGCCTCAAAAAAAGAGGTGTCCATCGTTAAGGACCCCCATCACCCAGGACATGCCTTGTTCTCATTGACAACATCAGGGAGGAGGTACAGGAGCCTGAAGACACACAGTCAATGATTCAGGAACAGCTTCCTCCCCTCTGCCATCCCATTTCTGAATGGACATTGAAATCATGAACAGTACCTTACTACTCTTTCATTTCTATTTTTGCACTACTTATTATTTAACTATTTGATATATATATTTACGTAATGCACATTTTTCCTCTGTTATCATGCATTGCAATGTACTGCTGCCGCAAAGTGGACAAATTTCACGCCACTTGCTGTTGGCATTAATCATATAACCATGTAACAATTACAACATGGAAACAGGCCATCTCAGCCCTTCTAGTCCATGCTGAACTCTTACTCTCACTTAGTCCCACCGACCTGCACTCGGTCCATAACCCTCCATTCCTTTCCTCTCCATATATCTATCCAATTTAACTTTAAACGACAACATCGAACCTGCCTCAACAACTTCTGCTGGAAGCTCATTCCACACAGCTACAACTCTCTGAGTAAAGAAGTTCCCCCTCTTGTTACCCCTAAACTTTTGTCCTCTAACTCTCAACCCATGCCCTCTTGTTTGAATCTTCCCCACTCTCAATGGAAAAAGTCTAACCACGTCAACTCTATCAATCCCCCTCATAATTTTAAACACCTCTATCAAGTCCCCCCTCAACCTTCTACGCTCCAAAGAAAAAAGACCTAACTTGTTCAACCTTTCTCTGTAACTTAGGAGATGAAACCCAGGCAACATTTTAGTAAACCTCCTCTGTACTCTCTCAATTTTATTGACATCCTTCCTATGATTCAGTGACCAGAACTGTATACAATACTCCAGATTTGGCCTTACCAATGCCTTATACAAATTCAACATTACATCCCAACTCCTATACTCAATGCTCTGATTAATAAAGGCCAGCAAACCAAAAGCTTTCTTCACCACCCTATCCACATGAGATTCCATCTTCAGGGAACTATGCACCATTATTCCTAGATCGCTCTGTTCTAAAGCATTCTTTAATGCCCTACCATTTACCGTGTATGTCCTATTTTGATTAGTTCTACCAAAATGTAGCACCTCACATTTTTCAACATTAAACTCCATCTGCCATCTTTCAGCCCACTCTTCTAACTGTCCTAAATCTCTCTGCAAGTTTTGAAAACCTGCCTCATCATCCACAGCATTAAACCTGATTCTGATGAAATTGTACCATCATGCATATAAAAATAAATTATCTTCGCTGGGAGATGCTGTCTTCTCGTTACTACTATCAATGAGGGGGTTTCTTCTTGAGCACAACACCTCTGCTGGGGCAAAGGCTGCCAACAGCAGCTTGCCAGAGCCCTCTGTCCTGGGCTGAAGGTTGATTGGCCCTGTAGCTTCCACTGTCACCATATGGCTTCATACGTCTTCTGGGCGAAAATCCTTCCTCTGCCAGGGATGAAGTCTTTGGAGCTTCTGTTGGCATTTCTTGAGCTTTGGGTTTTTTTTAAGGGGATGGGGTTGCTAGTCCCATGCCCAAGTCTCTGCCTTTCACGGCCAGGCTTGGGACTGTCCATGACAGTGTTCAGTAAGGAGGCACAGGTGGATGAAAAACCCCGCTCAGTGATTCGGAGACAAACTCTTCCCTCCGTAATCAGATATCTAAGTGGTCCATGAGCTCATGAATACCATTTTCATACATTTTTTGCATTACTTATCTTCGTAATTGATTCTAAATCTAATGTCTTAACATTGCATTGCTGCTTCAAAACCACAAATTTCATGTCAAATCAGTGATAACACTGGACAACAAAGATTTTGCTTCCTGAATACTTTTGGGCATACCTTATGGATTTTTGACTGCTAATCATGAAAATCATCATGAAGTTTCCCTATCATGCACCATTTTTTTGAAATTGCCTATATTTGCTATTTCAATTTATAACTCAAGCCAGAATAACTGATGCCAAGATTAAGGAAGGCATTTTTGTTGGTCCACAAATCAAGCAGATCATCAATTTATAATTCAAGTCAATTAAAATGTTGCCCACAATATAAGCTGTAAAGCTTTCTATCTTGTCCAAGCATACCTGGGCAAGCTCAGGCAGGGCAGGTGCTGCATGGCAGGACAGATGTTAGAAAGGGCTATAAAAGCATCACACACAGATGACACTATGCATTGAGTTTACATGGATATCGGTTTGCAATCACTTTGATGCACATGCTCTACATGCACAGAATATTGTGTGTTCTCATTACAATAAAGTAATTGTATTTTCAGGAGTATTTCTGATAGCAAAATGCCTTGTCAATGTTACAACAGCTGCGATACTTTCTGTTATATTTGTTGCGAGCATACGCTTATATCTCAAAGACAGAGCATGAGTCACCTTATTAAAAAAGCCTATGAGCTCTACTCTGGGTGTAATATTGGCGACCAAGACAAATCTTGGGCTCTTCACGTTTCCTGCATTCCCATTTAGACTTCATCCTTGCAAATCTTGGTGCTGTCAGTGACGAGCACGGTGAAAGGTTTCACCAGGACATTGCGGTCATGGAGAAACGGTATCAGGCCAACTGGAATCCATCAATGCTGGCTGATTATTGTTGGACCTTTAAGCAAGTAGCCTCAGACACTGAGTACAAATGAAAATCACCAACAGAACATTTTTAGCTTAGTTGAACTATTGCAAATCGTCAGCACTATTATGCAATTAAACACATTATAGTCAATAATAGATAATTTCTTGTTTCTCCAAACTCCTACGTGTTACAAGTAGTCTGGAATTAGATTAGTATTCAGCTTTAAGCTGTCTATCACAAACACATAAAATGGCTGAGGAAGCAGCATTGTAGAAAAAAAAATGTCCAGTCTAATAAATCATATTCTGATTCGTGGTTGAAAATCTTATTGGTAAACCATAATTCATTGGTAATAGTGTGACATCACGTATTGAATCAGAGTCCTTCAGCACAAATACGGGCCCTTTTTCCCGACTCATTTATACTGACCAAATTGTTAACTTGAATGGGTGTTCAACGCCATCTACTAACCTCTTGCACGCTGCTGTCAGAGGAAGGTGTCTGTGTGCGACAGTCTCTCTCTCCCCCTCACTCGCTGCTCCCGGGGGAAGGTCCCGGTGTGCAAATGATCTCTTTCTCGCTCCCTCGATGGCGCCAGAGTCCTGGGTCTTGTGCAAGGTTTAATCGGCGTGGTTTGTGGATTGGATCCTGCTTTTGGATCCTTTTGTTTGGTGCTATTTTGTGCAATTTTGATAGGGGCAGCCTGCAGACAAGAAATGCCACAGTGCTAAATTGAACTGAACTGAAGACGCCCGGACTCTTTAGATGACAACTTTATGGGTTGGTGTTTTACATTCTGCGTATTTCACTTTTTTTGCCATTAGTGCAATTTGCACTTTTGTCTGTTGGAGGAGTTGATGTTTTTCTTGAATGGGTTCCACAGTTTTGTGATGAAACTCAGCGCTGTGTACTGCATATGTACTTTGATAATAATCTAATTCGAATGTCCAACATTTGGCTTATTTTCCTCTGAACCTGATTGTTGTAATTGTTCCTGCTTCTACCATGTCAGTAAACCGCTTCCCTTCCGGCCCTTTCCTCCCCCCTCCTGATCTAACCAGCTCTACCTGCAACCAGCTCAGTCCCCCTCGTCCTGGTCCTTTCCCCTTCCTCCACCCACTCCATTTGCCCATCGCCCACACGGGCTCCCTTCTCCCCACTGATCATCTACCCACCACTGGTTCCCACAACCAATGACTCACTTTCATGGACTCTTCATCTCATGTTCCCGATATTTATCGCTCATGAATTTATTATTGTTGTTTTTTCTTTTTTGCATTTGCACAGTTTGTTGTCTTCTGCACTCCATCTGAACACCCTAGTTGGACGGTCTTTCATTGATTCTGTTATGGCTATTATTCTATGGACTTATTGAGTGTGCCTACAAGAAAATTAATCTCAGGGTTGTCTGTGGTGACATATATGTACTTTGATAATAAAATTCACTTTGAATTTGAAATTTGCCTTTCGCACCTCACTCAGTTGGTTCTATGCTTCGCCTTCCTCTCCTATTAGATTCCACCATCTTCATCCCATTGTCACCTCCACCTGTCACCTCCCATTTTCTGTTGCTACTACCACTCTCCTCTCCTCCATCTACCCATCGCCCCTCCTCACCTGGATCCACCTAACACCTCACAGTTCCTGTTACCAATACCACTTTCTTCTCACAACACACACAAAAAGTGCTGGTGGAACGCAGCAGGTCAGGCAGTATCTGTAGGAAGAGGTATAGTCAATGTTTCGGGCCAAGACCCTTCGTCAGGACTAACTGAAAGAAAAGATAGTAAGAGATTTGAAAGTGGGAGGGGGAGGGGGAGATCCGAAATGATAGGAAAAGACAGGAGGGGGAGGGATGGAGCTAAGAGCTGGACAGGTGATTTGGCAAAAGGGATACGAGGCTGGAGAAGGGAGAGGATCATGGGACAGGAGGCCTAGGGGGAGAAAGAAAGGGGGAGGGGGTGAAAAACCTAGAGGATAGGCAAGGAGTTATAGTGAGAAGGACAGAGCGAGTAAAAAGAGAGAGAGAAAGGGGGAAAGAAAGAAAGAAAATAAATAAATAAATAAATAAATAAATAAGGGATGGAGTACGAAGGGGAAGTGGGGCATTAATGGAAGTTTCAGAAGTCAATGTTCATACCATCAGGTTGGAGGCTACCCAGACGGAATATAAGGTGTTGTTCCTCCAACCTGAGTGTGGCTTCATCTTTACAGTAGAGGAGGCCGTGGATAGACATGTCAGAATGGGAATGGGATGTGGAATTAAAATGTGTGGCCACTGGGAGATCCTGCTTTCTCTGGCGAACAAAGCATAGGTGTTCAGCAAAATGATCTCTCAGTCTGCGTCGGGTCTCGCCAATATATAGAAGGCCACATCGGGAGCACCGGATGCCGTATATCACCCCAGCTGACTCACAGGTGAAGTGTCGCCTCACCTGGAAGGACTGTCTGGGGCCCTGAATGGTGGTAAGGGAGGAAGTGTAAGGGCATGTGTAGCACTTGTTCCGCTTACAAGGATAAGTGCCAGGAGGGAGATCGGTGGGAAGGGATGGGGGGACGAATGGACAAGGGAGTCGCGTAGGGAGCGATCCCTGTGGAAAGCAGAGGGGGGAGGGGAGGGAAAGATGTGCTTAGTTGTGGGATCCCGTTGGAGGTGGCAGAAGTTACTGAGAATTATATGTTGGACCAAGAGGCTGGTGGGGTGGTAGGTGAGGACCAGGGGAACCCTATTCCTAGTGGGGTGGCAGGAAGATGGAGTGAGAGCAAATGTGCGTGAAATGGGGGAGATGCGTTTGAGAGCAGAGTTGATGGTGGAGGAAGGGAAACCCCTTTCTTTAAAAAAGGAGGACACCTCCCTCATCCTGGAATGAAAAACCTTATCCTGAGAGCAGGTGCGGCGGAGACAGAGGAATTGCGAGAAGGGGATGGCATTTTTGCAGGAGACAGGGTGGGAAGAGGTATAGTCCATGGGAGGGAGGTGTTGGAAATTCATTAACTTTGCCTCCAACTTTCACCCTGCCCTCAAGTTTACCGGGTCCATTTCCGACATCTCCCTCCCCTTTCTTGATCTCTCTGTCTCTGTCTCTGGAGACAGCTTATCCACTGATGTCTACTATAAGCCTACAGACTCTCATATCCTCCACTGATGAGGCCATCAATATATTGGTGAGACCCGATGCAGGCCGGGAGATCGTTTCACTGAACACCTACCAGAGAAAGCAGGATCTCCCAGTGGCCACACATTTTAATTCCACATCCCATTCCCATTCTGACATGTCTATCCACGACCTCCTCTACTGTCAAGATGAACCCACACTCAGGTTGGAGGAACAACACCTTATATTCCGTCTGGGTAGCCTCCAACCTGATGGCTGAACATTGACTTCTCTAACTTCCGTTAATGCCCCACCTCCCCTTCGTACCCCATCCCTTATTTATTTATTTATTCTCCCCCCCCCCCTTTTTTCTCTCTTTTTTCTCCTTCTGTCCCTCTCACTATAACTCCTTGCCCATCCTCCGGGTTCCCCCCCCCCTTTCTTTCTCCCTAGGCCTCCTATCTTCCATGATCCTCTCCCTTCTCTGGCCTCGTATCCCTTTTGCCAATCAACTGTCCAGCTCTTGGTTGCATCCCTCCCCCTCCTGTTTTCTCCTATCATTTCTGATCTCCCCCTCCCCCTCCCACTTTCAAATATCTTACTAACTCTACTTTCAGTTAGTCCTGATGAAGAGTCTCGGCCCGAAACGTCGACTGTACCTCTTCCTAGAGATGCTGCCTGGCCTGCTGCGTTCACCAGCAACTTTTATGTGTGTTGCTTGAAATTCCAGCATCTGCAGGTTTCCTCATGTTTCCACTCTGTTCTCCTCCATCTACCCATTGCCCCCATTGCCCCTCCTCACCTGGATCTACCTATCACCTCCCAATCTCTGTTACTACTAACACTCTCCCCTCCTCCATCTGCCTATCGCCCATCCTCACCTAGACTCACTCCTCTATCTACCTGCTGCCCACCACCCCCCTCACCTGGATCCACCTGTCATCTTCCACTCTTGCTTTCTTTTTATAATCGGCAATCTCCCCAGCTTCTTTCAGCCCAGATGAAGGATCTCAATGTGTGGTGTTAAATTTCCAGTGCCCTCTACCTGACCAGTTGAGTTTCGCCAGCAACTTGTCTGTTGCTTCAGGTCCCACCGTCTGCAGTCTCTTGTGTCTGCCAAAGGGTTTCGGCCCACAGCGTCGGCTGTTTACTCTTTTCTACAGATGCTGCCTGGCCTGCTGAGTTCCTCCAGCGTCTTGTGTGTGTTGTTTGGTTTTCCAGCATCTGCAGATTCTCTCTTGTTTCTCCTATGTCTGTATTGAGTTTCCATACTGGGACGGCAGCTGGAGACATTAATTGGAGACCTGTTCACTACCACAATCTGGAATACTGGAAAGCAGAAGAGAAATAATGTAACCTTTGTAACTCCTGTACTTATAATAAAGATAATTACTGTAATTTACATTATGACACAGAAAGTATGTTAGTAATTTATGCAACACATAAAAATAAAGAAAGAAATGTGCACTGTCATTGAGTCATAGAAAAGTACAGCACAGAAACAGACCCTTCAGCCCATCTAGTTCATGCCAAACCAGTAAAACTGCCTACTCCCATCCACCTGCAATGGGACCATAGTTCTCCGTTCTTATGTTGCAAGAAAACTTAAGATTGTTATAGTAGATGATTTTAACTTCTCACATATTGACAGGGACACTCATACCGTGAAAGGACAAGATGGGATAGAGTTTGGAAAATGCATTCAGGAAGGATTGCTTCATCAGTGCATGGAAGTCTGAATGAAAGAGAATGCTATACTGGGTCTGTCATTTGGGAATGAGACAAGGCAGGTTACAGAAGTTGGGCCACACTTTGAATCTAGTGATCACAATGCCATTAAGTTGTAAATATGTAAAAAGAGAGGTCTGGTCCATGGGTTGAGATTCCAAATTGGAGAAAGGCCAATTTTGATGGTATCAGAAATAATCTAGCAAGTGTAGATTGGGACAGGCTGTTTTCTGGCAAAGGTGTATTTGGTAAGTGGAAGGCCTTCAAAAGTGAAATTTTGAGAATACAAAGCTTGCCTTTGCCTGTCAGAATACAAGGTAAAGATAACAGGTGTAGGGAATCTTGGCTTTCAAGAGATATTGAGGCCCTGATTAAGAGGAAAAAGGTGTACAGCAGGTAGGAACAAATGAGTTGCTCATGGAGTATAAGATATGCAAGAGAACACTTAAGAAAGAACTCAGGAAGTCAGAAAGAAGGTGTGAAGTTGCTCAAGCAGACAAGGTGATGGAGAATCCTAAGGGATTCTACAGATACGCTAAGAGCAAAAGGATTGCAAGTGACACAATTGGTCCTCTGGAAGACCAGAATGATAATCCACGTGCAGAGCCAAAGCAGATGGGGGAGATCTTAAATGATTATTTTGTATTTGTATTTACTCATGAGATGGATACAAGATCTATAGAAGTGAGGAAGAGTAACATCAACTTCATGGACCCTGTACAGATTACAGAAGAGGAGGTGTTTGCTGTCCTGAGGCAAATCAGAGTGGATAAATCTTCAGGGCCTGACAAGGTGTCCTATGGGAGGCAAGTGCAGAAATAGCTGGGACCCTAACAGAGATATTTATATCATCCTTAGTGACGGACAGATACCAGGGAATTGGAGGACAGTCAATGTTGTTCCGCTGTTTAAGAAAGGCTCTTAACATAATCCAGGAAATTATAGGTCAGTGAGTCTGACATCAGTTGTGGAAAAGTTATTGGAAGGTATTCTAAGGAACACCTTTGACTGTACATATACACACACACACATACACACATATACTTCCTACCATAATTTACAGTATTTTATTATTATGTATTGCATTGTACTGCTATCGTATAACAACAACTTACGCAACATCTGCCAGTGGGAAGTATATGTATGTATGTATGTATCCCCTAATTTAAAGCATTATATATGTAAATATATATATTTACATATGCATATATATACATTTAAATTAGGTAGTGCAAAAAGAGGAAAAAAGAAGTGAACATGAACACTACCTCACTAACCTTTTTTATTTCTACTTTTGAACTACTTATTTAATTTAACTATTTATTATATATATATATATATATATATATATTTACTGTAATTCACAGATTTTTTCTCTATTTGTATGTATTGCATTGTACTGCTGCTGCAAAGTTAACAAATTTCCGGACATATGTCAGTGATATTAAACCAGATTCTGGTATCCACGCATCCTGTACCTCCTTCATGCCCCAAGGGTAGGTTGGATTGACGCCAGGGCGAAGGATGGGTGAAGAAATTTACCGGAGATCGTCCGCAATGAGTGGGCCTCTGCTGTAATCACTTGCCAGGAATCTCACTTGTGTCAAAGATCAGTTTATCACTTCTCTATGCTGGCCTGATATCTGAGTCATTCACATTCACAGGTGAGTGACTTTTCACAGTGATGGGGAAGTTTACACAGGCATTATCAGTTCCGATGAAAGGTCTCAATCTGAAACGTCGACTGTTTATTCTCCTTCACAGATGCTGCCAGATCTGTCAAGCGTCTTCGACATTTTGAGCGTATTGCTCGAGATTTACAGCATCTGCAAGATCTCTCGTGTTTACATCTGCATTGGATGCTTATACAGTATAAACAATATAATATTTTTTCTGACAATCTGCTAAACCCATCTGTCTTTGATCCACAGCGTAGTGTTCCTCTTATGCAACATCAATAAAACAAACATTTTTAAACTTGATGGAACACGCTTTTAAATACAGGATAACGAATTCAAGAATGATTGCCAAGCATTTATGTCACTGAGATTTGGATGATACATTAATTTAATTTAATTTTATAGAGATAGAACATAGAACATCACAAATCTACAGCACATTACAGGCCCTTTGGCCCACAATGTTATGCCAACCATGGAAGCTGCCTAGAATTTCCCTAGTGCATAGCCCTCTATTTTTCTAAGCGCTAGGAGTATCTTAAAAGACCCTATTGTATCTATCTCCACCACTGTCATTGGCAGTGCATGCCACACACCCACCACTCTCCATGTGAAAAAATTACCTCTGATAACCCCCTTGTACCTACTTCGAAGCACCTCAAAACTATGCCCCTCATGTTAGCCATTTCAGCCCTGGGAGAAAGCCTTTGGCTATCCACATGATCAATGCCTCTCATCATCTTATACACCTCTATCAGCTCACCTCTCACTCTGTCGCTCCAAGGAGAAATGGCCAAGTTGACTCAACCTATTCTCATAGGGTATGCTCTCCAATCCAAGATACAGCACAGAATAGGCCCTTCTGGTCCTTTGAGCTGCGTTGCCCAGCAATTCCCCAATTTTAATCCTAGCCCAATCACGGGACAATTTACAATGACCAATTAACCTACAAACCAGTACTTCTTTGGACTGTGGGAGGAAACCGGAACACCCAGAGGAAACCCACACAGTCACAGAGAGAACGTAAGAACTACTTACAGGCAGTAGTGGAAATTGGCCACCTGTACTGTAAAGCGTTGTGCTAATTACTATGCTACCATGCCGCCCAAAGGATGGTATAATAGGCCAGGGGAAACCAAACTCTGTTCTGAAGTCGGGGCGTAACATTACAGACTGGAAGCCATCCTTCTTTTCTCTTAGAATGCGGTGTTGTTGATCTTAGGCTTGCAAACAACACAGACAAAATGCTGGAGGAACTCCGCAGATCAGGCAACATTTATGGAAATGGATAGGCAGTCGATGTTTCAGGCCGAGGCCCCTGAGAAGGAAGCGGGAAGAACACAAAGAGCTTGGGGAAGGGAAGGAGGATAGCTGGAAGGTGATTGGAGGAGCCAAGTGGGTGGGAAAGGTCCAGAGTGGAATCTGATAGGGGAGGAGAGTGGACCATGGGAGAGGCAACCTCATGTACAAAGTTCAAAGTAAATTTATTATGAGATTTAATTTCTGGCAGGCATTTACAGGAAGAATTAAGTAAATGCAACAGAAGCTGTGAGAAACCATACATAAACAAAGACTGATGAGCAACAAACAGCAATGGCCACTGTACGAAAAAAGTAAAATGTTGCCAAAAATATAACACTGAGAACCTGAGTTGTAAAAGAGTCCTTGAAAGTGAGTCTGTAGGTCATGAATTCAGTTTGGTGTGACCAATGGCGACCTCCTTCAGATAGCTTATGAAGCTACTTCTTTTACTTCTTGCCTCTTTCAAGTATGACTCTACTACTAAGCTGCGAGCGATTGGAACCTCTGACGTACATTTTGATGGTGCGTATTAGAATGGTTGCCTCCCGTTCCTGGACATTCTAATACAATGGAAAACAGACGGTAGCCTCTGTACTGTGTCTATCAAAAGCACACTCACATGGACTTATACCTCAACAATAACAATCATCACTCCTGCCAACATAGAGCCGTTCTTTCTACTTTGATTAACCATGAGAAAACTATTTTGGACTCGGAGAGTCTCACGATGAAATAAGACCATTTAGCACAATGTTCCTGCAGAGTGCCTACAAGGTGAAGGAAATCGATTAGGCCCTTAAAAGGACTAAAAGAAAAACCAGGAAACCTAACAACAAGAAGGAACCCAACTCTACCACCTGCCTTCCCTATATTTCCACAGTTTCTGGAAGGATCCCCAGGATTCTGAAGAAATACCGGATTAATACCATGCACAAACCCATAAGGAAGCTCAAATCACTTACGTGAGTCATAGGTGACCTGGGACTCAGGACGACTGGTGTTTATAGGATTCCCAGTGAATGTGCAGTAGCATATATCAACTAGTCTGGATGCGCTGGGGAAACCCGCATCAAGGAGCACAGGAGCTGTATCCATTGGGATTACCTGGAAAGATCGGCAGTAGCAGAACATTACATAGACAATGGTCACAGGATTGACTTTAGCAGCACAAAGCTACTGTGCTGCATCAATGGCTTTTGAAGCCGCCTGATGAAGGAATCCATTAACATATGACTAGAGAATAAGAATTTTAACGAAGGCAGCAATCTCGCTCTAAGTAAGAACTGGAATACCATTTTAAGCAAGGTTGAACAGCGTAAACCTGATTAGTTGAAGACTAACCAATCAGGAGGGACAGACGGCATGGCACATAATAATGGTGATGATGTATGATGTTGTGTACAAAGGGCCCAAAGCATTGTTGAACATCTCTACCACCCATCCCACAATCTCTTTGACCCACTGCCATCCAGAAGGAGGTACAGAAGCATCAGGAATAGGCCTCCCAGAGTAGGTAACAGCTTCCTACCTCAGGCTGTGAGATTAAAGAACAGCTTGCCTCCACCAAGGTCTCGTCACTAGGACAGCGAGTTGCTGACTGTTTACCTGTGCATTTTGATACCTGCGGTAATATTTTGTTTTACATGCTGTGTATAATGTACGTTTGTATGGGGGCACCGTGACCCAGAAGAAAGTTGTTTCATTTGGTTGTATATATGTACAGTCAAAGGACAATAAACTTGAACTTAAGCTCTACCCCAAGCCAATATTATCAACAATCTATTTCAATTAAACTTCTGTTGACTGAATATGTAAATGTCTTATCTGTGACATATTGGGGAGGGGAGAAGAAGATGGTGGCATGACATAACATGCGCGGCCGCTGCAAGTGACATCGTATTCGTTAAAATAGGGGCTGTGAACAATCCTGATTTGATGGAGACGGACGTGAGAGCACGGAGGAACATCTGGAGAAACTTCTGAAATGCCTGCTTTGCTGCCGCTGCTACTGTGTGATCGAGAATCTCCGGAGGGGAAGGCCCCAAATCCTCAGCTTTGTCTATTGCCTGTTGCTGGGGCCGGGGTCAAAGCGCTCAGCAGAGATGGTGTTCGGTGCTCAGTGTCGGAGAGCTGGTCGAAGGCTCGAAGTTTTCGGACGGACTCGGAGTCGGACTGTGGTCGGGTGCTTGCAGGATGCTGCATTGGCAAGTTTGCGGTGCTGGAAGCTCCGTCTGCATGAGATGTTGGGACTTTCGAGAGACTTTGAGACTTTTTACCATGCCCATGGTCTGTTCTTCCATCAAATTACGGTATTGCTTGCACTGTTGTAACTATATGTTATAATTATGTGGTTTTTGTCAGTTTTTTTAGTCTTGGTTTGTCTTGTGTTTCTGTGATATCATTCTGGGGGAACAAAATGTATCATTTTTTAATGCATGCATTACTAAATGACAATAAAAGAGGACTGCGTGTCCTCATAATCTAATCTAATCTAATATCTTGATATCTTAAATAAGGTGAGAGGTGATTTGATAGATGTGTACAAGATGATAGTGTGGAAAGCCAAAGAACATGAGTTGTAAACAGTTCTTGAAAGTGAATCTGTAGGTCATAGAATCAGTGTAGAGAGGTGGGAGGGAAAGGTTTAGGTTGATCTTAGATTAGGTTCAAAGATTGGGACATGCTTGTTCCAAAGGGCTTGTACTGTGCGGTAAATTTCTATGTTCTATGTTCAAACGCTTAATAATCATTATCTGCATACACATCATGATCCAATAATATTACATCAAGATAAACCACCCTCTATCTATTCTTCTCATTGCCGCAATAAAGCAGCCAGCTTAATCAAAGACCCAACTCATCCTCATTCCTTCTTCTCCCTTCTACAAAAGCTTGATAATACATACCACCAGGCTCAAGGACAGCTTCTATCCACCTGTTACAAGACTATTAAGTGGTTCCCTAATATGATAGGATAAATTCTTGACCTCACTATCGAACTCGTTATGATCCTGCATGTTTTTTGTCTAACCTGCTCTGCAATTTCTCTGTAGCTGTTCCACTTTATTCTGCACTGTTATTGCTTTACCTTGTACGACCACAATGTGGGGAGTATGGGCGGTCCAGAGAGGGCCGTCACCTCTGGTGAAGGGACTTGTCGTGTCCATTCTGGGACAGCTCACTCACCTCTGGTCCCCCACCAGACATTCAGCTCTCACTCGTGTCTCCAAGCAAATGTTTGCATGCGACAGTGGCCACAGCCCGGTACACTGCTTCAACAGGCGGGATAAACCAGGAGAGGGTAGCCAACGGGCCTCATACCCCAGTGAGATAGGGACACGCAAAGTCAGCTCTAGCAGACAGGGCAGATGAGATCTACAGCAAGACCCAACGGCCAGGAAGATGGTACTGCAACACTTCATGGAGAGTAAAAGACATGACAAGCTACTGAAGCCTTCATGGTCATCCACTGTAACCAAGGAAGAACCCAGTTTGTGATGTTTGTTCGTACCACTGGACCAGGATTTTTGAGGATGAGGGAGTGGAACTGCCCTAATGCAATGGCCTTTCCATTTTAAAAACTCTCCCGCACAGTTTTCCTATCATTGTCGGACATGATGGACAATGAACACTACATTACACTGTGGAATGAGTAGATCTGTATGAACAGATTGCAAGACAAGCTCCTCACTGCACCTCAGCACATGTAACAATGCAAAAACAATTGCAATTCCTTTTCTAAATAATTTTGTAACCAGGTCTAATTACATTCCAGGCCTGAGATATAAATTACAGCTTAGGTGGCTGGTTTATTTAGAGGTAGTTTTAGGTCATTTAAATGTCAATAATAAGATTATAGGTGTAACCTTAACCTTATGAACTAAATAATTTATGTTTGCTTTGGGAGCAGGTGATGTCTCTTGTATGTTGCCATTTCTAATGAATTTTTTAAAAAATTCTCAAAGTACCACTCCAAGGAAGATCAGGACTGTTCCCTATGGACCTATATTAGACATGTCTTCCTGCACTGTGTTTCATAACTCCTACTGTCTTCTGTCCTGAACTGACATGGATAACTTCATTCACCACCACTCTGAACTGATTCTACAACCTACAAAGCTCATGCTCAACAACTGCTTACAACTCAAGTTCTCAGTGCAATTTTTTTGTATTTTGCACAATTTTGTCTTCTCTTGCACATCAGTTGGTTGCCAGTTGTTTTTATAAAATTCTGTTGTATTTTTTGTCTCTGTAAATGCCTGCAAGAAAATGAATCTCAGGGTAGTTTCATACTTTGATAATGATGTCGTATCCGTTAAATAGGGGCCGTGGACAATTCTGATTTGATGGAGGACGGACGTGAAATCACAGAGGAACATCTGGAGAAATTTCTGAAACGCTCGTCCGCTGCTGTTGTTATTGTGTGGTCGGGATTCTTTAGGAGGGTAGGCCTCAAAATCCCTGGCCTTGCCTGCTTTTGGCGACCGAGAAGGAGGCCGAATTGCACGGGCAGAGATGACGCTCAGTACTCGGTGTCGGGGAGCTGACCAGAGCTCGAAGTTTTCGGATGACTCAGAGTCAGATTGTGGTCGGGCATGGCAGGGAGAGTTTTTCTTCCCTCTCGCGTCTGCGTGAGATGTGGGACATTTGAGAAACTTTGAACTTTACTGTGCTCACGGACTTTCTTCATCAAGTTATGGTATTGTTACACTATTGTAACCATATGTTATAATTATGTGGTTTTGTCAGTATTTTCAGTCTTGGTTTGTCCTGTGTTTTGTGGTATCACACCGGAGGAAATAATGTATCATTTCTTAATGCATGCATTACTAAATGACAATAAAAGGGGACTGCGTATCTTCATAATCTAATTTACTTTGAACTTTGACATTCTTGAACCTTATACTTATTGGATCTGATTGGGAATAAATAAAGTCTTTATAGAATTTGGTAAGGCTTTTCCCGAGATCCTAGCTCATCCTGGATTGATTGGGAATCGCACTGGGAATAAATTGGATCTGACCTGGAATGAGTAGGGCCTTTACAGAATCCAGAAAGACTTTTGACGTGATCCTACATGGTAGGCTCAACCTGGAGCTAAGGCACAAGGGATCCAAGCACTCTCTCCCAGTTTCACCTGTCATGTGCCACCTTGACTTCCCTCTCCTGGTTTCACCCATCACCTGCCATCTTGACCCTCTCTCCCCCTTCCAGTCTCAGCTATCACCTGCCACCTTGACCCCTCTCCCTCTCCTGGTTTCACCTATCACCTGCCATCTTATTCTTCTTCCTCCCCTCCACCCACTTCTCTGTACTAATTCTGTTTCTTATTCTGATCCCTTTCCCCTTTCCATTTCAGTCCTGATGAAGGGTCTCGGCCTGAAACTGTTCACTCTTTTCCATAGATGCTGCCTGACCTGCTGAATTCCTCCAGCATTGTCTGTTTATTGCCTTGAATTTCCAGAATCTCTTGTGCTTATGATTTGATGTTCCACTTTGATCTCTTCGAAGGGTGCCTTCCTTGAAGAAGATTAATTTTTCTCTTCAATGGAAGTACAGTGAGATACTCACTGCTCCCCCTCTGTGATCTCTCCTGCCCTCCAACTCTTTGGCCATGTCACCTTTTAGCTACCCTAATTCCCCTTCCCGCCACCTTTTTATTCTGGCGTTTACCACCCCCCCCCCATTTCCTTTCCCGTCCTAGAGAAGGGTCTCTAATCTCTGACCTGCTGAGTTCCTCCAGCATTTTGAGTATGTTGCTTTGGATTTCCAGCATCTGCAGACTTTCTCATGTCCAAGGTGCATTGTCAAAGTAGAGCAAAAATTGACTGGGTGATAGGAGGTGGATGGCAGTGGAAGATGGGTGATTTTCTGACTGGAAGTCTGTAAAATGGTGCACGGCTGGGAACATTGTAGGTTGCAATATGAGCTGGATGAGAATGTGAGGGTTTGATTAGTAAGTCTGCAGATGACACGAAAGCTGGTGAGGTTTTAAATAATAAAGAAAAGTGCATGAAAGTACAGATCAATTGGGAAGTTGGATGGAATGATGGCAAATGGAATTTAATTGAGACAAGCACTTTGGGTGGGCATCTTTTCTTGAGAAATATGCAGGACAGTAAATGGCAGGAAACTTAGAAACATTGATTAACAGAAACATTGGTGTAGAAGCCCACAGCTCCCTTAAAGTAGAAATACATCCAGATAAGGTAGTGAAGAAAGTTTTTTATTATTTTATTGCGATACAATGCGGAATAGACCCTTCTGGCCCTTCGAGCCCTTTGAGCCACGCTACCCAACAACCCCAGTTTTAATCTGGCTGAACTATGGGACAATTTACAATGACCAACTAATTTATTAAAAGTATGCCTTTGGACTGTGGGAGGATACCACACCACCCGGACGAAACCTGTGTGGTCACGAGGAGAACGTACTGACAGGCAGCGGTGGGAATAGAACCCAGGTCGCTGGTACTATAAAGCGGTGTGCAAACTGCCACACTACCATGTTGCCCAGTCGATCAATAGTTCAGTGGTTCCACTTAATATCAGAGAATATATACAATATACAACCTGAAATTCTTACTCTCCCCAGACATCCACGAAACAGAAGAAAGACCCCAAAGAATGAATGACAGGAAAAATGTTCGAATGCCAAAGCCCTCCTCCCCCGCACCATCCCACACACACACACAGCAGCAAAGCATCAACTCTTCCTCCGCTCCACTTGTCCCAGCAAAAAGCACGAGCCTCCCCATCACCCACCATGCAAGCTATTTTTGTCTTCACAGGCTGAGGCACTGAACGTCATGTTTCGGTTGAACACAGGATTGGTTTAAGACCGTAAGACCATAAGATATAGGAGCAGAAGTAGGCAATTCAGCCCATCGAGTCCGCTCTGCCAGTCAATCATAGGCTGATCCAATTCTTCCAGTTATCCCCACTCCCCTGCCTTCTCCTTGTACCCCTTGATGCCCTGGCTGATCAAGAACCGATCTAGTCGAGTGCACTCAGAGGTTTGTGCACAATTCTGGACAGCCCACTACAGAAAGAATGTGGTAGTAACAGAACATTGACCAGTACAGCATGGCACAGGCACTTCAGTCTACGCCTCTGATGTTGTGCCAACCTTTTTAACCTTCTCCAAGATCAAACTGACGCTTTCTTCTGATGTGCCCATCGTCATCAAGGGTGGGGGGTGGGGGAGCTAAGCAGGTGCTACACCTTGCCCAATGGTGACCTGCAGGCTAGAGGAAGGAAGGAGCACCTTACATCTCCTTTGGTAGAGATGTATCTCCACCGCACCACCCAATTGTAGAGTCTCTCAAATCTCCATAATGTATCTGCCTTTACCATAATCCTTAGCTGTGCTTTCCATGCACATACCATTCTATGTCTCCCCTCCTCACCTGCCCACCAGCTCCCTCTGGATTCCCTATTTCCCTTTCTTCAATGGTCCACTCTCCTCTCCAATTAGATTATACCTTCTTCTTCAGTCCTTTGAATCTTCCACCTATCCCCTCCCAACTTCTTACTTCAGCCCCGTCCCCCACCCACCCATTTTGCCCCTCACCTGATCTCACCTTCACATGCCAGCTTGTACTCCTTCGCCTCTCACCACCCCCTGCCCCCATCTTCTTATCCTGGCTTCTGTCCCCTGCCTTTCCAGTCCTTAAGAAACGTCTCGGCCTGAAAGGTCGACAGTTTGTATAGGCGATGCCTGACTTGCTGAGTTCCTCCGGCATTTTGTGTATACGATGCTTAAGATTTCAAGCATTGTGGAAGCTTACATATTGGCTTCTAAGCTCTGTATTAGATGATTACCAGATAATAAAAGCAAAGATTTAAAGCTTCCTTGAAGAAATGCAACTTGCCCACTGGTTGCTGGGAACCTCCCAAAGCAGAGGCCAAGCATTTGGGCAGGAATCGGGTACCTCAAAGTCATACAGTGGGAACTGACAGAAGTCCGATGTACTGTACGTGGCAGAAGGACTGTCTCCCCTCCCTACTAGACCCCACCTGCCTCATCTGCAGAGTTACACATTGACTTCATTGGCCACCTCATGACTCACAAAGCCAGAGTGGAAGTAAATCAAAGGAAAAGGAAAAAGAAGTCAAGCATAAGGATGACTTGACTTCCCTTCCACTGGCCATGATCAGAGCCTCTATGCTGGGGATGTTGGACTGAGAGATATTGGCGACACTGGTTTTCTTATGCTACCAATAGATGTGGAGGATATTATAGGTTAATTTGTACTGTACCCTACAATATCTAATTTATATGTGTAATTCCCTGATTAAGATTTTACTGCTAATGCTGTAGGGTATATCATTTAGCAGTTTTCTGTAGAAGCAGTGTGTCCTGCTGGTAGTGTTTGGGTTACCGTTAAAGATAAGAGGTTGTGATGTTCAATTTAGGAACGTTGGGTCAGTCAATCAGGATGGTGGAATTGGGTGATGGTTCTGGAGAAAGCTGAGTGGAGATGATTTGCTGGAGTGGCCCTCATCTATAAGATCATAGACATCAGAGCAGAATTTGATCATTCAGCCCACTGAGTCTGCTCCACCATTCCATCATGGCTAGCGTATTATCCCTCTCAACCCCATTCTCCCACCTTATCCCTGTAACTTTTGATGCCCTGACCAACCAAGAACCTAGCACCTTCCACTTTAAATGATTCGGCCTCCACAGCCGCCTGCGGCAATGAATTCCATAGCTTCATCACCCTGCTGGCACAACATCCAACATCCCAGGCACAGATATCCCACGTCAGCGTCGCTGGCCTTCGAACACGGAGCAGAGAATTAGTCCACAACTTGACCTCTATTTCCCCCACGTTCCTTTCCTTAAACCCTAACCTGACCCGTAACTCCCTCCCTGTCCCAAAAGCTATCTTTATCTAACGCTCGGTAAGGTTTCACTGCTTTTGTAATGGTTTCTCTGTAAGGTTTTACTCCTAATGTAATTGTTTCTTTGTAGCAGCAGTGTTTGGGTTATGACTAGAGATAACGGGGACTTTGGAATATCAAATGAGAGGCGTGTTGTTTCCTTCGTGCGTGTCTAAGAGAAGGTATTCCTGGGCTTTTGTTCAGCAGAAAATGGAGAGACAAAATCCCCATCAGAGAGGTCATAGACTGCAGGACTGAGTGGACATGGAATGGGGTCGGGAGTTGACGACAGCCAGAGGAAATCGATGGAGAACGGACGGACAGGGAAGTCATGAGCTCCAACACATGCAATAGACTGTTTCATTAAAATGTGCCCTTTTCTTTTTGTTTTCTTTACTAACCCTCTAGTCAAGTTAAGATTTATAAAGCTAAATAATTTAATTGCATATGATGTACTGTTTGTTATTTCGTGGTCTGATTTGTAACAGGGGAAAACATCACGCGGCGTCCACACAAACGAGATTTCTAGTTTGGCTGGGCTGAAGGCTGTCTTCCCCTAGATTAATGCCGCTATCCGAACTTGAGGATTATGCTTACAAACTAGAGAACAATAATTACGAAGAGCTAAATCTGAACAAAGACTGAAAGGAGATTGCAGTTTGGCACCATCTTGGAGTAGTGTGCATATACTTTGATGATAATAAATTTTATTTCAAAGTTCAAATTAAATTTATTATCAAAGTACATATATGTCACCATATGCAACCCTGAGATTAATTTTCTTGCGGACAGTCACAGTAAATGTGAGAAACACATGCAGCCCTCTCACCGGGCTTGTATACAAACTTGGCTCGTTAGGTAACTCTGCTAACAGTCACATGACTCAGTGGCGAGAAGCTACCTTTCATTAGCAATATATGTCCAGTGTTGGCATGATTTGCGTTTAATCAAACTGGAAAGTTGGGATGTTTTGATTAAGGAATATTGATTGTAGTGAATGCTGTGTAAATACTGCCCCATACACATTTATCATTCACCAGAAAATTAACAGATCAGATACCAGCATAAAATTATGAAGGAAGCATATTTACCAAATTTTCAACTTAACAAACAGTTACAGGAAAAGAAAATTAGAAGGGCTCATTACAGTTAAACCAGTCTAAGTGCGCACCTGAACATTGGAGCTCATTTCTGGAGTAGTTGGGTTTATCGCTTTACTCACGCGCTGGACCTACAGTCTGCATGGAGGCACCCGCCACAGTCCGAAGCTCCCTGGAAGACCATTTAGAATGAACTGGCTAACTCAGGAGTACTGACGCTTCCTCCTTGGAGCCATTCATCTGCACGAAGCACTTCTTACAATGAGAAGTCTCCTTTGAACGGCATTCTGTGGCATCTTCCCTTCTACCCTGCTCTGCAGCTCCTGTCAAAAAGACCTCAAACCAGATGACAGTCCTTCAGAAATCTGCTTGCCTAGCACTTTCGGGTACTCCACTGGGCAGAAATTTACAACACGTACCAAGGCAACCCTGACCGGCTGACACCACATTCCTAAGTCAGACAACATACCCCCTCATCTTTAGCCAAAGCCAAAACACTCTTACTGGCAGGACACTCTGCTTTTACAGAAAACTGCGAAAATAAAGATACCTCACAACATAGCAGTAGGAATCTTACCCAGGGCATTACACACAATAGAATCAAGGAAAGACCACATCCAACAGAACGGAAAAACAACCGATGTGCAAAAGACAACGAACTGCAAAAACAAAAAGAAAGATAAAAAGAAAAAATAATAACAATAATTTTTAAAAATAAGCAATAAATATTGAGAACATGAGATGAACAGTCCTTGAAAGTAGTTCCATAGGTTTTGGAAACAGTTCAGTGTCGGGCCAAGTTAAGTTTTCCCCTTCAGTTCAAGAGCCTGATGGTTCAGCAGTAATCACTGTTCCTGAACCTGATGGTGTGAGTCCTAAAGCTCCTGCACCTCCTTCCTGATGGCAGCAGTGTGAAGAACATGGACTGGATGGTAGAGGTCCCTGATGATAGATTCTGCTCTCCTGCAACAGTGCACTGTGTGGATTTACAGTACTTAATGGTGGGGAATTATTCATCTGTGATGGACTGGGCTGTAGCCATTACTCTTGTAGGCTTTTCCTTTCAAAAGCATTGGTGTTTCCATACCAGGCTGTGATAAAACCAGTCAATATACTCTCCACCACATATCTAGAGAAGTTTGTCAAAGTTTTAGATGATATGCCAAATCTTCTCAAATTTCCAAGAAAGTAGAGGCGCTGTCGTGCTTTCTTCATAATGGCACTTACATGCTGGGTCCAGTACAGATCCTCTGAAATGTAAACACGGAGGAATCTGAAGTTGCTGACCCTCTCCACCTTTGACTTTGACTTGACTGTGTCTTGAAAGTGATCTCCATTTTCCAGGGTCTTGATGTGGATCCTGATAATCGGGGGCCACTGCTATCCAGCACAGCCCACTAAGAGCACAAGTCCCTGAAATATAAGCAACAGAAACATAATTACCCAGCCACAGGATCTCCCTCTTCTATTCAGTAAAAACATCCCCAATCTCTGAGCTCACTGTTACAAAACCATTTCCCCACATTGAAGGTATGCATCGGCCGACAACACAGGTGATGATCTCATGTCACACACCTGGGGGATATCTGAATAATGCTGGAATAGTTACAGACAAATGTCTCCACATTTGCAAATTGTGCTTAATCATAGACCTGATTTATAATCCCTTTAGTGGCTGCAAAATGCTTAATTGAAATATAGTCAAGCGTTGACACAACCTCAAAGTTCAAATTTTAATATAAATTTTATTATCAAAGTACATACAATATACGTCACCATATACAACCCCAAGATTCATTTTCCTGTGGGCATACTCAGCAAACCTATAGAATAGTAACTGTAACAGGGTCAGTGAAAGATCAACCAGAGTGCAGAAGACAACAAACTGTGCAAATGCAAATATAAATAAATGGCAATAAATAGTGAGAACATGAGATTATGAGATAAAGAGTTGTTAAAGTGAGATCATTGGTTGTGGGAACATTTCAATGATGGGGCAAGTGAGTGTAGTTATCCCCCTTTATTCAAGACCCTGATGGTTGAGGGGTAGTAATTGTTTCTGAACCTGGTGACGTGAAGCCTGAGGCTCTTGTAGCTTCTACCTGACGGCAGCAGGGAGAAGGGAGCATGGTCTGGGTGGTGGAGATCTCTGATGATGGCTTGTATGTGACCCTGCAAAGGACTTGAATGTGTCCAAGACAAAGGCGCAGGCAGGAAGAAATCTTGCCACCCAAACTGCTTTTTCCAAAAGCTCCCTTTTGGAAAAAGCTATTAAATTAAAGACTTCACACCATTTTATAAGTTTTTTTCCCCCAGGCAGTTAATCTGATCAACCATTCCTGTTAACCCCACCTCTCACACCACTGCATTAAAATCACTTTAAACCACTTTTTATAATGCTTTTAATGTTAATACATGTTGGCATTTCTGTATTTATGCACATTTTATTGCATATCTGTCCATCTGACTCTATTTTTATATAATTCTTTATAGTTTATGTAACACCCGGGGAAAGCTTTCACTGCTAATGTAATGGTTTTTTCTGCAGAAGCAGTGTTTGGGTCACAGCTGGAGATAACGGGGGCTTTCGAATGTGCGCCATCCAGTGAAGGGAGTGTTTCTTCCTGTTGTGTGCCTGAGACCGAGGTGATCTGGCTCATTTGTTTGGTGGAAGATGGGGAGAGAAGATACCTGAAAGGAGAGGTTGTAGACACCAGAAAGGAGTGGACTTGGAGTGGGGCCGGGAGTCGATGAAGCCCGGGGGAAATCAATGGTGAACCAGCGGAAGGGAAACCTTGAGCTCCAACTTGTGCACATTAGGCTGTTTCATTTAAAATGTGCCCTTTTCTTTTTGTTTTACTTTACTAATCCTTTAGTTAAATTAAGAATGATAAAGCTAAATCGTTTAATTTCACATGGTCTCCTGTCTGTTATTTTGTGGTACTGATTTGTAACAGGGTAACACGTCACGCAGCATCCACACAAACAGGAGATTTTGCACCTCAATCTCACACGTTTGGTGGGACCAGAGATTGTCTTCCCTCGACTAACGCCGCTGGCCGAACCCAAGGATTACATTTATAATTGTTGAAAATCCTTGTTTTTGCTGCACATGGTGCCAATCCACCACAGCAAGCTCCTAATACATGTAAATATATGTGGCAAATAAAGTTAGGCCGCCAGAGTAGCGTAGCAGCTAGGGCAACGTTCTTACAGCTCGGGACATTGGAGGTCAGAGTTCAAACCTGGAAGCCTCTATAAGGAGCTTGGACTCCTTCCCTGTGGAATGCATGGATTTCCTCCGGGTGCTCTGGTTTCCTCCCACAGTCCTAAAGACATACCGGTTAGTAGGTTATTTAGTCTCTGTAAATCGTCCCGTGATTAGGACAGGGTCAAATCAGGGGTTGCTGGGGATTACTGGGCAGTGTGGCTCAAAGGGTCGGAAAGGCCTATTCTGTGTTGCACCTCAATAAATTAAAAGAGTTGATCCTTCAATCTTTCAGATCCCTGATTCTTGTACGTTCAAGACGCAAGAGATTCTGCAGATGCTGGCAATCCAGAGCAATACACAAAAAAACGCTGGAGAGACTCAGCAGGTCAGGCAGCATCTGTGGAGAGGAATAAACCGTTGACGTTTCGGGCTGAGGCACTGGAACGGAAGGGGTAAGAGACAGTATGTTCACGGCTTGTTTTACTGAGATAGCACACTCTCTTCTCAAATTCACCCTGTGCCTGGAATCCAGTCAGATTCTATAAAGCAATGGCAAAGTCAGCAACCAGTTTCGGGTAGAGCTATCCCTAGATATTTTATCTTCTCTTCTGTGGCAGTCTGACTGAGTCAAGAATAAGTTTCTTTCACTCCAGTTCTGAGATCGTTCAAGAGTTCTATGTAAGCATTTTCAAGCTCCTGAGTGTCAATATTTCTGAGGATTTATCCTGGGCCAAGGATATCGATGCAGCCACTAAGGAGGCACAACAGAGGCTATGTTTCATTAGGAGTTTGAGGAGATTTGGTATGTCACCAAAGACACTAGTGAATTTCTACGAATATACTGTGGAGAGCATTCTAACTGGTTGTGTCACCGTCTGGTATGGGGGGGGTGAAGGTTTACTGCACAGGATCAAAACAAGCTGCAGAGAGCTGTAAACTTAGTCAGGTCCATCATAGGCACTAGCTTTCCTAATATCCAGGACATCTTCAAGGAGTGATGCCTCAAAAAAAGTAACACCCGCTATTAAGGACCCCCATCACGCAGGCCATGCCTTGTTCTCATGGCTACCATCAGGAAGGAGGTACAGAAGCCTGAAGGCACACACTCAGTGATTCAGGAACAGATTCTTCCCCCCCGCCATCAGATTTCTGAATGGACATTGAACCCATGAAATCTACCTCACAACTTTTTTAGTTCCATTTTGCACTAATTTAATTTAACTATTTAAACATATACTTACAGTGATAGGTGATAGGTGGCATCCATTAGTCTTCCGAGACCATGGATCTGCACCTGGAAAGTCTTGCTTCAGTCTGTGTTAGATCAGCGTCTGTTGTGGCTGTAGAGGCCCACACGGGAGTGACAGTCTCGGCTGCATTGCCTGCACTTGAAGGCGCTGTCCTCCAGTGTTGGCTTGGTGCTGTTTTTCCGACTAGTGCGCCTTTCTTCAGCAGCAAGCCTCAGCTTCTCTTCTCCTCCTTTTAGACCTCTGCGTATTTCCAGCCTACAGTGAGAGCGATCACTTGCGATGTCCTCCCACTTCTTGACGTTTATTTTCAGTGACTTCATGTCTCTCTTGCAAACATACTTACAGTAATTCCTAATTTTTTCTATTATTATGTATTGCATTGTACTGCCATCGTAAAGTCGGTGATATTAAATCTGATTCTGATTCTAAGAGGTAAGGAGGTGGAACTAGGTGAAGGTGAGTAAGGAGGTTGGTTTTGCCAGGCTTCTGTAAGCTCCCAGTAATGAGAGTGAAGTTTCAAAGTGCCTTCCTGATGCTCGATGTCAGGCCATTGTTGCAGAGGTATGTTACATTTTTCAAGGAAGTCATGTTGACTTTCTACATGAAATTACTGTGCACCTCAGCTGTAAATTACCACCCTCTAATCTTGTAACTCTACACCCTCATACTACAATATCCTGCCAGTTGAAAACCTCAAAGTCAAAGTCAAGTTCGTTGGCGTGTGACGAAGTCCGTATATGCACGGGTGCAATGAAAAACTTAATTGGAACAGCATTACAGGCACAGAACATCAGATAAGCAGCTCTGACAAGGAAAACCACAACTTAAACATAAATCGTGCGCTATTTTTACAAGAAAGAGCACAATCAGAACAAAAAAAAGTCAACTTCAGTGTAAAGTGGTTAGACTGTTGCAAAACTATACTGATTAGGATGTCCTACTTGGTTCAACATCTCAACATCTATGCTATTGTTTCAACACCCCTCCCCCCTCAGGACTTAGACATTTCCTTCATTACTTTAAAGTGTACCACACTGAAAAAGGTTTCTTTAGCTCATGATATTGTGAAGAATTATTTAATCTGGTACTTAAACACAGGTGAGATCATCAGTGACAGATACTTCCTTGATCCCAAAGGAAATTACAGTGTCGCAGTATCACAGAAATATAAATATACAAATATTAGATTATGAAGACACGCAGTCCTCTTTTATTGTCATTTACTAATGCATGCATTAAGAAATGATACAATATTTCCTCCGGTGTGATATCACAAAACACAGGACAGACCAAGACTGAAAAAACTAACAAAACCACATAATTATAACATATCGTTACAACAGTGCAACAATACCATAACTTGATGAAGAACAGTCCATGAGCACAGTAAAAAGTTCAAAGTCTCTCAAATGTCCCACATCTCACGCAGATGGGAGAAGGAAGAAAAACTCTCCCTGCCATGCCTGACCACAGTCCGACTCTGAGTCGTCCGAAAACTTCAAGCTCCGATCAGCCCTCCGACACTGAGTACCGAGCACCATCTCTATCCGAACGACTCGACCTCAATCCTGGTCGCCAACAGCAGGCAAAGCTGGGGATTTTGAGGCCTTCCCTCCGGAAGGTTCTCAATTGTGCAGTAACAACAGCAACGAACCAGCGTTTCAGAAATTTCTCCAGATGTTCCTCTGTGCTTTCATGTCTGTCTCCATCAAATCAGAATTGTCTGTGGCCCCTATTTAACGGATACAATGTCATTTTCATGACATTGGTTTTGAGACATTGAGACATTGGGAAATTGGTTTTTGTTACAGTTGCACCATAAATAATTAAATAGTAATGAAACCATAAATAATTAAATAGTAATATGTAAATTATGCCAGGAAATAAGTCCAAGACCAGCCTATTGGCTCAGGGTGTCTGACCCTCCAAGGGAGGAGTTGTAAAGTTTGATGGCCACAGGCAGGAATGACTTCCTATGATGCTCTGTGTTGCATCTCGGTGGAACGAGTCTCTGGCTGAACGTACTACAGGGACAGAGTCGAAGGTCTCCGTCAGTCAGAGTTGACTATGGATATTGTGTCCTAGCTGTTCAGATATGCAAGCCTGGGCAATTCAATATGAAGAGCAAGCTGTTGCCCATGTAGCAAGCTCCCCTCTTCATTCATCTGATGAACCCAAAGGAACGGAGGAGATCGATACAGTTTGGTTCCAGCAGCATCACAGGAGCTGCCAGTCAGCATTGAACTCAACGTAGGACTGCCTTAGGGGCTCAAGCTCTGGATTTTTCCCTTGAGGTTCACTCCCAAAGCCTTCCCCATGAGTGGGTGTAGACACAAGGCAGCAGAGGTTTGAGATCAGAGTTTTCCTTCTCCTAGATGAGCTGCCAACCATGGCTGACGAGCCCCGTACGTCCATAACAACTGGTTTCAAGGCACCAGTAACCCGCCTTTTCCCCCCTCCTGTCTGTAGAAACGGTTCCGCTGGGCTTAGTAGCTAAGCCACACGTGAAGGCGAGAAGCTGGACTTGATGGTCAGAGGCTACTTGAGGTGCACGCCATTGTGTGCATTTACAAACAGGTGGTGGGATCTTATTCTCATTACCACCCACGGCTATAACGACCTTAAGGAACCCACAGGGTAGCTACATACAAAAAGCCAATATGGAACTCTAGCTGTTAACTTGTTTGTGTGTTGTGCTTGTTTGTGCTTTGCTCCATTTATCCCTGCATCTGTAGACCCTGACCAGAGTAGATTTTAAATGTGATAGCATGTTCCATCACTGATCACCGCTGTCTGCGAGGATATAAAAGGGGTAAAACCGTCGCATAGTATTTAGCGTAATGCTGCGAAGAACGTGACCGGACACAGACGACCTCATGGTCATCCACTGCAACCGAGGAAGACCCCAGTTTCTGGTGCTTGTTCG
The DNA here is from genome assembly GCF_030028105.1 of Mobula birostris. NCBI lineage: Eukaryota > Metazoa > Chordata > Chondrichthyes > Myliobatiformes > Myliobatidae > Mobula > Mobula birostris. Next base: position 5,989,396 of record NC_092398.1, read on the forward strand.
TACAACGGGACCCAGATTTCGGAATTCCAGAGAGCGGAGCCACCCCATTGCAAAGGCTTTTCCATTTTAAAAACTCTCCCTGCCATCATCGGACAGGTTGGACTGCTCCCCTTGACCTGGGTCCGTTTCCTGCCGCTGCTTGTAAGGAGTTTGTTGCTTCTCACCGAGACTGCTTGGGTTTCGTCCGGGTGCTCTGGTTTCCTCCCACATTCCAAAGACTTATGGATCAATATGTTAACTGGTCGCATGGGCAGAACTGGGCAGCGTGGGCTCGTTGGCCTGTTACCGTGCGGCATCTCTAAATAAAATAAAAATAAAAGAGACATTAATTTGTATGTCAATACAACAAGCTGTTAATCCCAGCAAAGTTCGATCCAGTTCAGTCTCGAGACTTTATAATTTGTGTATAAATGCCATGAAGATTAGCTGCCTGAATATCTTGCAAAACTGTTTTTCACTGTAACTCAATACAAATAACAATCAAATTTGGTTCCTTAAGGTTATTATAGCCAGGGATGGTCTCCCACTACCTATTAAATGCTCCCAATGGTGTACATCTCAAATAGCCTCTAACAACCAAGTCCAGCTCCTGGCCGTCACATGTGACTTAACCACTGAGCCCGGCGGAGCTGTTTCTACTGACAGGAGAAGGGGGAAAGGCAGGGTAATGGTGCCTTAAAACCAGTCGTCTGGGGCAGATGGGGCTCATCAGCCATGGTTGCCAGCTCACCTAGCAGAAGGAAGATCTGGATCTCAAACCTCCGCTGCCTTGTGGCTATACCCACTCATGGGGAGGGCTCGGGGAGTAAACCACGAGGAAAAATCCAGAGCTGGAGTACCAGGTTGAGTTGAACTCCCACTGGCAACTCCTGCAATGCTGCTGGTGCCAAACTGTATCGGTCTGTGGTATTCCTTTGGGTTCATCAGATGCATGGAGAAGGAAAGCTTGCTACACGGGCAACAGCTTGCTCTCCATATCGCACTGCCCTGGCTTGTGCATCTAGACAGCTAGGATGCAACTTGCATGGATGACCCAACCAATGGAGACCTCAGATGACAATCATAAGCCAATTCCAATATATGAAACAACCAGTTGGTGCTATTAAATGAATATTTCTTCCTGATTAATTCCCATCAGCGCTGGGCAAATACACCGGAATGGGATTGGGGTGATGACAGCGTCTCAACATAGTGATGAAGCGCTAGTCTGCAGAGATCCGGCATGACATTGGCAAGCTTCTATAGATGTGGAAAGTATATTGACTGGCTGCATCACAGCCTGGCATGGAAACACCAATTCCTTTGAATCGAAAATCCTACAGAAGGTAATGCATTCAGCCCAGTACATCATGGGCAAAGCCCTCCCAACTATTAGATTAGATTATGAGGACACTCAGTCCTCATTTATTGTCATTTAGAAATGCACGCATTAAGAAATGATACAATATTCCTCCAGAGTGATATCACAACAAAACAGGACAAACCAAAGACTAACACTGACAAGACCACATAATTATAACATATAGTTACAGCAGTGCAAAGTAGTACCATAATTTAATAAAGAGCAGACCATAGGCAGGGTAAAAAAAGAGTCTCAAAGTTCCGATCGACTCCCAATAGTCCTGACAGCAGGTGGCAAAAGGGAGAAACTCTCCCTGCCATAAATCTCCAGGTGCCGACAACTGCCGATGCATTGGAAGCACCCGACCACAGCCGACTCTGAGTCCGTCCGAAAACTTCGAGCCTCCGACCAGCCTCTCCGATACAGCCTCCCGAGCGCCATCCTCTGCCGAGCGCTTCGACCACACCGCAGCCGCCGAGCAACAAACAAAGCCGAGGACTTGGGGCCTTCTCCTCTGGAGATTCTGGATCACACAGTAGCAGTGGCAGTGAAGAAGGCATTTCAGAAGTTTCTCCAGATGTTCCTCCGTGCTCTCACATCTGTTTCCACCAAATCAGGGTTGTGCACGGCATTCTACTTAACAAATAACAGCCATCACCACCGGAGTGGCCGCTGCACGCTGCATTGCGCCACCATCTTCTCCTTGTTCTCATTGAGCACATCTACATGAAACGCTGTTGCTGGAAAGCAGCGTCCATCATCAGAAATCCCCACTAGGCAGGCCATGCTCTCTTCTCGCTACTGCCATCAGGTTGAAGGTCCAAGACCTTCCAGACTCATATCACCAGGTTTAAGAACAGTTACTATGCCTCAAACATCAGGCTCTTGAACAAAAGCCCCTCTTCTCATTACCACCATCAGGGAGGAGGGACAGGAGCCTGAAGACCCCTCTTCTCATTACCACCATCAGGGAGGAGGTACAGGAGCCTGAAGACCCCTCTTCTCATCACTACCATCAGGGAGGAGGTACAGGAGCCTGAAGGCATACACTCAACAATTTAGGAACAGTTTTTTCCCCCTCTGCCATCAGATTTCTGAATGGCCCATGAACCCATGAACTCTACCTCACTAATTTGTTCACTTTTGGAATACTTACTTAGTGCTTTGATGTACTTTTTATATGGTTATTTATCATATATTTTAGTGTACTACTGCTGTTAAGTTTGCAGGAAGCTTGAAGCCAACCTATCCTGGGTTTAGAGGACCACGTATGTGGGCAGGAAGGAGGAACGGGCATGTTATGCTGTTGTTGTATCATTGCTTGTTGTTTTTCTGTTTTGGCGTGTACTCTGTTGACCTGTCAAGCATCGAGAGCTTTCTATGTTGGCACTGCAATGTCTCTTCCTGTGCTGAGCCAATAAGAAGGTGGGATGAGGGGAAGAAAGACAGGTGATGCCAGGGGGTGGGTGGCAACACTTGCAGTCTGCCCCTAATACAACCTCGAGTGTTTTGGTTGGCAATGCCAATAACACATTTCACTATATGTTTCAATGTCAGTCAGTCAGTCAGTGGGTGCCATCCCGAATCCGGGATTGATGGCTATGCACCTCCATCTTCTTTGATCTTGCGACAACACCGAGTACAGCCTCTCCTCCAGTTTGTTCTTGCTGGCCGCCTTGGCACTGCCTGCCGCTGCCCCCGCCGAACTCGAGCCCGAGGCCGTGTTGGCCTCCAGCCGCGGCCGCTTCTTCGAGCTCGGCCCTTCCTTAGGCGGAGGCCTTGGGCAGGTCCAGGCACACGGTGCAGCGCCCAAGTTCATCATGTCTCTTCTAACTGGGTGCATAGCAAACGGTTCACAGATACGTGGTGAGGCTTTAATCTCTTCCACGGAAGATGGCCGTTGACTCACAAGGAGCTCATCGGCCCTTTGTCAGGTCTTGTTTTTTTTAGTCCTGCTGGGTGTCCTCACACCCTCCTCACCAGACTAAGTCCGGTGGGGGAGATGGCCCAAGTCGCTGACCACTCGACCATGGCCCCCGGCCGAGCGCCGGGCGCCCGCCCCCCGCCAAATCCCTCCGAGCATCCGGCGCCTGACCGAAAACCATGGTCGAGCGGCCAACGACCAAACCAGAAACAACATGTTTCAATGTACATGTGACAATTGAACTTCAATCTTGAAGTGAAGGAGAGTGGGAGGGGTTGAAGTTGGCTTCATAGGGTTTTTGCAGACCTGGGCAACTTCTTCCAATTTGTCCGTGAAACAATTTAAATCTCTTGTTCTCGTGTCTCTTTATTGTCTTTTGAAAGTGTCTGGGGTCCGTGATCTACAGCTGCACTCAAACTATGTTCTTCACGGCTGTCGGGTTCTCGCCAATCGAAACTCGCCGAGCCGCCTGCTCTTCGGAACCTCCAGGAACGGTCTGGGGGGTGTGCCCCTTCGGGGTGTGGCCCTGTGGGCAACCAGATTCCTCCCTGATGTCGTTGTCTGATGCGAGACAGGAGATCGAAACGTCGAGACAGCAGGTGCAGCTGTCAGAAGCCCCTGTACTCGAGCAACTTCTCTCTCTCTCTCTCCCTCTCAGGTGACTGAGTCTGTTGGCGCAGAGATGAGGGATCTTGAATAAGCAACTCTGCCAATTGTAACAGCCTCCCCTCTCATTTTTGAAGGAGGAATATCTCTCCCTCTCCCTTGCCGCTGAAAGAGTCTGTCTGAGATGTCAAGGTGTTGGGTGAACATTGGTTTTTGATGGATTCTAGATCATGATCTTTGGGCACTTTGCTTTTGCTTGCATGGTGGATGGTGAGGGGGGTTTCATGATTTTGCTGGTGCAAGATGGGGGGAGAGCTGATACCTTTGTTGCAGCTTTCATGTGGGAGGGGGGAAGGGGGCTTTGGGGCGCGAATATTTTTTGTCATTCATTCTTTGGGTTTTTGTCTCTGTTTCGTGGATGTCCGTGAAGAGTAAGAGTTTCAGGCTGCATGCTGTATGCATTCTCAGATATTAAATGAAATCATTGAATCCTGAACTTTCAGCTCATTTGGCAGATTGCATCGGGCAAGACGAGATGAGTCAGCACAGCCGAGTAAGCGAATCTGGACATGCCACTGTACACTGAAAGGAAAATCTCCCGAATCCGTTCTGTGGGAATCAGAGCTAGCAAGGAGTTAGTAATGATCACAGCAAACACATCAATTAAATATGCACCTGAATACGTTGACAATTTTGTTTCTACTTGGGTGTGGAGCTTAGATTTCAGAGAACAACATTGGTGACAGTAATTAACAAATCTATCGTAAGTGAATAAAAACGTGTTACAGCCTGTTGACTAGAGTTGTTGATAGTAAGCATACACCCAAGCAAGAACTCCTGACAAAGCAGCATACCACAAACACAGAAGATGCTGGAAATCCAGAGCCACACGCCCAAAATGCTGCAGGAAACCATCGGGTCAGGCAGCATCCATGGAAATGAATGAACGGTTGACGTTTTGGACTGAGAATCTTCATCGGGACTGGAAAGGAAGGGGGAAGCTGCCAGAATAAGAAGGTGGGAGGGAGGGAGGACAAGCTAGAAGGAGATAGGTGAAGCCGGGTGTGTGGGGGAGTGGGGGGAGAGATGAACTAAAAAGCTTGGATGTGATGGATGGAAAAGGTGAAAGGTGGAGAGCGGACCATGGGAGAAAGGGAAGGAGGAGAAACAGCAGGGGAGGTGATAGGCAGGTGAGAAGAAGAGGTAAGAGGCCAAGGCAGCGAATTAAAGAAGATAGAAGGAAGGGGAAGAAAATTACTGGAAATTGGAGAATTGGAGGGAGGAGAAGATGGCGACGCAATGCAGCGCGCACAGCCTCTCTGGTGAATGATATCTGTATTTGTTAAGTAGGGGCCGTGCACAATTCTGATCTGATGGAGACAGACGTAAGAAGCATGGAGGAACATCTGGAGAAACTTCTGAAATGCCTGCTTCGCTGCCGCTGCTACTGTGCGATCCAGAATCTCCGGAGGGAAAGGCCCCAAATCCTTGGCTTTGCCTACTGTCTGTTGCCGGGGCCGGGGTCAAAGCGCTTGGCAGAGATGGTGCCTAGTGCTCGGTGTCAGAGGGCTGGTCAGAGGCTCGAAGTTTTCGAACGGACTCAGAGTCGGACTGTGGTCGGGTGCTTCCAGGGTGCTGCATCGGCAAGTTTGTGGCGCTGGAAGCTCATGGCAGGGAGAGTTTTCTTCCTTCTACCGTCTGCGTGAGATGATGGGACTTTCGAGAGAATTTGAGACTTTTTTTTACTGTGCCCATGGTCTGTTCTTTATCAAGTTATGGTATTGCTTTGCACTGTTGTAACTATATGTTATAATTATGTGGTTTTTGTCAGTTTTTCAGTCTTGGTCTGTCTTGTGTTTCTGTGATATCACAGTGGAGGAACATTGTACCATCTCTTAATGCATGCATTGCTAAATGACAATAAAAGAGGACTGCGTGTCCTCATAATCTGATCTAATCTAATCTAATTCGATGTTCATACCACCAGGTTGGAGGCTACCTATACAGCATATGAGGTGGTGCTCCTCCAAACTGAGAGAGGTCTCATCATAGCAGAAGGTGGCACATCTCTCTTGCTGTGGCATCTACAATTATGTTAGGGAGTGGTTTGTCTGAAAGGAGTCATGATACGAGTTTCCATGATGATATTACATGTAGATGACATACTGGCCACTTTGCAGTTTGCTCTGCTACTTTCGCACTAGTCAACCAGTCCTGTAAAAGCGTAGTGAACTTTATTACCATATACAACCCTGAGGTTCATTTTTCTGCAGGCATACTCAGCAAACCTATAGAATAGTACCTGTAACAGGGTCAATGAAAGATCAACCAGAGTGCAGAAGACAACAAACTGTGCAATTGTAATTATAAATAAATAGCAATAAATAACTCAAACATGAGATAATAAGGTAAAGAGTTCTTAAAGTGAGATCATTGGTTGTGGGAACACCTCAATGGACAGGAAAGTGACTGTAATTATCCTCTTTTGTTCAAGAATCCGATGGTTGAGTGGTAGTAACTGTCCTTGAACCTGGTGGTGTGACTCCTGAGGTTCTTGGACCCTCTCCTTGATAGCAGCAGTGAGAAAACAGAAGAGCAGCAAGAAGCACCTGCCTGGCGAGGATGTCTGATGACGGATACCGTTTCCCCATGACAGAGTTTCCTGTAGGTGTGCTCAATGCCTAGGAGGGCTTTACCCGTGATACACTGGGCCAAATCTACTATGTTTTGTAGGATTTTCTATTCAAAGGCCTTGGTCTTTCCACACCAGAACATGATGCAGTCAGTCAATACACTCTCCACTACATATCTATAGAAGTTCGTCAAAGTTTTAGGTGTCATGCCGAAAATCCTCAGGCTCCAAAGGAAGTAGAGGTGCTGCCATGCTTTCTTCACAATTGCATTTACGTGCTTGTTCCAGAACAGGCGTTTAAAATAGTAACACTCAGGAACTTAACTGGCAGTAACAAAGATCATAGTCATCTGATAAACACATGGAGAAACAACCCTTAATCACAAACAACGTACTAGCCTGGAGAAGCAAAAGCAAACTGAACTATAGAAAGTCAGAAGATCCCTCTGACTGTGGCCAAGTGTCACTTTCAGAGTTGAAATGATGGTGCAGCACACATAAAGTCTTGGAAGAACTCAGCAAGACAGACAGCATCCATGGAGGGGAATAAACAGTCAACATTTATTAATCATTCGTTCATTAAGTGCCCTGTTGTATGATATGAACATTCGTGGACTTTCCACGACTATGACTGCTCTTGGCAATTTTTTTCTGCAGAAGTGGTTTGCCATTTCCTTCTTCTGGGCGGTGTCTTTAGGAGACGGGTGACCCCAACCATTAGCAATACTCTTCAGGGAATGTCTGCCTGGCGTTAGTGGTCGCTTATCCAGGACTTGTGATGTGCACCAGCTTCCCATACGACCATCCACCACCTGCTCCCATGGCTTCATGTGACCCTGATTTGGTGGGGGGGGGGGGCAGGGCGCTAAGCAGTTGTCACACCTTGCCCAAGGGTGACCTGCGGAGGGAACGGTGAGCCTTACACCTCCTTTGGTTGTAGTTGTGACGTATCTCCACACTGCCACACAAATTATTTATTAATAGACGGACTAATAATGAGTCTTGATCGGAAACCCACATTGCCACAGGAAGGTTATAAAAACTCATTACACACAGAGGCAGGAGTTGAACCGGATCTTACAGCTGGGGATGTCATGTTTTACACTATCCGATATAGGAAACATAGAAACATAGGAAATAGGTGCAGGAGTAGGCCATTCGGCCCTTCGAGCCTGCACCGCCATTCAGTATGATCATGGCTGATCATCCAACTCAGAACCCTGTACCAGCCTTCCCTCCATACCCCTGATCCCTTTAGCCACAAGGGCCATATCTAACTCCCTCTTAAATATAGAAACAAAATATGCTGCTACGCAGCCCTTAAAAACCAAACGATGGTTTTTATTGGACTGTCAGGATTTTGTTGAATAGCATTCAAACAAAAGGGAGCTTCAAGCAGTAAGCTTGCCTTTCTGCTGCTGAACAGGTTTATCTTGTCTGTACGTGAGCCAAGTAAGATGACTGTGGGAGTTGATTCTCACTCTGGATAACAAGGTTAAGTAATTGAGTGTGTTAAGGGTGGAGTTTGGTGAGAACAACAGAAGACTCGGTCACATGGTTAACTATAATTTGTTGCCAAGACTGGTAACTTAGAAAAAGCACCTGGGAACACACAAAATCCAGCTGTCTGTAAGTCAGTGTTTCCAGGGGCAGAATCAGGTTTGTGTGGCCTCAGTGACCCGGAGAGCGATGTTGGCTGCAGTCAGGGCTTTATGGTTTGGCTCTTGGTGGGGTCACCCATGCCAAACAGGTCAAAGGGTAGAGGTCAGACTGAGAGGTCAGGTTCACAGGTTCAGCTCAAGACTAACAACCTTGACTGGTAAAACAAAATTGTTACAGAAACAGCAATGAAGAATCCTTCTACACCTAAACGAGACAGTGTTCCTGACTCTCCACCTGGGACTTGCATGACTGACAGTAGTGAAAACCAAGAGAAAGCTACTGACATGATGTTGGAACGCCTGAACACCGCCAGAGATGGAGGACCTTCACTCTGTCCTAAACGCCAGTGATGTAACGGGCAGTCGACCTATCTAGATCGGAAAGTGTTTGTGTCGGAGCATGGAGTGGGTCAGGTTCCGAATCTGAGTAAGCACCCTGAACAGACCACCATGCCAATAAAATCGAGACACACACATGAATGAAAGTAAAACTTCTACTTATGTATTTGTGGGGGAGAAAAACCTTCTGAAACTGCAGCCGTCTGTGTGTCGAAGATGCAAAATCAGGTCTACCATTTTGACCCAGCACAAATGAAAAATTGGTATCAACTCGGAGGGACACTTGAAGGCAGTGACCCTTCTGCCCTTTTCTAACAAAATGGTAGGAGTTAGAGGTTAGAAGGTTCCTGTTGTGTATTTAATAACTCAGTAATGTTTGAGTAATCTTGTATGCATGTATACTTACGTGCTTTCTGCCCTTCAAGTCGCATAGCCCAGCAACCCCACCCCCATTTAATCCAAGCCTAATTAGGAGACAGCTTACAGTGACTATTTAACCTGCAAACATGTACGCCTTTGGTTTGGACTGTGGGAGGAAACCGGAGCGCCCGGTGGAAACCCACGCGGTCACGGGGAGAGCGTGCAGACTCTTTACAGACAGCAGCGGGAATTGAACCAGCCCCAGTTGTAAAGCATCATGCTAACCACTACGCCGCCGTGCCGCCCCGTATACATTCTTGCTCGTGAAAATAATTCATTATGAGTTATACATAAAATGATGTGAATTGCATACGTCATCACGTATGCTACCACATAATGTGTGCACGCCTCGCTTAAAGTAAGCTCGAACCAGACCCACATTCCCAGCCTCCCGCGTCTTACTTTGGATTAGCTTAATGTTTTGAAGTTACAAAAGATAACAGTTCCACTGAAGAAGACTTGAGGAGTTTCTTGGAGATACAGCACAGAGCAGGCCTTTCCGGCACCTACAGCCAGCGCCACCCAGTTACACTCATGTGACCAATTAATCTTCGGACTGTGGGAGGACACTGAAGCAGCCCAAGGAAATCCACACAGTCATGGAGAGAACATACAAGTTTAATACAGACTGCCGCAGGAATCGAACCAGGGTCACTGGCACTGTGACGCGTTGTGCTAACCACTGCCCTACCGTGTTGCACTCTGCACATATTCAATGCTCTTGAATATTGTAGCGTTACACATTCTTACTCCCTTAGGAGAGGATAAGGAGGCTTGATTTGTCACCGACCACGCTAGCAAATATCTACAGCTGTACTGTTGGAAGTATCTTGACTAATTTCATCACGGTCTGGTATGGTGGTTCAAATGTACAGGAATGTAGTAGGTAGTGTCTGTGTGTGTGTGCGTGTGTGTGCGTGTATTTGTGTCTGTGTGTGTGTGCGTGTAAATGCATGTATGTGTGAGGACATGTGTGTATTTGTATCTGTGTGATGTGAGTGTCTGTGAATGTATGTGTGTGTATTTATAGTCATAGTCGTACTTTATTGATCCCGGGGGAAATTGGTTTTCATTACAGTTGCACCATAAATAATTAAATAGTAATAAAACCATAAACAGTTAAATAGTAATATGTAAATTATGCCAGTAAATTATGAAATAAGTCCAGGACCAGCCTATTGGCTCAGTGTGTCTGACCCTCCAAGGGAGGAGTTGTAAAGTTTGATGGCCACAGGCAGGAATGACTTCCTATGATGCTCTGTGCTGCATCTCAGTGGAATGAGTCTCTGGCTGAATGTACTCCTGTGCCCACCCAGTACATTATGTAGTGGATGGGAGACATTGTGCAAGGTGGCATGCAACTTGCACAGCATCCTCTTTTCAGACACCACCGTCAGAGAGTCCAGTTCCATCCCCACAACATCACTGGCCTTACGTATGAGTTTGTTGATTCTGTTGGTGTCTGCTACCCTCAGCCTGCTGCCCCAGCACACAACAGCAAACATGATCGCACTGGCCACCACAGACTCGTAGAACATCCTCAGCATCGTCCGACAGATGTTAAAGGACCTCAGTCTCCTCAGGAAATAAAGACGGCTCTGACCCTTCTTGTAGACTGTGTCTGGGAGTGTGAGTGTCTGTGAATATATGTGTGTGTGAGGACATGTGTGTATTTGCATCTGTGTGAGTGTGAGTGTCTGTGAATGTATGTGTGTCTATTTGTGTCTGGGAGTGTGAGTGTGTGTAAGTGTATGAGTGTGTGAGGACGTGTGTGCATTTGTATCTGTGTGATGTGAGTGTACTTATGTGTATGTGCAAGAGAGTTTCTGAGTGTGGGTGCGCAAATGCGTGCATGCATGTGTGCGCAGGTGTGTGTGTAGATATGTATGTGTGGTGTGGGTGTGCATGTGCTCACGTATCTGTGTGTGTACTTGTGTATTAATTAATCTTTCTCTCTCTCCTCCCTCCTCTCTTTCTCTCTCCTTCTGTCTCTTTCTCCATTTCTCTTTTTCTCTGCCCCTCTCTCTCTCTGTCTTCATTTATACACAAAAATTTGTAGAATGCACACCCTGTCGGGCTGACTCCTTTATTCCGCCTGTGCAGTCAACGGAATCCCAGAGCTACGCTCGGGTAGCCCGGGGTTGTTGAGTGGAGCCGAGAGAGGCCGACCCATTCATCACAGGGTCAATGGGCTGAGTGGCCTCTCTCTGTGCTGTATTGTTCTGTGGTTCAGGCTTTCGAACAAAATCATTATTAGAGCGGCATGATTCATGGAAAATTGGATTAGACAAGGTTTTGCTCACCAAACAAAGGAAACAGCTTTCTCAGCACATCGGATCTGTAGATAATTTACTCTTTCCAAAGGATTTACTCCTGATCGGCACGTCCCATTTATCAACAAAACTGGGTGTTTTGCTAGTTGTGAGTGATTCTGTGTGTCTGTAATTCCCACAGGCACTGTTGCTTATAGCATGCCCTCAATCTCGCTCACTCTCTCTCACTTCTTTTTCCTCTCTCACTCACTCTCTCTTCCCTCCTTCTCTCCCTCCTCTCTATCTCTCTCACTCCTTCTTGCTCTCTCATTTCCTCTCTCTCACTCTCACGCCCTTGCTCTTCATCTCCTTTGGTCTCACTCTTCCTTTATCTTTCCCCATCTCTCTCTCTCCCATTAACTCTCACTCTTTCCCTCTCTATTTCTCTCCCCTCTCTCACTCTCTTTCTTACACTTTCTTCCTGTCTCCCTCTCTCTTTCTCTCTATCTCTCTCTATCTCTCTCACTCTTTCTGCCTCTCTCACTTTCTCTCTCACACTCCGACCCTCTCTTCTCCATCTCTCTCCTTCCCTCTCTCTCTTTCTCTTTCTCTGTCTCTATTTCTTTCTTTCTCTCTGTCTCCTCTCTCTCACTCTCCTTCACACTCTCATTCTGTCTCTCTTTCTCCCTCTCCCTCTCTTTCTCACACTGTCTCTCCCACTCTCCCACCCTCTCTCTTCCTCCCTCCCATTCTCCCCACACTTTCTAACTCATGCCAGCATCAAACAAACCAACTATTGTTCTGTACTTCCAATGCTTAACTTTTCAACTCTCTTGTTCCGAAGCAAACACATTTCCAGAGTGTGTGATTAACACTGAGAAAATGTATTTTAAAGCTGTTAGAAATCCCAAGTCTTAGTTGTTTAAAACAACCCCAAATCCGGGAACAATGAGAATTCAGGCAATACATTTACTGTAAGAGGAAGTGCCTGAACATATAGGGTCTTGAAATCAATTATTGAACCACAGTAGTTAAAGTTCTTTGCCTAATAAAGATGGTTGGCCATTCTGCAGTTTTTGAACTATCCCAACAAAATATGACAGAAGAAAACTGTTCAGAATCAGGTTTAATGTCACTGGCATACATTATGAAATTTGTCGTCTTCGCAGCAGCACAACAAAGGAATACATAATAATAGAGAAAAAACTGAATTACAATAAGTATATAATGTATATATTAAAGGATTAAATAAGTATTGCAAACAGAAATTTAAAAAGCAGTGAGGGATTGTTCAGCCAACACACGCAGAATGCTGGAAGAACTCAGCAGTCAGGCAGCATCTATGCAAAAGAGTAAATAGTCGGCATTTCGGGCCGAAACCTTTCATGAGGACACAGGTTTTTGAGGCATTGCTCCTTGAAGATGTGCTGGATATTACAGGAGCCCATGATGGAGCTGACTAATTTAAAACTCTCCGCAGCTTATTTCGATCCTGTGCAGTAGCTCCCCCACCCCCTCCATACCAGACGGTGATGCAGCAAGTTAGAATGCTCTCCATGGTACATCTGTAAAAATTTGTGAGTGGCTTTAGTGACATTCCAAGTCTTCTCAAACATTTCTATTGTTTATTGATGACGGATTGACGTGGGCTGACCTGGCCAGTAGGTATCCAGAATTAACTGGGGCACAGCTGGGCAGACGCTGAAAAACTTCCTCCATTAGCAGAGAGGTCCATCATCTGAAGGTATAGATTTAAGACTAAGTGGTTCCCTTGTACAATAAATTGAACTCTTGACCTCACAATCCAAATCATTCGGATTTTGTGATCAATTATTTATTTATTGAGATATGGCATGCAATAGACCCTTCTGGCCCTTCAAGCTGCGTCGCCCTGCAACCCTGACTTAATCCTAACCTAACTACAGGATGATTTGCAACGACCAATTAACCTACCAACTGGACTGTGGGAGGAAACCGGAGCACCCGGAGGAAACCCACGCGGTCACGGGGAGAACGTACAAGCTCCTAACATGTAGTATGTCTCTGGACTGTGAGAGGAAACTGGAGCACCTGGAGGAAACCCATACGGTCATGGGGAGAATGTACAAACTCCTTACAGGTAATGGCGGGACTTGTATTTTATTGTTCACCTGCACTGAACTTTCTCTGTAGGTGTTGCACTTTATTCCACACTGTTATTGTTTTACCTAGTTCTACCTCAGTGTACTGAGCAATGATCTGATCCGCATGAACAGCAGGGAAGACATTTTTCACTGTCTTGTGCTGTCTGCCACCCAACTTCCCCCTCACCTGGTCTCACCCATCACCTCCCAGTGTCTCACTTCGACCCCTCCCCAACCCTCCCACCTTCCCCCTCACCTGGTCTCACCCATCACCTCCCAGTGTCTCACTTCGACCCCTCCCCAACCCTCCCACCTTCCCCCTCACCTGGTCTCACCTATCACCTCCCAGTGTATCACTTCGACCCCTCCCCCACCCACCCACCTTCCCCCCCTCACCTGCTCTCACCTGTCACCTCCCAGTGTCTTACTTCATCCCTCAAGCCCCCCCCCACCTGCCAATTTGTACTCCCTCTTTTCCCTCCACCTTCTTATTCTGGCTTCTGTTGAGTATTTAATATTTAAGTAATATTTGAGTAATCTTGGTTAAGCATTCTTGTTCACTTAAATAATTAATTATAGGATATATGCAAAGATACATTAATTGCAAATGCCATCACGCTGACATGTGATACATGCACGCCTTGCTTAAAGTAAAGACAAAGTCAGACCCATATTTCGGACTCATTGTCCCCCTTTGAATCAATTTAATGATTGAAGTTACAAAACATAACAGCTTCTGGCTCTGCTTTCCTTTCCTTTACAGTCTTGGCCCAAAACAGCAACTGTTTATTCCCAGAGTAATACACACAATGTACTGGAAGAGCTCAGCAGGTCAAGCAGCATCTATGGATGAGAATAAACAGTCGACAGTTGACGTTTTGGACAGAGATCCTTCATCAAGTCTGTTTGTGCCAAGATGAGGCTACCTTCAGGGAGGATGAGCAACACCTTATATTCCGTCTGGGTGGGTAGCCTCCAACCTGATGGCTTGAATATCAATTTCTCCTTCCAGTAAAAGAAAAATCCCTTCCCCACCCTTACTTTTCTATTCCCCACTCTTACCTCTTACCTCTTCGCAGCCGCTTATTACCTCCCTCTGAGCTTTCTTCTCCTTCCCTTTCTCCTATGGTCCACTCTCTTCTCCTATCAGATTCCTTCCTCTCCAGTCCTTTACCTTCCCCACCCACCTGACTTCACCTATCACCTTCCAGCCATCCTCCTTCCACTCCCCCCACCTTTTAATTCTCTGGATTTCCCCCTTCCTTTCCAGTCCTAAAGAAGGGTCTGGGTCTGAAACATTGACTGTTTATTCAAAGTACAAAGTTAAAGCAAATTTTATAGAACCTTGAGATTCATTCTTCTGTGGGCACACTCAACAAATCTGTAAAATAATAATGCTCAACCAGAGCACAGAAGACAACAATCTGTGCGAATACAAAAAGAAGAAACAATAATAAAAAATAAATAAGCAATATGTATCATGAACACGAGATGAAGAGAGGCCTTGAAAGTGAGTCCATAGATTGTGGGAACATTTCAATGATGTGGCAGGTGAACTTGAGTGTAATCATTCTCCTTGGTTTAAGAGCCTGATGGTTGAGGGGTAATAACTGTTCCTGAATCTGGTTGTGCGAGTCCTGAGGCTCCTGTACCTTCTTCCTGTTGGCAGCAGCGAGAAGAGAGCGTGTCCTGGGTGGTGGGGAACCCTGATGATGGATGCTGCTTTCCTGCAATAGTGTTTCATGTAGAACCTAGAATATAGAATAGTACAGCACAGTACAATGTTGTGCCAACCCTTAAACTCTGCCTCCCATATAATCCCCCAGTTTAACTTCCTCCATATACCTGTCTAGTGGTCTCTTAGATGTCGATGTCCTCAGTGGTGGGGAGGGCTTTCCCTGTGATGGAATGGGCTATTCCCACTACTTTTTGTATGATTTTCCATTCAAGGGCATTGGTGTTTCCATACAAGGCTCTGATGCAGCCAGTCAATATACTCTCCACCACACATCTATAGAAATTTATCAAAGTTTTTGATGTCATGCCGAATCTCCACAAACTCTTAAGGTAGTAGAGGTGCTGCATATTTTCTTCATAATGGCACTTATGTGCTGGGCCTCTGAAATAATAACGCCGAGGAATTTAAAGTTGCTGTCCCTGTACACCTTGCATGAGGCTTGTACTGACTTGCAGAAGAGGTTTGGGCGATCTTTACTTCATTAGGAGTTTGAAGAGATTTGGGATGTCAACAAATGCACTCAAAAACTTCTATAGATGTACTGTGGAGAGCATTCTGACAGGCTGCATCACCGTCCGGTATGGGGGGGGGAGGGGGCGACTGCATGGGACCGAAAGAAGCTGCAGAGGGTTGTAAATTTAGTCGGCTCCATCTTGGGTACTAGCCTGCAAAGTACACAGTACATCTTGTGTTGGTGTGTGGCCAAGTGGTTAAGGCGTTGGACTAGTGATCTGAAGGTCGCGAGTTCGTGCCTCAGCTGAGGCAGCGTGTTGTGTCCTTGAGCAAGGCACTTAACCACACATTGCTCCTGCACGTTTATAGCCCAGCGGTGGTTGGTGCAGTATGGACAAGGAGCAGCTCAGAAAGACAGCATCTATTATTAAGGACCTCCAGCAAACAAGACATGCCCTTTTCTCATTGCCACCATCAGGAAGGAGTTACAGAAGCCTGAAGGCACACACTCAGCGATTCAGGAGCAGCTTCTTCCCCTCTGCCATCCGATTCCTCAATGGACATTGAACCCATGAACACTACCTCACTTTTTAAATATATATTATTTCTGTATTTTTGCACGATTTTTAATCCAATAAATGTATACTGAAATTAATTTCCTTATTTATTATTATTATTTAAAAATTTTTCTTCTGTATTATGTATTGCATTCAACTGCTGCTGCTAGGTTAACAAACTTCACGACACATGCCGGTGATAATGAACCTGATTCTGATCTTTTCCATAGATGCTGCCTGACCATAAAGCATTTTGTGTGTGTTGCTTTGGATTTCCGCCATCAGCAGGATTTCTCGTGTTTATGACTTGCTGTCATTCCATCTTCAATTTCCATTTCACTTAAGCAATTGCTACAGTTGTGTAGCTAAGTATAGAAACTACTTGCAGAAATATTAACTCACACCCAAAAAAAACGGAACCTTGCATTACAGGAAAGTTACAATTCAATCATTTCAACTACATTGTATCCAATCGGAATCAGAATCAGGTTCATTATCACTGACATTTGTCATGAAATTTGTTGTTTTGTGGCAGCAGTACAGTGCAATATATAAAAAGTACTATAAATTACAAAAGAAAATACAACACTGTGTAAAACTCCTGGGCTTATGTATATATAAGCCTAAGAGTTCTGCACAGTACTGTATTTGTCAACATGGAGTGAGTTTGCAGATCTGACGGGAGAAAGGATGTTGGGAATGGCGAGGGTGGTGCGCCACGGGAGGGGTGTGAGGTAGGTGGCAGGGAAGGAGTGCCAGGGTGGTGGCTGTGCGGGTGCAGACACATCCAGCTCTGAGACACCTGGCAAGGCTATTTGATTCCAAACAATTGGTTTATTGCTTATTACAGAGTGTCTCTCTGATGCTTCCCACTCTCTCCCCTCTCCCTTCCCCTTTCCCCAATCATGATTCCCCTCTCCCTGCCCCCTGCCCACTCTCAGTCCATAATACAGACCCATATCAGAATCAGGTTTATCATCATTCACATATGTCATGGAATTTGGGTTTTTATACTTGCTGCAGCAGTACAGAGCAATGCATAAAATTACTACAGTGCTGTGCAAAAAGTCTTACGTTATCTACCTGTGCATAAGACTTCTGCACAGCACTGAATATATATAAAATAGTTAAATTAAATACATAGTTCAAGAATAGTGAGGGTTCATGGTTCATTGTCCATTCAGGAATCTCATGGCAGAGGAAAAGGAGCTGTCCCTAAAACATCGAGGATGTCCCTTCAGGCTCCTGTACCTCCTCCCTGATGGTGGTAATGAGAAGAGGGGTCTTCAGGCTCTTGTACCTCCTCCCTGATGGTAGTAATGAGAAGAGGGGTCTTCAGGCTCCTGTACCTCCTCCCTGATGGTGGTAATGAGAAGAGGGGTCTTCAGGCTCCTGTACTGCCTCCCTGATGGTAGTAATGAGAAGAGGGGTCTTCAGACTCCTGTACCTCCTCCCTGATGGTAGTGATGAGAAGAGGGGTCTTCAGGCTCCTGTACCTCCTTCCTGATGGTAGTGATGAGAAGAGGGGTCTTCAGGCTCCTGTACTGCCTCCCTGATGGTAGTAATGAGAAGAGGGGTCTTCAGGCTCCTGTACCTCCTCCCTGATGGTAGTGATGAGAAGAGGGGCCTTTAGGCTCCTGTACCTCCTCCCTGAGGGTGGCAATGAGAAGAGGGCATGTCCTGGGTGGTGGGGGTTCTACTGATGGATGCTGCCTTTTTCGGGTATCTCCTTTTGAAGATGTCTCCGATGCCAGTGATGTTAGTGCCAGTGATAGAGCTGGATGAGTTTGCAACCCACTGCTGCTTTTTCCCAATCCTTTGCCGTGGCCCCTCCCTGCCAGACGGTGACGGCGTCAGTCAGAATGCTGTCCGCGTTACGTCTGCAGAAATTTTCTGGAGCCTTCAGCGACTTGGGCCGGCACTGTAGCATAACAGTTAACTCGAGGTCCTTACAGCTCAGGGCGTCGGAGTTCAGAGTTCACTTCCGATGCTGTCTGTAGGGAGTTTGTATGTCCTCCCAGCGAATATGTGGTTTCTTCCCATATTCCAAAGATGTACAGGTTAGTTGTTAACTAGACTAAGGTTAAATAGCCGGGTTGTTGGGCCGTTAGTTGGGCCGGAAGTGCCTGTATCTCTAAATAAATAAAAACTAACACCAAATCCCCTCAAGCTCCTCATGATTACAACTACTGATCTTCCCTTTTCACAATTGCATCAATACGTCGGGCCCAGGATAGATCTTCAGAGATGTTGATAGCCAGGAACTTCACTCTGCTCACCCTTTCCACTGCTGATCCCCTCAGTGAGGACCTGGTGTGATTTCTCACGACTCGAACTGGATTTACCGATGACAATTCTCACTTTGGCGTGAATTTTACCGGGGCGCTGCCTGGATTAGAGCGGGTGTCTTATGAAGATAGGCTGAGCGAGCTAGGGCATGGCTCTTTGGAACGG
Organism: Mobula birostris; assembly: GCF_030028105.1. Classification (NCBI taxonomy): domain Eukaryota; kingdom Metazoa; phylum Chordata; class Chondrichthyes; order Myliobatiformes; family Myliobatidae; genus Mobula; species Mobula birostris. The sequence continues at coordinate 6,007,897 of NC_092398.1, forward strand.
AGGATGAGAGGTGAGTTGATAGAGGTGAACAAGATGAAAAGGAGCATCGACTGAGTGGACAGCCAGAGATCTTTTCTCATGGCGGAAATGGCTGATACGATGGACCATCATTTTAAGGTGACTGGATGAAGTTACAGCAGGGAAGTCAGAGGTAGGGGTTTTACATAGAGCACGGTGAGTGCATGGAACACCCAGCCAGAAGTGATGGCAAAGGCAGATACATTAGGGGCATTTAAAAGATTCTTGGAGAGGCACATCAATGATAGAAAAATGGGAGCTTACAGAATGCAGGAGGGAAGACTTAGATCAACCTTACAATAATTTATAAGGTCGGCAAGGCCTGTACTGTGCTATACTGTTCTATGTTATTTTGGGCACTGTTCAGCATCAATCCCTGGACATTACACAAGCAAGCTATCTAATCAGTCTTAGTTCCGCCATAATTGGGGTTGCCCATTCGTTTTGAGTTGTTTTTGCAAAAATTCTGTTCTGTTCTGGATTGTCCAATTCTCCTCGACTCAGCTTATTTTCAGTAAGTAGCCCGCAGATGAAAGTTTATAATACGTAGATAGGGGCTAAGGTGAGCTGAAGTTATGGAACTTCACCTTTCGTCTGGACACACCCCAGCACAGAACAATGACTTCACCAAGAACAGGTGACTATCCCTTCTCTATTTTTGTTTTCTGTCTCCACAGTGAAGATTCAAGGTTCAAGATTGTCTAATGTCATTTCCAGAACAAAAGTGTAAAGGAGAACAAAGTAATTGTACTCCAGATCCGATGCAGCACAGAAAAAGATAAAGAACACAATAATAATAAAAAGCACAATAAATATAAATACTTAAGATAGTGTACATTCCTGTTTCAACTTTGTAGTTGTCCCTTCCGTTCTTAACTACCTGTTTTCAAAGTCATTATGTTGGCAGCTCATTAGCTGCTGTTGGAGGAAATTGCCAAAGTCTTGGGATCCACCTTAGATTGAACTGAACTGACTTATTTCTTACATCCTTCACATACATGACGAGTAAAAATCTTTACATTACGTCTCCATCTAAATGTGCAATGTGCAATCATAGCAATTTATAATAAATAGAACAGTCAGTGTAATATAGAGTACACTCAAGTCAGCTTGAGTTAATCAGTCTGATAGCCTGGTGGAAGAAGCTGTCCCGGAGCCTGTTGGTCCTGGCTTTTATGCTGCGGATCGTTTCCCGGATGGTAGCAGCTGGAATGGATTGTGGTTGGGATGGCTTGGGTCCTCAATGATCCTACGGGTCCTTTTTACGCACCTGTCTTTGTATATGTCCTGAATCATGGGAAGTTCACAACTACAGATGCGCTGGGCTGTCCACACCCCTGCAAGATTGATAGGCAAGACTGTGAACTCATTCTGGGGGGACTTTGAGGTTCATGTTGCATGTGTTTATGGATTCTGTTCACTCTATTTTTTGCTGTTTTTTGCGTGGTTTGATTGGGGTCGTCAAGACGGACTGCGGTGCCTCGGTGAAGACTGGCTCTGCGGCCTGTAGTGAGCAAGTACACCGGCCTGAGCTGAACTAAACTGAATACCACTGGTTTGATGCTTGATATTCTGTGTTGTTCGCTCGCTTTTTGCTGTTGGTGCAATTTGTTCTTTTATTGCGCGTTGAGCGTTTGATGCTTTCTTGAATGGGTTCTATGGTGATTCTTTGTTTCATCGTTGCCTGTAGGAAGATGAATCTCGGAGTTTTATTCTGCATATGTACTTTGATAATAACTACCCCGTGAATCTTTGCATTTTTGTCATTTGTACCACAGAAATTACCCCTGTTCCCTTCCCTTTGTAGTATAAAACCATTAGACTATAAGATATAGGAACAGAATTAGGCCATTCAGTCTATTGAGTCTGCGCCACAAATCAGTTATGACTGACTTTATTTTCAAACCTATTCTCCTGGCTTCTCCCGGTAACCCTTCATGTCCTTACCAATCAAGAGCCTACGAAACTCTGCCTTAAGTATACCCAATGACTTGGCCTTCACAGCCATCTGTGGCAATGAATTCTACAGATTCACCACTCTTTGGCTAAAGAAATTCCTCCTCATTTCTGTTCCCTTCTATCTTGAGGCTGTGACTCCCCCCAATCTTGGAAGCATCCTCTTCACATCCACTCTGTCTAGGCTTTTCAACATTTGATAGGTTTCAATGAAATTTGCCCTCATCCTTCTAAACTCCATCGAGTACAGGCCCAGAGCCATCAAACATTCCTCATACATTAACCCTTTCATTCCTGCAATCATTCTCGTGAACCTCCTTAGCACCAATGCCAGCACATCCTTTCTAAGATAAGGCTCCCAAAACTGCTCACAATACTCCAAGTGCAGTCCAACCAGTGACCCATAAGAGGAAAAAAAAAGTAAACGAATACAAAATTAAAAAGAAGCACCATGATTTGTCAATTTTGTTAGAGGTTTGCATTAAGGAAAATGGCAATATAGGTACTTCTCTAGGAAAGCAATCCCACTATATCACAGTGGCATATTGTTTGGCACTAAGCTTAATGTGTATATCTACTTTTTAGGCAATAAATCTAGTTTAAGAAACCTCATAGATTTCTTCATCTACATACACTCAGTGGCCACCTTATTAGATAAAGTAGACTGAGTGTACATTCGTGGTATTCTGCTGCTGTACCCCATCAACTTCAAGTTTCGACGTGTTGTGCATTCAGAGATGCTCCTCTGCACGCCAATGTTGCAACGCACGGTTACTTGAGTTATCTTCCTATCATCTTGAACTAGCCTGGCCATTCTTCTCTGATCTCTCTCTCATTAACAAGGCATTTTCACCCACAGAACTGCTACTCATTGGATGATTTTTGTTTGTTGTTCACACTATGCCCTGCAACTGTTGTGCGTTAAAATTCCAGACAGGTGGTTTCATAGATACTCAAACCACCCCATCTGCCACCAGTGTCACTGAGATCACATTGCTACCCTAATCTGTTGCTTGGTCTGAACAACAACTGGGCCTCTTGACCACGTCTGTATGCTTTTATACGTTGAGTTCCTACCTCATGGTTGGCTGATTAGATATTTGCATCAACAAGCAGGCATCCCTAATAAAGTGGCCACTAAGTGAAGAGTGATAGCGTTTCTAGGAGTGGTTTCACAGTACTCACATAGGCAGGAAGCACATCTTCCTCATTGTTTTGTGTTCAAATCTTGGCCACTCCTTGCCTACTAATGTTTATTGTTCTGTGTAGGTCACCTCAGCATACCCAGCATACCAAAACACACAGTGCATCATATCTGACCTGATATTTTTCAGATACTCCATACCATTATATCTTGCTGTTGACTAAATATGCATGGCAAGTTTCCTATAGGAGGTATCTCCATCTACCATGGAACAATCATTTATCCCTCAAGTTCAAAGTTGAAAGTAATTTTATTATAAAAGTACGTTATGTCACCATATGTTACCCTGTAGTGTAATAACTGGCCCTGAACCTGGTGGTATAGGACCTTAGGCTTCTGTACCTCCTTCCCAATGGCAGCATAGCCTAGATGATGAGGGTGCTTGATTAGGGTTGCTGTTTCCTTGTGGCTGTGCCCTTTGCAGTTCAGGGGGGGGATGTCTTTTCCTGTGATACCCTGGGTCGCATCCACTACAGCTGCTCCTGGGCACTGGTGCTTCCATGCCAGGCTGTGATGCTGCTGGTCAATATACTCCCCACTGTAACACACTCAAAACGCTGGAGGAACTCAGCAGGTCAGGCAGCATCTGTGGAAATATTAAAGCAAAAACTTCACGCCATCTTAAAAGTTTCTTCTCCCAGAGAGTTGACCTGATCAACCATTGTATTTCGCCCACCCCACCTTCTCTATCTATATCCTTTGTCACTGCACTGTAAACACTTAAAACCACTTTTTAAGATGCTATCTACATTGGAAGTATTTATGTATTCATGCCCATTTTATTTTGATATAATTCTTTATTCTTATAATTTTCGTTGAATGTTGCTGTATTTTGTTGCATGTCATGTCCTGACAAGTACATCACAGCAAATTCCTAATACATGTCAAAATACACTGAGTGGCCACTTTATGAGGTACATCTGGGCAATGCAAGCCTCCAAACTGCCAGTCATCTGGCAGCAACTCAAGGCATAAAAGCACGTAGACATGGTCAAGAGGCTCAGTTGTTGTTCAGACCAAACATCAGAATGGGAATGAAATGTGATCTAAGTGACCTTGACTGTGCAATGATTGCTGGTGCCAGATGGGGTGCTTTGAGTATCTCAGAAACTGCTGGTTTCCTGGGCTTTCCACACACAACAATCTCTAGAGTTTACAGAGAATGGTGCAAAAAGCAAAAAAGTAGCCAGTGAGCAGAAACACCTCATTAATGAGAGAGATCAGAGGGAAATAGCAAGCCTTGTTCAAGCTGACTGGAAGTGACAGTAATTCAAATAACCACATGTTATGACAGTGCTGTGCAGAAGAACATCTCAGAATGCACAGTATGACAAAACACGGAGTGGATGGGCTACAGCAGCAGAAGACCATGAACATGCACTCAGTGGCCTCTTTATTAGTTACAGGAGGTATTTAATAACGTGGCCACTGAATGACTCTGGCAAAAAAAGTTGATTCTTGATCCTTTTTCCGATCAGCCTGTTGCAATACTGCAAACAATATAACAAATTCTGACTGTTCACAGCGTCCTGTTCAGTGCCCTTATCAAACTGATATAGCCGCTGTATAAATATTTCCACAATTTGAGTTTTATAGAACTTAATTCTGTTTACATGATGCAATCATGAGGTCCGAGGTATCATGTTATGATGACTACCTCGTGGCTTGGTTTGTAAGCTATTTGGTGTGGAATGTTCCTTGCTGACACACAGCTGACAAGCTCAGTGACCTAACACAGTTTAGGTCTGACTCACAATTTCTTAAGTGAGGTAAATTGAAAGAGTGTAGAGAAGATTTGCAAAGATATTGCTGGGACTTGACGATGGCTCCAGAGGTTTTCGTGGACCTGGGCGACTTAGTGTATCAGACCATAAGATATAGGAGCAGAATTAGGCCATTTGGCCCATCGAGTCTGCTCCAACATTTCATCATGTCTGATCCATTTCCCTCTCAGTCCCAGTCTCCTGCCTTCCCTCAATATCCCTTCATGCCCTTTACTAATCAAGAATCTATCAACCTCTGCCTTAAATATACATAAAGACTTGGCCTCCACAGCTGCCTGGTGCAAAGAATTCCACAGATTCACCACTGTCTGGCTAAAGAAATTCCTTCTCGTCTCCGTTCTAAATGGACGTCCTTCTATTCTGAGGCTGTGTTCTCTGGTCTTAAACTCTCCCACCATACAAAACAGCTTCGCCACATACACTCTATCAAGGCCATTCACCATTTGGTAAGTTTCAATTAGGTCACCTCTCTTTCTTCTGAATTTTAGTGAACACAGGCCTAAAGCCATCAAACACTCTTCATAGGACAAACTGTTCAATCCTGGAATAATTTTCATGAACCTCCTTTGAACACTCCAGTTTCAGCACATCCTTTCTAAGATAAGAGGTCAAAACCGCTCACAATACTCTAAGTGAGGCTTCACCAGTGTTCTATATAGTCTCAACATTACATCCTTGCTTTTAACTGGACTGGACTTCTTCCAGTTCATCCATAAAACAGCTTAAGTCTCCTATTCTCAGGTCTCTTTTTTCCCTTTTCAATGAGGCCGGGGTCCTGTCAGAGTCTACAGCTGTGCTCAAACTACTTTCTTCACGAGCGGTCTGTTCTCGCTCATTGGAACTCACTGAGTGGCCTGAGCTTTGGTATATCCAGGAGTGGTTTGGAAGCTGTGTGCTGTCGGGGTGCGGCTCTGCGGACGACCAGATTCCTCACCGATATCGCTGACTGAAACCTCGCGGGAGATCGGAACATCGAGACTCCAAGTGCAGCTGTTGGAAACCTCTGGTCTCTCCCTCTCTCTCTCTCACAATCACTCTCTCTCTCTCGATGGTGAGTGAGAGTCTGTTGGCTCCAGGTTGGAGGAACTTGAATAAGTGACGCTGCGGATTGTAACATTGAAACAGCGAGCTGTTGGCCTCCTCTCTCACTGGGACAGGAGTGATATCTGTCTCTATCCCTTGTTAGTGAGAGACAGAGCGCCTGTTGAGATGTCAAAGTTTTGGAATGGACAGTAGATTTGGTTACTGCTTACATGGTGGGTGGTGGGGGGGGTTGATATTTTTGCTGAAGCAAGCGGGGGGGTTGTGAGTGGAGGGGGAAAGGGGAAAGTTGATGATTTTGCTACTTCCTGTGCATAGGAGGCAGGAGTGGAGACTTTGGGGTTCTAAGGTTTTTCTGTCATTATTTCTTTAGTGTTAGTCTTCTGTTTTGGGGATGTCTGTGAAGAGTAGAAATTTCAGGTTGCATACGTTCTTCATTATTAAATTGACCCATTGAACCATTGAGTTATAGGGTAAGGTTTCATAGGTTAGGATTTCATTCCCTAAAGTGTGGGATGAGGGGATATTTGATAGAGGTGTGTTAAATTATAAATGTGACGGGGTGGAGATACTTCTCGACCAAAGCAGATGTAAGACATGCCTTCCCTCCACCAGAATACAGGCCACCCTTGGGCAAGGTGTAGCACCCGCTTAGCCCCCAGTCAGGGTCACGTGATGCCATGGGAGCAGGTGGTGGATGGTCGTATGAGCAGCTGGTGCACATCACAAGTCCTGGTTATGCGACCACTGATGCCAGGCAGACAATCTCTGAAGAGTATTGATAATGGCTGGAGTTACCATTTAAGAGAAATTTGGATAAGTATATGGGTGAGAGGGTTATAGAGGGCTATGGTCCAGGTGCAGTTCGATGGGACTAGGCAGCGTAATAGTTTGGCTTGGACCTGATGGTCCGAAGGCCCTGTTTTGGTGCTGTAGTGCTCTCTGATTCTGGAGTTTGTACACTTATACAAAGAGAAATGCTCTGGGGTTAGTAACACACCATAAATTGTGCTAAAAATGGAGATCCGCAGATACTCATGAGGCCAGCCTGCATCTGTGTAGCTTGTGTGAAGTGCCTCTACTTCCAATTAAGTTTGAGAAGATTTGGCATGTCATCTAAAACTTTTACAAACTTCTGTAGATGTGTGGTGGAGAATATATTGACCAGTTCTATCACAGTCTGCCATGGAAACGCCGATGCCCTTGAATAGAAAATTCCGTACAGCGGAGTTCATCACGGGTAAAGATCTCCCCACAATTTTGCACATCTACATGAAATGAAGGCTGTCACTGGAACACAGTGTCCAATATCAAGGACGTCCACCATCCAGGTCACACTGCTGCCACGAGAAGAAGGTCCAGGAGGCTCAGGACTCACACCACCAGGTTCAGGAACAGTTACTACCCGTCAACCATCAACTCTTGACCCAAAGGGGATAACTTCATTCAACTTCACTTGCCCCATCATTGAAAGGTTCCCACAACCTATGGACTCACTTTCAAGGACCCTTCATCTTATGTTCTGATATTTATTTCTTATTTCTTCTTCTTCGTAATACTAATATGATTTTTATTTTGTGTTTGCACATTGGTTGTTCAGCTGCCCTTTCATACAAATCTGCTGTCCGCTCCATGTTGTCAAAGCAGTACTTATGTTGGGGGTCTTGCTAACCGGACTTATTGCGGTAGAGAAAACAGGAGGATGAGTGTGGACTATCAACCATTTTAGCAAGTTCCCTATAGTCCTTCACGGTGCATTAGTGAGGGCTATGCAAAATTGATCAGGCATTTGCTACATGAAGAGTTTTTTAAAACTAAAACAAAGATGGTAATTTCCCTGGAGAGACAGCTCTGAAGAATTTGCATTGCCGAGGTCGGGCAAGCACAGCAACTATTTTGTGCGGTCAGACTCCAATAGTCCAAAGGTGTGTAAAATGTGAGTTTTCAGCGACCGATATTTATCATATTCAGGCAGGTGCTCTAGTAGACTCACCGCTCTCACGACCATGGTGTTTCTGAGCGATGCTACCACAGAGAAATATTTGGCATTGTTAGCAGCGATTTCTCGCAGCGCGAACTGGGCTTTGGCATATACAAACGAAGTGGCAGTATTTTGCTCCCAAAACTCCAGCAGTTTCAAATTGACTGCACGGGCCGACATGTTCAATGACTTTGGAATCGTCCTAGAGCCTGAGATTTTCTTCACGATTCCATCATCTGAAACAATTCGTATTTGCATTTTTTGCAAGGGGAAAAGTACTGAGTACAGTCAGACATCAGTCTTTATCAACACACTGGAGAAGCCCAGTGGGTCAGGCAGCATCTGTGGAGGGAAATAGACTCTCAGAGTTTCTGGACTCAAGCCAAACTAATGGCTGCCTATTTCCCTTGACAGACATTGCCTGGCTCATGGAGTTCATCCAGCATTTTGTGTGTTGCCTTGGATTCCAGCATCTGCATTCTCCTGGTATCAATCTTCAGATGCTTTCCGCAAATGCATTCTTTCAATTTTTTTATATTCTCCTACCAGCTTGACAGCATTTTCAGTCCTCAATCATTACGGTTAAAGAGTCAATTGCCAAAAAGGAATTTGAGCTGATAAGTAAAGTATTGAAGGGCTTCTCATTCAGCCAACATTCAGCAGACGACACAAAGGTTGATGGTGTTGTAGATAGTGTAGAGGATTGTGGAAGATTGCAGAGAGACATCGATAGGATGCAGGAGTGGGCTGAGAAGTGGCAGACGGAGTTCAACCAGGAGAAGTGTGAGGTGGTACACTTTGGAAGGACAAACTCCAAGGCAGAGTACAAAATAAATGGCAGGATACTTGGTAGTGTGGAGGAGCAGAGGGATCTCGGGATACATGTTCACAGATCCCTGAAAGTTGCCTCACAGGTAGATAGGGTAATTAAGAAAGCTTATGGGGTGTTAGCTCTCCATTTTATACTGCCCCGCCTTGCAGTGTGGCTTGCCTATCAACTGCGTGAGTAAGATTCATGGCTATCAGAAGAAGACACATCTCTGTGAGTTATATGGATACATGCTTTAATAATAAATGAACCTTTGAAAGGGGACAAAAATTATGAGGATAAATACCAGTATGGAGTCAGTGGGCTGAATAGCCTGCTTCTGCATTATATAGCCATCAACCTCCAAACCCTTGAACCAACAGCACAAATATTCATCAGGAACAGAATGGCTCTGGCATTAAATCTCTAGATCAACACTCAATGAATCAAAGCAGCGAGAATTGTGTGTGAAGCATTTGGAGATGTTTTCGAGAGCTGATAATGAGCTATATGAATGCAATTTTTTTTTCCCCTTCTTCACAATGTGATTACTTGTATCACCTTCCAGCAGTGGATTCCTGGTGCTTTGCCAATGTTAATATCAGCAGTGAAGTGAACAGCAGGGGCGTCACTCCAACCAAATATCATTTTCCTCGGGGAAGTGCTCGAGAATGAGGCATTTTGTAATTCAGTGATTCTGAAATAAATCAATCTTGTTTCACAGACTGCAGTAGCAATTTCTGGGGAGATTGCCTGAACATTGGCTGTTTCGAGGGAGCCCAAAGCATGCGTGGATGACTGATGTATTGGAAATAAACTACATAAGAGTGTATAAACTTTGTTAGGGCTGTCTGGTATTATCAGGATGCAATGAGGTTTGTAAGGCATTCCTCTGACTATTAGCTCAGCCGACAACCATTTGACACACAAACGCAGAGCAAGAACAACAGAAACTAAAAGGTGACGAGGAAAGCAATGAGGAGAAAAGGGCGGAATGGGACCAGACAGAAGCAGGAACCCACAAAGAATCGTGAAATTTGTTAATTTAGCGGCAGCAGTATGATGCAATACATGATAATATAGAAAAGAAGCTGCGAATTACAGCGAGTTCCAAGTTCTAAGTAATATCTATTATCAGAGTACGTGTGTGTCACCACATACAACCCTGAGATTCATTTTTCTGCAGGCATACCTAGCAAACCTATATGATAGTAACTATAACAGGATCAGTGAAAGATCAAGTCGAACATGGAAAACCATGGGAGCAACATCTTATAGGAGGAATTCTGCAGATGCTGGAATTTCAAGCAACACACATAAAAGTTGCTGGTGAACGCAGCAGGCCAGGCAGCATCTCTAGGAAGAGGTGCAGTTGACGTTTCGGGCCGAGACCTTTCGTCAGGACTAACTGAAGGAAGAGCTAGTAAGAGATTTGAAAGTGGGAGGAGGAGGGGGAGATCCAAAATGATAGGAGAAGACAGGAGGGGGAGGGATGGAGCCAAGAGCTGGACAGGTGATTGGCAAAAGGGATATGAGAGGATCATGGGACAGGAGGCCCAGGAAGAAGGAAAAGGGTGGGGGGGGGGGAGCCCAAAGGATGCCTGGCCTGCTGTATTCACCAGCAACTTTTATGTGTGTTGCTGGAGCAACATCTTATATTCTGTCTGGGTAGCCTCCAACCCGATGGCATGAACATGAATTTTTCAAACTTCCGGTAATTCCACCCCCCACCCACCTTCTTCACCATTTCTCTCCCCCACCTTATCTCCTTAACTCCCTTCCATCACCACTCTTTGGTTCTCCTCCCCCTTTCCTTTCTTCCATGGCCTTCTGTTCTCTCCTTTCACATTCCAACTTCTCCAAACCTTTATCTCTTTCCCCCATCGACTTCCCAGCATTTTACATCACCTCTCCGCCCTCCCAGTTTCATCTATCACTAGCCACCTTCCTCTCCTCCCCCACCCTCTTATCTCTTCTTTCCAGTCCTGATGAAGGGTCTCGGTCCAAAACATTGACTGTTTACTCTTTTCCAATGATGCTGCCTGGCCTGCTGAGTTCCTTCAGTATTTTGTGTTTACTATAGAAGACAACAAACTGTGCAAATACAAATAAAAATAAATAGCAATAAATAATGAGAGCATGAAATAACAAGATAGAGTTCTTAAAGGGAGATCATAGGTTGTAGGAACATCTCAGTAGACGAGTGTGGTTATCCACTTTTGTTCAAGTGCCTGAAGGTTGAGGGGTAGTAACTGTTCTTGAACCTGGTGGTGCGAGTCCTGAGGTTTTTGTACCTCAGCAGTGAGAAAAGATCACGGCCTGGGTGATATATATATATGAAATTTAAATTAAATAGAGTAATGCAAAAGCAAAACCAGAAAAGCAGTGAGCTCATGGTTCATGATTCATGGGTTCAATGTCCATTCAGGAATCGGAATGCAGACGGGAAGAAACTGTTTCTGAATCGCTGAGTGTGTGCCTTCAGGCTTTCTGTACCTCCTTCCTGATGGTAACAGTGAGAAGACGGCATGTCCTGGGTGGTGGGGATTCTTAACGATGAATGCAGCCATTTTGAGGCTTTTTGAAGGAGGCCACTCTGACAATTCTCTAACTGAACCTTCCATTGGCAGGGAAGGATTGGGGAAGATGAAGCCCAAAGCCTAGAGCCAGAAATTTCACAAGTGAACCATTTCCTGACAGCGGTGCTGCAAGAAATTGGGAACTTCTCCTGCATAGGTCTACCGTTAATTTTAAATCTGAGAACGAATGATTTTTCTTGACTGAACAGGCGTGAGGATAGTACGGCTATACCAGAAAGTCATAGAGTCTTAGAAAAGTACAGCTCAGAAACAGGCCCTTTGGCCCATCTAGTCCATGCTGAAACACTTAACCTGTCTAATCCCATCGACCTACACCTGGACCATAGCCCTCCATACCCCTCCCAACCGTGTACCTATCTAAACTTCTCTTAAATGTTGAAATTGAGCTTACATGCACCACTTGTGCTGGCAGCTCAGTGCACACTCTCACCACCCTCTGAGTGAAGAAAATTCCCCTTATACTTTTTACCTTTCACCCTTAACCCATGACCCCTGGTTGTAGTCTCACCCAACATTAGCTGAAAAAGCCTGCTTGCATTTACCTTATCTACACCCCTCATCAATTTTCTTCTCAACCTCCTGCAGTCCAAGCAGTGAAGTCCCACCCCAATCAATCTTTCCTCATAACCTGGCAACATCCTTGTAAATCCTCTCTGCATTCTTTCAACCTCACTTACATCTTCCTTATAGATTGGTGACATTGTACTGCAAATTGAGCCTCGCCAATGTCTTATGCACCTTCTGCCTAACACCCCATTTCCTGTGCTCAATACATTTATTTTCTGAAGGCCAATTTACCAAAGCTTTCTTTATGACCAATGATGCCACTTTCAATGAATCTTGGTCATAGGGGTTCCTAAACTTTTTTATGCCATGCTATCCTACCATTAACCAAGGGGTCCGTAGAACCCAGTTTTGGAACCCCTGGAGTATGGGGTCAGAGACTCATCGTTAAATGCTGTTGGAAAGGCCTTTGGCCCATCTCATCCATGCTTTCTAAGATGGCTGAGCTGGTCCCATGGTGGAATGAGGTCACAGGTCAACTGAACTGTCATTGAATGTAAGGGCAGGTCAGGATCAGAATTGGTTTCATTATCACTGGCATATATCATGAAAGTTTTTGTTTTGTGGCAGATTGAAAAGGCCGGGGTGTTGGGGCCCAAGGCAAGGGCCAGTTCAGCTTGCTGCTCCTTGATGTTTACTCAGCTCTGGGCTGAACTGAGGTTCTGTTTACGGACTCTCTTTTGTGGTCTTCAGTTCTAAATGCTATTGCTTGCTTTTATGGTTCATATGATTTATTTCTCTTCTCTGCACATTGGGTGTTTGAAGGTCTTTTTTTAATGGGTTCTTTTGGGTTTCTTTATTTTAGAACATAGAACATAGACCAGTACAGCACAGAAACAGGCCATTCGGCCCACAATGTTGTGCTGAACCAGTTGAAAAGCAAATCAAAAACACGCAAACACTAATCCCTCCTACCTACACCATGTCCATATCCATCCATCTTCTTCACATCCATGTACCTATTTAAATGTCTCTTAAAAGCCTTTGATGTATTTGCTTCTTCCACCATACCAGGCAGTGCATTCCAGGCACCCACCACTCTCTGAGTAAAAAACGTACCCTTCACATCCTCTTTGAAACTACCCCTCTCACCTTCAATGCATGCCCTCTGGTATTAGACATTCCTACCCTGGGAAACAGATACTCCCTCTATACTCTATCTGTGCCTCTCATAATCTTATAAACCTCTATCAGATCTCCCCTCAGCCAGAGAAAACAACTCAAGTTTATCCAGCTTGTTGTGATAGCGCATGCCCTCTAAACCAGGCAGCATCCTGGTAAACCTCTTCTGCATCCTCCCCAAAGCCTTAACGTTCTTTCTATAGTGTGGTGTCCTGTAAGGAGAAAATTCTCAAGGTTGTAAAATGTATACAGACTTTGATAATAAATGTACTTTGAACTTTGAACTTTAAAAATTGCGGTAAATTTTACTGTTTCAGTCTCAATCTTTCCTATACCTAGGTGACCAGAACAGCACATAAAGCTCTAAATTTGGCCACATCAATGTCTACCTCTCATAATTTTATATGCTGCTAGTTCACCTCTCAGCCTCCAATCCAACAATCCAAATCTGATCCAAACAACTACACGCTCTGCTCAATGCATTGTTTCTGATTTTCTGCAATCAGGGGCATATTTCAGGATAAGGAACTAGTCACTGAGGACAGAGGTTTGAGGAATTTTTTATTCTGAAAGATAATTTTTATTTATTTACACCATTGACATGTACACATTTAAAGGGAATATGTAAGCAATGTTATCTATAATGCTTCTGATAACATCCTGAATTATGAAGCTGATAGATTGCCAAATACTTTTAAATCTGAGAATAAGAATAATTGGTACTTGGGGTCTCTGATGATGGACATGTAATATGCTCAATGATTGGGAGGGCTTTGTCCATCACGGGTAATTAATTAGCTTGCTTATTTCAGCTTTTTTCTTAAAGATGTGCTGGGTGCGTTCCGACTACCGATGCACCGCTGCATTCTTTGTGGCAATGTATCAGTCCGCGGGCCGGAGATTGGGGACCGCTGCTCCAAACCATTGAAAACATCTACATGGAACATTGGGTTGAGTTGTTCTCTGGTCTTGGCAATTTACTTGCAAACGTTTTGTCTCCATGCGAGTGGAGTCGCTGAATGATGTCTCCTCGCTCGGTGAGGAAACGTTTGCCAGTAAGTTGCCAGGGTCGGAGAACAAGTCAACCCAACCATCAACCGCCTGAGCTACACAATTTCTGAATTATTTCCAGCATGAAGCATTGTCTTAGGAAAGCAACATCCATCGTCAGGGACCCACCCTCCCACCACCGCCTGGGTCATGCTCTCATCTCGCTGCTGCCATCTGGAAGAAGGTACAAGAGCCTTAGGACTTGCACCAGCAGGTTTAAGAACAGTTATGACCCCTCAATTATTGGGGTCTTGAACCAAAGGTGTAACTCCACTCAACTTCACTTGCCTCCCATTTGAAATGTTCCCACAACCAATGGACTCACTTTCAAGGAGTCTTCATCTCATGTTCTTGATACTTATTGCTTATTTATTTAGTATTATTTCTTTCTTTCTGTATTTGCACAGTTTGTTGTCACTTGGCACACTGGCTGAGTGCTTGTGGTCTTTCATTGATTCTATTATGGTTATCATTCTATAGATTTATTGAATATGCCCATGGGACAATGAATCTCAGGGTTGTATATAGTGACATCTACGTACTTGAATAAAAACATCTACTTTGAACTTTGAAATGATTAGAATAGTGCTTGATACTTTTTCCAATAGAAGTTAACACAAGGAGCTATGAATATTGACAACCCTTGCCTCAGACTATCACCAGTTGCAATGACGAAGTAATGAGTAAAGCATTTCAAACAATTATGTAGTTAAGGGAAGTTGTTACTGGGTGCAGAGTGAGCAAATAATTTCACTGGAATATGGGGGTGGAAAAATAAATGTAGATGTTATTCATGAATCGTTGTGAAATAGGATTTGTTGACCTTTCCAAAGTCTATACACCATTCTGTGTTTATTACAGAATGAAGTGAGATTGAAGTACAGTCTGTGAGCAACTTTTTGAAATTCATATTTAGAAGCTTATCTCACTCAAATAAAGTCAGACTAGACTTCTGATTAAAGCTGAAGTCACTCTATTTTTGAAAGATTTCGTAATGTTTTTTTTGCATCAATCAAATAAACATCATGGGGAATTTTGGGAAGAGTTCGATCTTTTCTCGGACGAGAGGGCAATGTAGATGTCAGGTAGTGGCTTCAGATGGCACTGTTGAGGACGAGCAAAACAATGGCGGTTCCCAAGACAAGAAATATAACGGAATGCTTTATTAATGACACGTTTTCTGTAAAAAAATTAGGGTAAACGATCACCGCAGACAATGAAGAGGCGAGCACGGGTGCGGCTGGGTTGAGGGATGAAGCGTGTGGGTGCAAGGCGAATTTGGAGCAAGGTCGAGGCATGTTCAAAATGGAGTTGGGGCGAGTGACGAGGGGAAAAGTCGGAGCGAAGGAGTGTCAGATTCCGGACCTGTCCACCCAAACTTAGAGCGAGGTTTGATCGAGCTACGCGCCGGTGTGATTTGGAAAGATCAGGTACGGGTCAAAACATGGCCGGTGGGATCCAGGTCCAGAGTATTGATGCAACAGGGCATGGGTCGCAGAGCAAGAAATGACCCAATATTTGGATGATTTAAGCGCCAGGCCAGATGGATTGAAAAGGCGGGGTGTAAGGACCTGAGGCAAGGGTCAGGCCAGTTCCACTAACTGCTCCGCGAAGGTTACTCCGCCATGTGCTGAACTGAGGCTGAGGCTGTGGCCTACTCCGTCTACTCCAGGTTTCGTGTCTGAGGATTCACTTTTGTGCTAAATTCTAGTTACTTACTTTTATTGATTGCACAATTTGCTTATTTTCTCTATCTGCACATTGGCTGTTAATCGGCCTTCTTTTTTTTTAATGGGTTCTTGTTTTGTGCCTGCCTGTAAGGAGCCAAATCTCAAGGTTGTATGGCGCGTACATAAATGGAAGACGTGGGTTACCTGACACTGAAAATTCCAATGCTCATACCATTAGGTTCAAAGTTCAAAGTAAATTTTATTATCAAAGTATGTCACCATATACAACCCTGAGATTCATCTTCCTGCAGGCATGCTCAACAAATCTCTAGAATGGTAACTACAACAGAATCAATGAACGACCTCCAAACTGGGGATTTCAACCAGAGTGCAGAAGACAACAAACTGTACGAAAAAAATAACAAGAACATGAGAAATCAAGATAAAGAGTCCAGAAATATGAGGAAATCTGCAGATGCTGGAAATTCAAGCAACACACACAAAAAATGCTGGTGAATGCAGCAGGACAGGCAGCACCTATAGGAAGAGGTAGAGTCGACGTTTCGGGCCGAGACCCTTCATCAGGACTAACTGAAAGAAGAGATAATAATTCAGATAGTCCTGACGAAGGGTCTCGGCCCGAAACATCAACTGTAACTCTTCCTACAGATGCTGCCTGGCCTGCTGCGTTCACCAGCATTTTTGTGTGTGTTGCATAAAGAGTCCTTAGCTGTTCCTAAAGATGGTGGAGCGAGTCCTGAGTCTCTTGTACCTTCTACCTGATGACAACAGCAAGAAGAGAGCAGGACCTGGGTGGTGGGGATCTCTGATGATGGATGTTGCTTTCCTATGTCCGCCTTGGTTGTGGGCCACCCAAGTGGATTACGAAGTGCTGTTCTTCTAGTTTCCATTTAGCCTCACCAGAGCAGTGGAGAAGGGTGGTGACAGACAGGTCAGTATGAGAACGGGAAGTGGATTTTAAGTGTTAGACACTTAATGATCTCTTTAGTAGATACACTTGTACACCTGATCATTAATGTAAATTTCTAAGCAGCCAATACGTAAAGTAATGAGACATGGCCAAGAGGTTCAGTTGTTGTTCAGACAAAACATTAGCAAGGGGATGAAATGTGATCTAAGTGACTTTGATCGTGGAATGATTGTTGGTGCCAGATGGGGTGGTTTGAGTATCTCAGGAACTCCTGATCTCCTGGGATTTTCACGTACAACACTCTCTAGAGTTTACAGAGAACGGAGTGAAAAACAAAAAAAAATAATCCACTGGGCAAACACAAGGAAATCTGCAGATGCTGGAATTTCAAGAAACACATATAAAAGTTGCTGGTGAACGCGGCAGGCCAGGCAGCATCTGTAGGAAGAGTTACAGTCGATGTTTCGGGCTGAGACCCGAAACGTCGACTGTACCTCTTCCTAGAGATGCTGCCTGGCCTGCTGCATTCACCTATAAAATCCACTGAGCGGTAGTTCTGTGGGTGAAAATGCTTTGTTAATGAGGGAGGTCAGAGGAGAATAACCAGACTGGTTCAAGCTGACAGGAAGGTGACAGTAACTCAGATAAACACGTATTACAACAGTGGTGCGCAGAAGAGCATTTCTGAAAGCACAGCACATTGAATCTTAAAGTAGAGGGTAAGAAGACCACAAACATACACAAGTAACTACATTATTAGTTGAGGGGATACCCAAGGACCTGGGTTCAATTCCTCCACTGTGTGTAAGGAGTTTGTATGTTCTTCCCATTACTGTGTGGGTTTCCTCCGGGTGCTCCAGTTTCCTCCCACAGTCCAAAGGCTTATGGTTCAGGGTTAGTCAATTGTTGGCATGGGAAGCATGGTGACAGTTGTAAGCATCCTCGTCAACACACACAAAATGCTGGAGGAACTCAACAGGTCAGGCAGCATCTATAGGAATCAACGTTTCAGGCTGGAACCTTTCTTCATTTCAGGACTGAGATGGAAGGGGGAAGTCGCCAGAATAAAGAGGTGTGGGGAGGGGAAGGGGGACAAGCTAGAAGGTGATAGGTGAAGCCAGGAGGTTGGGAAAGAGAAAAGGCTGGAGAGGAAGGAATCCGATAGGAGAGGAGAGTGGACCATAGGAGAAAGGGGGACCAGTTGGAGGTGATAGGCAGGTGAGAAGAGGTAAAACGCCAGAGTGGGGAATAGAGGAACGGGGAGGGGAGGATTTTTTTTACCAGAAGGAGAAATCAATTTTCAAGCCTTCAGATAGAGGCTACCAGACAGAACCCTGAGGGTGGCTTCATCTAGGACCAACAAAAGGAGGCCATGCACCAACGTGTCGGAAGGGAGAATGGGAATCGGAATCAAAACGTCTGGCCACTTGGGAAGCTCCGCTTTTGGCAGATGGAGCAAAGGTGCTCGATGAAGCGGTCCCCCAGTTTGCGACGGGTCTCACCGACGTAGAGGAGGCCGTTTCGGGAGCATCGGACACGACAGACAGCCGCAGCAGGCTCACGGGTGGAGTGCTGGCTCGTGTGGGAGGACTGTTTGGGGCCCTGAATGGACGTGAGGGAGGAGGTGAACAGGTAGCTGTATGGATTTTGTCTGCTTACAGGGACCCTCAGACTGTGTTTGTCTTTGACACAAGCAATGTATTTCACTGTATGTTTTGATGTTTTAATGCTCCTGTGACAAATAAAGCTAATCTTTCTGTCATATTTGTTCTTATCATATTGTTCCAGTCAAAATGTACAGTACATGTTCCAAGTAGACGGGAATAATCCCAGTCTGTTTTGCTGAGTCATTTGCTGATTCACCGCTGTTGTTTGAAGTAAGGACTCTTTTTGTATTCTGTTCAAGAGCCCTTTTGGACCCTGGTGTTTGTGTTTGTGCACCTGCCACTCAATAGTCAGGTGCACTAAATGTCAGAATGGAGCGATCTCCTTACGCAAGGCATGTTTTCCGTCAGTAATCAGTGTCAGGAAGCGGGAAGGTCAATGTTTTTGCTGCTGCTTGTGCGTGGAAGGGGGAGGAGGCTTTGGGGTTCTGATAATTCTATGGAGTTTCTTGTTTCATGGATTTCTGTGAAGAGTAAGAATTTCAGGTTGCTTTCTGTACACATTTTCTGATATTTCATTGTACTATATGAACACACATTTACGTAGCACCCTTCACAGCTCTTTCAAAATGTTCCAAGTTGCTTCACAGCCCATTAACAATTCGCAACCAATTAAAGAGTTCTGATCTTTATTTGTTTCTGTCGTTTTTATCATGGTGGCGGGCTGGAGATGCGACTCAAGCAAAGGAGACGTATCTTCCTTTTTTGAGTCTGCTGTAGGTACAAGGACCTTCCAGAGTACTGAAACCTTTGAGAGTGCTTGTCTTTTTTCCTGCGTCAATTTACTTAACTGAGCTTGGCTGGTGTATACCTTTTGATCACAAACCGAACTGCCAGAGGAAGTGCTTAAGACAGGTACATTAACAACATCTACAAAGCACTTTTGGCTGGCGGGTGGAGATACATCTCTACCAAAGAAGGTGTAAGGCGCTCCTTCCCTCTGTTAGCCTGCAGGTCACCCTTGGGCAAGGTGTAGCACTGGCTTATCCCCCGATCAGGGTCACGTGAAGCCATGGGGAGCAGGTGGTGGATGGTCTTATGAGCAACTGGTGCACATCACAAGTCCTGGTTCGTCGTGGCTATCCCTCAAGATCGAGGATGATGGTCTTCGTACTGAAGTGGCCTACAGAGTGAAGACGCCTGCACGTGTACTTGTTTAACGTGTACTTGATGTTGCACTCCAAGAAGCACACGATACTTCACAAATCAACCAACTGATTCCAGTGGCATGTCAACCACAACGATTGGAGCTGATGGATTTTTTGCAGCCTTCATCCGCCTTCACAGCCGTTGAGTTCGAAGTAACTTCGTCCGCCTGTTCCACCGTTGAGATCTTGGTTGGATTGTTCTTTGTCAGGGACCTCACCCTCGACCTTACCGCCATGGGTGACCCTACCAGGAGCATAGCTCCAGACGGCACTGCTCTTGGGATCTCAGGATGACACAAGCTTCTCCACCGCGACACGGTGACAATCCACGGAGAAGACAAGTCCTGGTTATACAATCACTGACTCCAGGCAGACAATCTCTGAAGAGTATTGATAATGTCTGGGGAGGTCACCCATCTTGTAAAGACACTGCCCAGAAGAAGGCAATGGCAAACCACTTCTGCAGAAAAATTTGCTAAGAATAATCATGGTCATGGAAAGACCATGATCACCCACATCATCACAAGGACAATGGGTTGACGATGATCATCATTACAAGCCTGGACGGAAGGTATGGAGATCCTGAGATGCCCAGTTGTCAAGATCTCCCTCTTGGCCTCATCAGTAGAGTCCAAAGGAAAGCTTATGAAGCAATACGTTTGGCACCAACTTGGCTGCAGGAGCTGCTGGAAGGATGTTCAATGATGTCCAGCCGCCTGAGGAGCTCCACTCCGGATTTGCTGTTGGGTTTACTCCCGTAGCCTTCGTCTCTCCCGAGGCTGCCCACAAGGCAGTGGGGCTGTTTACCCACAGCTGGGGATCTGGTTCATGAGCACCAGGGCGTGGCCACACGATGGTGTGCCTGCATGCTATGTGTGCAGGGGCCAGACCTCCTCCCAATCCTCTGTTGTTTAGCCTGAGTCCAAAAGGAGTTCAGTTTCCGTGTGTCACCGGTGAGGAGGCACTACGTGAGGCTTGCTGTTCGATAGGCTATGTGTTGGCAGGGAGGGACTTACACATTCAGCTCTCCTTTTTGCAAGATTGCTAGCCAGAGATGGAAGCTGAAAGTGCAAGCAACCACTACCCACTACACTACCACACTAGACGCATCACAGCAACCATTTTGACATAGTCCATAACGCCATAACATATAACAGCAGAATCAGGCCATTTGGCCCATTGAGTCTGTTCCACCATTTCATCACGGCTGATCCAATTTTCCTCTCAGCCACATTCTCCTGCCTTCTCCCCATATCCCATCGTGCCCTGACCAATCAAGAATCTATCAACCTCTTCCTTAAATATACATAAAGGCTTGGCTTCTACAACTACCTGTGGCAAAGAATTCCACAGATTCACCACTCTCTGCCTGAAGAAATTTCTCCTCATCTCCATTCTAAAAGGATGTCCCTCTATTCCGAGACTGTCTGCTAATCTTAGACTCTCCCACCACAGGAAACATCCTCAACACATCCACTCTATCAAGGCCTTTCACCGTTCAATAGCTTTCAATGAAGTCACCCCTCATTTTCTAAATTCCAGTAAATACAGGCCCAGAGCCATCAAATGCTTTTCATATGACAAGCCATTCAATGCAAGGGTAATTTTTGTGAACCTCCTTACGATAACAGGTCCTTCTAGCCCAATGAGCTCATGCCACCAATTACACCCTTGTGACCTACTGACACTTATGTCTTTGCTCCGAGAGGACCACAAGCTTGTTGTGGTTTGGAGGCTTCCGTCCCTCAATGACCCGGAGAGCAATCACGAGGAAATCTGCAGATGCTGGAATTTCAAGCAACACACATCAAAGTTGCTGGTGAACGCAGCAGGCCAGGCAGCATCTATAGGAAGAGGTACAGTCGACATTTCAGGCCGAGACCCTTCGTCAGGACTTCAGTTTCAGTTAGTCCTGACGAAGGGTCTCGGCCCGAAACGTCGACTGTGCCTCTTCCTAGAGATGCTGCCTGGCCTGCTGCGTTCACCAGCGACTTTTAAGTGTGTTACTCAGAGAGCAATAATGGCTGCAGTCAGAGCTTTATGCTTTGACTCATGTCTAAGGGTAGAGGACAGGATAAGAGTGGCCGACCGAACCTCCAGGTTTGGAGTTCAACTCAGGCCTAACAACCCTGACTGGTGAACAAAACAGTTACGGAAACAGCAATGAACAATCCTTCTACATCTGAGTGTCACAGGATTCCTGAGTGTCCACCCGGGACTTGCATGACTGACAGTAGTGAAAACTGAGAGGAAGCTACTGATACGATGAAGGAAACCCCGAACGCCGCCAGAGATGGAGGACCTTCATTGCTGCCCTAAACGCCAGCGGCGTAACAGGCAAACCGGCCATCCATACACCTTTGGAATTTGGGTGGAAAGTGGACCACATGGAAAAAACTTACGCAGTCATGGAGAGAGTGTTCAAATTCCTTGCGGACAGTGGCGGGAATTGAATCTAGCTCACTTACGCTGAAATTGTATTATGCTAACTGCGCCACCTCTATCTGTAGTATCATTCCCATTATGTACGAGACGCAGGAAGCTTTCATGGACAGGAACGTGGAGATGGACAATTCATATTCTTTCATGTCATGTTCAGAGATGGGTTAAATATTTGCCAAGACTCCAAGCATAGGTGGATACTCTGATGTGGGGGAGTATCGAAAGAGAGGGCACAGGCTCCGATGTCTCTTTAGAACAGAAAGGAGGAGGAATTTCTTTAGCAAGAGGGTGGTCAATCTGGGGGATGTATCGGCACGGATGGCTGCAGAAGTCAAGTTATTGGGTATATTTAAAGCAGAGGTTGGTAACTTCTTCTTAATCAGTCAGGATGTCAAAGGTTACGGGGAGAAGGCAGGAGAATGGGCTTGAGGGGGGATAATAAATCAGCAAAACAGACTTAATGGGCCGAATGACCTGATTCTTGCCTATGTCTTATGGTTTTATGATTCCCTGCGCTGCAGTGCAGTGGGATAGTTTACATCCATGTCACAAAACAGGTGTTAGCTTTCTTTAATTTCTCTTTCACAAGATGACGTTGCAAATTCACAGCAAACCCACAGTGACACAGATCTTTTATGACAAAGTCCGGGTGGAATTTCAATATTGAAATTCCTAAAATCATTGCAGAGACAAGAATGTTCCCACTGAGACACCATATTGCAAACTCAAATCGCAATTTTACATCTAAGTTGTTTCTCAGCTGAAATTATTCAACAAAGGCAATAATACTCACTAATTATTGCATTTAAAATAATAACCCTAAAGTTATTGCTAATGGTGAATCACACCTGCCACTGGTAAATATGAACCAGTCCTCTTAAGATTAATCAAAAAGCCAGCATGATCCCAAGGATCCCACCTCCAGATTTAGCCAACTGTTGAAATGGTCTAAACTGCGAAAATCTTTCTGAATATTTCTGAAATATTCAAAAATCAATATAGGCCATCCTTGGGTGATGAAAAAGTTCAGTATTTACAGACGACGAGGTCAAGGTGCAGAGGTCAAAGTCTCGTGATTGGCGCTTCCTGGGGTCAATATCTAGAGGCCGTTGAAGAGCCAATGTTGAAGCTGGGGTCTGGGCTCCAGGAATCAGTGAGTCTGGAAGTCAGAGCCTGCAGGTCAAAGAGTGAAGCTGTCAAGTCTTGAGGTTGAGGCATCAAAGGTCAAAGCTCCTTGGTCAGTGTGTCTGTTAGTTGGAGGCCTGACTGTCTGCACGTCACGATTCTGGGTTGGAGGCTTGGTGTCTGTGAGACTGAAAGTCTGGGTCCAAGGACTAGAGGTCAAAAGCCTGGAGGTGACCTGTCCTGATGTTATAGGAGTGTGTGTGTGAAAACAATCAGATATGGCCCGAGTGCGGAGACAAACAGGAAAATAACATTGAGACTTGATTTGGAGAGTCCTTGAAAGTGGGACCACAGGTTGTGGAATCAGATCAGAGTTAAGGTGAGTGAAATTATTCATGCTGGTTCAGGATGCTGATGTCAGGATGTTCGGATATGGCTCATATGCAGAGACAGAGAGACACAGAAGTGGGACAACAGTTCACCGACTTTAATGAGAATTGTTGCTGAATTTAAAGGAAAAGAAAAACGATAAATGTTAGGCCAACAGACCTTTAACTAAAACACTCAAACTGAAAGTTAATGCCATCACTACGGCTGGAAGCAATAACTACATACTAAATAAACACTGCTCCTTTATAACAAGAGTCAAAATGGTAGTCCTCCTTCCTGGACAAAGATGTGGGTACACAGGGAGTGTAAAGGTTGCTGTGCTTTTGGTCAAGTGCCAACAAGACTAGAACGAAAAGAAGGGAGTTAAATACCGCCATAATGAGACAGTGAATAGCAGCAACGCGTGTAATCATGAGGGCCATTGTCCAACACTGCTGCACAACATACCTACGCTGGTGCATGGACTCTGCAGCAGGGTCCGTGAGTGTGAAATTGTGAGTGGCTGGGTGGGTGTGTGGCTGTGTTGAGTGAGAGACAGGGGTTTGTTTAGTTGTTGCTACTGCTTGTGTTGTCCTACACTGTGGGCATGTTATGTTGGTACCAGAATATGTGGCACCACTAGTGGGCTGTCCCCAGCTCATCCTTGGGTGTTTTTGTTATTAACGCTGCAGTGTAGGCTTTGTTTTCCGTTTGAGAGTATGAGTTAACAGCCCTGTTTGGACTATCATTTATTGTTTTGCTGTCACCGTGTTCGGATGGCCCAAGTGTGGAGCAAGAGTCACTGAAGCGGGTCGATAGTTCAGCGATTTTAATGCGAACGGAGTTAGAGAGAAAAGAAAACAATAAACGCTAGGCCAAACAGGGCCATTAACTAAGACTCTCAAATGGAAAATGAAACCTACACTGCGGCTGAAAGAGATAACTAAATATAAAACGAATACCACTAGTCTTCAGAGTCAGTTGACTCGACAGTCCAATTTCTCAGGCAAGGTCGAATGCAAGCAGGCAGCAAAACGTTGCTGTGCTGGGTTCAAGTCTCGACAAGCACTATGACGGAAGGAATGGAGTTAAATACTATCACAATGAAATAATAATTAGCTGACACTTGCATATTCACGAGCGCAACTGCCATATCTGCTGCGCTGCCGAATCTGTGGTTGCGACAAAAGATGGCAGTGTACAACACTTGTGTCCCCAGCACATTGTTGTACAGCAGCAAGACCTGGACAACATACGCTAAGCACGAGAGAAAGCTCAACACCTTCCATTTAAGGTGCCTTTGTCACAGTTGGGTTATCTCCTGGAGAGACAGAGTACCCAATACTGAGGTTCTGTTTCGTACCGGCCTCCCTAGCGCATACACCTGCACAGGCAGCGGAGGCTGCAAAGGCTGGGCCATGTCTGTCGCATGCAGGATGGCCACATCCCAAAAGACATCTCCATAGTGAGCTGGCTTCAGGTAAAAGAACCGCTGTCTGCCCACAGCTGTGCTAAAAGCAGGTTATGAAAGTGCTGGATGGACATCAACACTGAGTCATGGGGAGAGGGACTTGCAGCCAACCGCACCAGAAACCACACCTTAGGTCAGGTGAGGAAAAATTCCTAAAAGCAGCAGAAGACAAACAGGCCTATAGACAGGAACACTGCAAGCTGAGACTATTTCTAGATGTGGCCTATCGAATGGGGACAACACTCACGCACGTTCTGCACAAACAACGTACACACCTAGGTGGTAACATCCATGAACAACGCCTTGAACAACAGAGGGCCAATTGCCACATATTGCTGGGCCTGGTAAAGATCATCAAACGTGATGACATCCAGGAACAATTCAATTTGCCATAGTTTTTTTTCGTGGAGTTGTCAAAATCCCACTCCAATCAGTAACGCAGTGGTCCCCAACCTCTGGGCCGCGGACCGATACCGGGCCACGAAGAATGCAGGGGTGCAGCGGTAGCCGGGACGCACCCAGCTCATCCTTAAGAAAAAAGCCGAAATAAACAAGCTAAATATTTACGTACCACGTGGCACCCTAATTAATTAGCTTGTTTATTTCAGCTTTTTTCTTAAAGATGTGCTGGGTGTGTCCGGGCTACCGCTGCACCCCTGCATTCTTCGCGGCCCGGTATCGGTCCGCGGCCCAGAGGTTGGGGAGCACTGCAGTAACGTAATGCAGAAATGCAAATGACATGCTCCAACTATCAAGCAAATTCAACCAATGGAGGAGTGTTTGCAAACCAAACATGATCACACCTTCTCAAATGTAGTTTCCGACAGACTTGATTTACAAAGAGGAATTCCTATCTTCAGGCAAATGATCTTGTCAATGTTGTCATCAACAGGAAAGAGTGCAAAGAAGATTTGTGAGAAGTTTAGTCCTGAAGGAGGGTCTCAGCCCAAAATGTCGACTGTTTATTCATTTCCACAGATGTTTCCCAACCTGCTGAGTTCCTCCAGAATTCTGTGTGTGTGTGTGTTGCTTTTGATTTCCAGCATCAGCAGAATTTCTTGTGTTTATCATTTATGAGAGTATTACTGGGATTTGAGGACTGAGTTATAAGGAAAGGTTGGGAAGACTAAGCCTTTATTCCTTGAAGTGTAGGAGACTTGGGGCGGTGACCTTACAGAGGTGTATAAGATCATGAGGGGCATAGAATGGGTGAATGCATACAGTGCTCAAAATCTAGAGTGTTTACATTGAGAGAGGAAAGAAGAAAGAAGAAAGAAGAGGGCTGAATGGTGCCTCAGCAACAACATCTTACTGAAAGCCAGCAAGACCAAGGAGCTGATTATTGACACCAGAGGTCCATGAGCCAGTCCTCATTGGAGGATCAGAGATGGAGACAGTCAGCAACTTTAAATTCCTCAGTGTTATTATTTCGGAGGACCGGTCCTGGGCCCAGAATGTAAGTGCAATTCCGAAGAAAGCACAGCAGCACCTCGACTTCGTCTGGAGTTTGTGGAGATTTAGCATGGCATCTAAAAGTTGACAAACTTCTATTAATGTGTAGTGAAGAGTAATATTGACTGGCTGCATCACAGCCTGATATGGAAACACCAGTGCCCTTGAGGGGAAAATCCTACAAAAGGTAGTGGATACAGCCCAGTCCATCATGGATAAAGCCATTCCCACCCCACCATTGAGCACATCTACATGAAATGTTGTTGCAGGAAAGAAGCATCCATCATCAGAGACCAACACCACCCAGGGCGTGGTCTCTTCTCAATTCAGCCACCAAGAAGAAGATTATGAGCATCAGGACTCACACCACCAGGTTCAGGAATAGTTATTACCCCTCGACAATCAGGCTCTTGAACCAAAGGGGGTAACCTCACTCAACCTCACTTACCCTAGCATTGAAGTGTTCCCACAACCAACGGACTCACTTTCAAGGACTCTTCATCACAAGTTCTCAATATATTGCTTACTTATTTACTATTGTTATTTCTTTCTTTTTGTATCTGCACAGTTTGCTGTTTCTTGCTCTCTGGTTGAATGCAGAAGTTTGTGTGGTCTTTCATTGATTCTATCGTGATTATTATTCTATTATGTATTTATTGAGTATGCCCACAAGAAAATGAATCTCAGGGTTGTATATGGTGGCATATATGTACTTTGATAATAAATGTACTTTGAACTTTGATTTAAAAAGGACATTTTAAAAGGCAATGTCTTCATGCAGAGAGTAGTGCATATATGGTGCATATATGCGTGCGCAGCTCTCCGGTGAAAAATGATGTCGTATCTGTTAAATAGGGGCCGTGGACAATTTCTGATTTGATGGAGATGGACGTGAAAGCACAGAGGAACACATGGAGAAATTTCTGAAACACCCGTCCGCTGCTGTCGTTACTGTGTGGTCGGGAATCTTTCGGAGGGTAGGCCTCAAAATCCTCGGCCTTGCCTGTTTTTGGCGACCGAGAAAGAGGTCGAATCACTCGGACAGAGGTGGTGCTCAGTACTCGGTGTCGGAGAGCTGATCAGAGCTCGAAGTTTTCGGATGACTCAGAGATGGATTGTGGTCGGCATGGCAGGGAGAGTTTTTCTTCCCTCTCCCGACTGCGTGAGATGTGGGACATTTGAGAAACTTTGAACTTTACTGTGCTCACGGACTTTCTTCATCAAGTTATGGTATTGTGCATTGTTGTAACTATATGTATAATTATGTGGTTTTGTCAGTTTTTTCAGTCTTGGTTTGTCCTGTGTTTTTTGTGATATCACACCGTAGGAAATAATGTATCATTTCTTAATGCATGCATTACTAAATGACAATAAAAGAGGACTGCATGTCTTCATAATCATAATCATTATCAGATATCATCTCCAACCCTCAAAGCTTTTGACCCATAAATTCTAATGCGCACATACCCTTCTTGAAAGGGGACTACGTGTCTTCATAATCTAAAAAAAAAGCCAGATGAAATAGTTGATGTAGGTGCAGTCACAGCATCTAAAAGACACCTGGACAGGTACATGATTGGAAAGATTTAGAGCAGTGGTTCCCAATCTGGAGTCCATGGACCCCTTGCCTAATGGTTTTGGTCCATGGCAACCCTTGGTTTAGAGGGGCATGGACAAATTGGACAAGGTTGGATGACTATCTTGGTTAAAATGAAAGGCCTGAATGTGTGCTCTGTTGCATTGTGACTTTAACTACTTCCTCTGCTCATTAAGTTAAAAAAAACATGCATTTTGGTCGATAGCACAGAACAGCACAGGTGGGTTTCCCTGCCATGGCCTAATCCCAAAGCAAAATGTTTACTTATCAAGCCAATAGCCATTTCTCAGTGGGATTCAGGCCAAGGACAGACCAAGACATTGTATGACCTGTCACTAAATCTTTTCTGCAAAGATCAATCCATGTTTGCAAACACTTTTCGACAAAGTAGAAAACACATCTTGACTCACCAAGAAACGCAAAACAGTTTGCCCCGGATTGCAACAGAAACACCCAGAGAGCATCTGACAAGAGAGGGAAATCTGGCACGGCGCCAGGTTCCAGCAGCTTGCAGGCAGCTGACGCTCCGATTCAGGCGAGATGCAGCCACAGATTTCAAACATACTTCAATGTCTGATCAGAGCAAAGCTATGAAATCAACTGAACATCCCAGCAGGGCGGCATGCCCGTGGAGGACATCCAGCCAGGACTCTGATGTGTTTGATGTTCAGAGGAAAAGGGCCAATAACCCCTTGTTGTAACTTATAAAACAATACACGTTTATTCTTGATTTCGGCGGTACTGATATCTTGAGAGAAGTTGGTTTTCAGAAGCATTCTTTACAGAGGAGAGAGTGAGGTAGACTTAGAACATTGGCAGCTGCAGACATGTTTGTTGGAGGCTGATGCTGAGGTTGGTATTAAGGGAGGGGTGATGGGGGAAGGATTTCACCACAGTGGACTTCTGTTCTAGTTGTATTCTTTCTTGCAAAAATTATGGATAATTTATGTTTAACTTACATTACTGTGCAAAACGCTTAGACACCCTAGGGTGAATAATCAAGGGAGGGGTGTGGGACAGGTGACATTGAAAGAGTGTTGGGGCTTGGGGGGGGTGGTGATGGTGAGGGTTTAGTCACACCCAGCCCTGAGGTACCAGGCGAGGTCATTTGATTCCAAACGATAGGTTTATTGATCATTACAGAATGTCTCTCTGGTGCTTCCAGCTCCCTCCCCTCTCCCTTCCCCTTTTCCCATCTGTGATTCCCCTCTTCCTGCCCCCTTCCTACTCTCAGTCCACAACAGAGACCCATATCAGAATCAGGTTTATCATCACTCATGTATGTCACGAGAGAGTTCATGGGTTCAATGTCCATTCAGAAATCAGATGACAGAGAGGAAGAAGCTGTTCCTGAATCGTTGAGTGTGTGCCTTTAGGCTCCCATACCTCCTCCCTGATGGTAGCAATAAAACAAGGCATGTCCTGGGTGGTGGGAGGGTGTCCTTAATGATGGATGCTCCCCTTTTGAGGCGTCGCTCCTTGAAGATGTTTTGGTTGCTACGGAGGCTGGTGCCCATGATGGAGCTGACTAAAGTTTACAAATCACTGCAGCTTATTTCAATCCTGTGCAGTGCCCTCCCTCCCCCATACCAGATGGTGATGCAGCCAGTTAGAATGTTGTACATCTGTAGAAATTGTGGTAAGGTGAGGAGAGATTGGTGGGTGTATGGAAAGTACTGCCAGGGGGGTGGAAAAGACAGATATAATTAGAAATATTTAAGAAACTCTTAGATTGGCACATCCTCCAAAAGGACCACAACCTTGTTGTAGTTTTAAGTCTTGCACGTCTCGTTGGCCTGGAGAGCTATGTTGGCTGGAGTCAAGGCTTTATGCTTTGGCTTTTGGTAGGGTCACTCAAGCCAAACAGGTCAAAGGGTAGAGGCCAGACTAAGAATGGTCCACCCGTCCTCCAGGTTCAAGGATTCAGCTTAGAGCTATGATCTATGTTTATAGGACCTCCAAAAGGCCAATGACCTTGTCACTGGGTTTGGAGGCTTGCATGCTTCAATGTCCTGGAGATCTGGGCTGGCCGGAGTCAGGGCTTTAAACTTTGGCTCTTGAAAGGTCAGCCTTGCCAAAAAGGTCAAAGGGCAGCGTGATTCATCAGTCCTCCAAGTTTGGAGATTCAGCTCTGAGATAACAACCCTGACTGGTCAAACAAAACTGATACAGAAACAGTAATGAAGAAGCCTTCTACATCTGAGTGCGATGGTATTCCTGAGTCTCCACCCGGGACTTGCATTGACTGACAGTGAAAACCAAGAGGAAGCTATTGACATGATGGAGGAAGCCCTGAACACCGACAGAGATGGAAGATCTTCATTGCTGTTTAAACGGCAGTGGTGTAACGTGCAGTGAGTAAGATTGGCATATGTATGAAAGAAAAATGGAGGGCTCTGTGGGAGGGAAGGGTTAGATTGATCTGAGGCTAGGTTAAAAGGTCGACACAACAGCGCGCGCGGCCCCTCCGGTGAATGGTATCTGTAGTCTGTCAAGTAGGGGACCGCGCACAATTCTGATTTGATGGAGACAGACGTGAGAGTACGGTGGAACATCTGGAGAAACTTCTGAAGTGCCCGCTTCTCTGTCGCTGTTACTGTGTGGTAACTGGAATCTCTGGAGCAGAAGGCCCCAAATCCTCGGCTTTGCTTGTTTCGGCGGCCGGGGAGAGGTCGAAGGCGCTCAGCAGAGGATGGCGCTCGGGAGGCTGTATCGGAGGGGCTGGTCGGAGGCTCAAAGTTTTCAGACGGACTCAGTGTCGGCTGTGGTCGGCTGCTTCCAAGGCAAGTTGACGGTGCCTGGAGGTTTATGGCAGGGAGTTCCTCCCTTTTGCCGCCGCTATTGGGGACTCGGGAGTCGATCGACTCGGGACTTTGAGACTTTTTTTTACCGTGCCCATGGTTTGTTCTTTGTCAAATTATGGTGTTGCTTTGCACTGCTGTAACTATATGTTATAATTATGTGGTTCTGTCAGTGCTAGTCTTTGGTTTGTCCTGTTTTCTGTGATATCACTCTGGAGAAACATTGTATCATTTCTTAATGCATGCATGCATTTCTAAATGACAATAAAAGAGGACTGAGTGTTCTCATAATCTAAATCTAAACATCATGTGCTTAAGTGCCTATGAGTGCTGTAAAGTTGTATCAAAGTTCAAAGTAAATTTTATTATCAGAGTACATATATGTCACCATATACCACCCTGAGATTCATTTTCCTGTGGGCATACTCAGCAAAGCTAGAAAATAGTAACTATAACAGGATCAATGAAAGACTACCTTGATGTTCTACAACGCTTCTGAGACAATGTTTTGTGGACACATGAACATTTTGGCAGAAATGCACATTGGTATGTTTGGAGGGAAAAGGGCACTGCACAACAACACCTAAACCTCATCCCAACTGTGAAGTATGGCGGAAAGAGCATCATGGTTTGGGACAGCTTTACTGATAGTGGCCTGGACAGCTTGTAATCATTGAGGGAACAATGAATTCAAAATTGTCTCAAGACATTTTACAGAAGACTGTCAGGGTAGCAGACTGTCACCTGAAGCTTAATAGCAGCTGGATAATGCATCAAGACAATGATCTGACAGACGAGAGTAAATGACCAACAGAATGGTTCAAGAAGAAGAAAATTCGTGTTTTGGAATAGCCGAGTCAAAGTTCTGACCTTAATCCTATAGAATGTTCTGGAAGGACCTGAAGCAAGCAGTTCATGCAAAGAAGCCCACCAACATCCCAGAGTTGAAGCAGTTTTGTAAGGAGGAATGGCCTAATATTCCTCCAAGCTGATGTGCAGGACTGATCAATAGTTACCGGAGGCATTTGCTAGAAGTTATTGCTGTACGAGGGAGTCACAACAGTTACTGAAAGTAAGGGTTCACCAACCTTTTCCAACAAATACATGTAATATTGGATCATTTTTCTCAATAAATAAATGAATAAGTATCATGTTTTTATGTTATTTATTTAATTGGATTCTCTTTATCTAGTTTGAGGACTTAAATGAAGATCTACACATTTGAGGCCATATTTGTGCAGCAATAGAGAAAAGTCTACAGGGTTCACAAACTTTCTAGCATCACTGTGGTTAAACCTGATGGGCAGGACCTGTTGTTGAACACTGAGGTGTGGGTGCTGAGGCTCCTGTTCCTCCAGCCTAATAGCAGCATTACAAAGAGGGTATGACTTGGATGGTGGGAGCACCTGATCTTGGACATAGCGTGGTTGCTCAGCAACCTCCCAGTTTTGGCCCCCTACCTACAGAACAGATGTAAGTAAGGCTGAAAGGGAACAGAGAAAACTTATGAGGATGTTGCCAGGACTGGAGGACCTGATGCAAGTGGTGCATCCGAGCTTGATTTCGATGTCTAAGAGAAGTTTGGATAGATATATAGATGGTAGGGGTGTGGAGGGCTATGGTCCTGGTGCAGGTTGATGGGACTAGGCAATGTAAATGGTTTGGGCATAGTCTAGATGGGCCGAAGGGCCTATTTCTGTGCTGTAGCTTTCTATGACTCTCTGAACCCCATGTTGAATAAAACTGAATAATGAAAATAAGAAACAAAGGAACCTCCGTACCCCTTGCTCTTCTCCATCCGTTCCCTACAGGCCACCTGATCAGCATACAACTATAACACAAGGAAATCTGCAGATGCTAGAAATTCAAGCAACACACATCAAAGTTGCTGGTGAACGCAGCAGGCCAGGCAGCATCTCTAGGAAGAGGTACAGTCGATGTTTCGGGCCAAGACCCTTCGTCAGGACTAATGTTAACCCTTCGTTAGTCCTGACGAAGGGTCTCGGCCCGAAACATCGACTGTACCTCTTCCTAGAGATGCTGCCTGGCCTGCTGCGTTCACCAGCAACTTTGACGTGTGTAACATACAACTATAGTTGGGTTCTGACAAGCCAGGTCAAAAAGGTTTCTGAAAAGAAGAAATTGAATGGAAGAAGATTTATTTAAGTAGAAGTTAATGAGGGAGCTGGAACAGGTGTCTCTGAAGGGCCTACATCCCTTATCAGGGACCAATAAGGAGCAGAGATTTATTGGTCAAAGAGTTACAGTCGAAGACCCTGGCAGACTCGCAGGTGACGTGCCACCTCAACTGAAAGTACAACGAGATCTAGGTGTCCTTGTTCATCAGTCACTGAAAGTGAGCATGCAGGTACAGCAGGCAGTGAAGAAAGCTAATGGCATGTTGGCCTCCATAACAAGGGGAGTTGAGTATAGGAGCAAAGAGGTCCTTCTGCAGCTGTACAAGGCCCTGGTGAGACCACACCTGGAGTATTGTGTGCAGTTTTGGTCTCCGAATTTGAGGAAGGAAACTCTTGCTATTGAGGGAGTGCAGCGGAGGTTCAGGAGGTTAATTCATGGGATGGCGGGACTGTCATATGTTGAAAGATTGGAGCGACTGGGCTTGTATACACTGGAATTTAGAAGGATGAGAGGGAATCTGATTGAAACATGTAAGATTATTAAGGGATTGGACATGCTAGAGGCAGGAAACATGTTCCCGATGTTGGGGGAGTCCAGAACCAGAGGCCACAATTTGAGAATAAGGGGTAGCCCATTTAGAACGGAGTTGAGGAAAAACTTTTTCACCCAGAGAGTTGTGGATCTGTGGAATGCTCTGCCCCAGAATTCAGTGGAGGCCAATTCTCTGGATGCTTTCAAGAAGGAGTTAGATAGAGCTATTAACGATAGCGGAGTCAAGAGATATGAGGATAAGGCAGGAACGGGGTACTGATTGTGGATGATCAGCCATGATCACAGTGAATGGCGGTGCTGGTTCGAAGGGCCGAATGGCCTACTCCTGCACCTATTGTCTATTGTCTGTTTGGAAACCCCTGATTGGTGATGCGGGAGGAAGTGTAAGTAGACTTGATGACCCGAACAGACTGCTAACTGGTCATCAGCATCATCAGTACGTGGCGTGTCGTATGGCGCATTCCATTTCTGCAAAAACAATTAGACATTTTACGTACTGTGTGGGTCTGTGGCCTTCTCAAGGGCTACTTTGTAGGTAACACGGGCTGTGCCTGTGTTCAGCCATCTGCAATAACACTTCTTTAACAAAAAGCAAATATAAAACTGCAGACGCTAAAAACCTGGAACAAGAACCAAAAGGCACAGAAAGTCCACAGTGAACGAGGAAACAGAAAAATGAGCTAATGTTTCAGGCGGATGACTTTTCAATAGCTCTGTGATAGATCCCACACCACCGGGTTCAGGAACAGTTATTATCCTTCAGCCATCAGAATCCTGAACCGGAGAAAGTAACTTCACTTACCCCAACACTGAACATTCTATGGTCTCACTTTCAAGGACTCTACAACTCATGTTCTCAATACTATTCATTTATTTACTTATTATTATTTGTTTTTCTTTTTGTTTTTGTACAGTTTGTCATCTTTGGTACATTGGTTCTTTGTCCAGCTTTGCATGCGTTTAGCTTTTCATTGATTCTATGGGTTTTTTTTTGTTCTACTGTGAATGCCTGCAAGGAAATGAATTTCAGGGTAGTATATGGTGACATATATGTCTTAAGTCCCACACCGACAGACTCAGGACCAGCTATTACCCTTCGAGGAGCATATAATAACATATATGTACTTTGATGATAAATATACTTCACTTTGAATTTTGAAGTTGGAGTGTGGTGCTGCTGTTATATTGGCAGATAGAACCAGGGAGGGGAGAGTGGTGAGTATCAGTTACAGATTTTTCAAAATTTGCACTCCCTTCCTTCCAGGCCATGAACTCTTCTCGATATTATTGGGAAGGAGGTACAGGAGGCTCAGGACCCACATCGCCAGGTTCAGGAACAGTTATTACCCTTCAACCATCAGGCGACTGAACTGACGGGGATAACTTCACTCATCTCAACACTGAACCGACTCCACAACCTGTGGACTCACTTTCAAAGACTCTTCACCTCATGTTCCAGATGTATTTACTTGCATATTTCTCCAGTTATGCCGAAGGGTTTTGGCCCGAAAAGTCGACTGTTAACTCTTTTCCAGAGATGCCGCCTGATCGGCTGAGTTCCTATAGCCTTTTGTGTGTGTGTGTGTGTGTGTGTGTGTGTGTGTGTGTGTGTGTGTGTGTGTGCTTTGGATTTCCAACATCTGTCGAATCTCTCGTGTTGATGAAGCAATCAGTTGGGACACTTTCTAAGCCAGAAAGAACCAAAATATCTGTCTCCAAAGTTTAAAGTAAACTTATTCTCAAAGTACGTATATGTCACCACATACAACCCTGAGATTCATTTTCTTGTTGGCATACTCAATAAGTCTATAGAGTAATAACCACGAATTTAAAAGCTCACAATTTATTTACTTATTGAGCTATGGCATGGAATAGGCCCTTGGCCCTTCAAGCCACACCGCCCGGCAGTCCCCCAATTTAACCCTAGCCAAATCATGGGACAATTTACAATGACCAATTAACTGCCAACTGGTAGGTCTTTGAAATGTGGGAGGAAACCAGAGCACCCGGAGGAAACCCACGTGGTCCTGGAAATCATAGACAGCACAGGGAATTGAACTTGGTTTGCTAAGTGTGGCCTCATCACGACAGCAGAGAAGGCCATGGGTAGACATATCGGAATGGGATTGGGAAGTGGAATTAAAAAGGATGGCCACTGGGAGATCCCACTTTTTCTGGCGGACGGAGTGTAGGTGTTCGGTGAAGCGGTCTCCCAATCTACGTTGGGTCTCACTGATATACAGGAGGCTGCACCAGGAGCACTGGACGCAGTAGATCACCCCAACAGACTCTCAGGTGAAGTGTTGGCTCACCTGGAAGGACTGTTGGATGGTTGGAAGAACAATACTTTATATTCCGTCTGGGTAGCCTCCAACCTGATGGCATGAGCATCGATTTCTCAAACTTCCGATAATACCTATTCCTCCTCCCCCCCCCCACTTCACCGTTCCTCATCCCTTTTCTCCTCTCTCACCTTATCTCCTTACCCGTCCATCGTCTCCCTCTGATGCTCCTCCCCACTTTTCTTTCTTCCATGGCCTTCTCTCCTCTTCTATCAGACTCCCTCTTCTCCAGCCCCTGTATCTCTTTCACCAATCAATTCCCCAGCTCTTTACTTCGTCCCTCCTCCTCTCGGTTTCACCTATCACTTTGTGCTTCTCTCCCCTCTCCCCTACCTTTTGAATCCACCCCTCAGCTTTTTTCTCCAGTCCTGTCGAAGGGTCTCAGCCGGAAACATTGACTGTACTGTTTTCTATAGATGCTGCCTGACTTGCTGAGTTCCTCCAGTATTTTGTGTGTGTTGCTTGGATTTCCAGCATCTGAAAATTGACTCTTGTTTGTAATTTTAGACAACTTGTATCACTTAGGAATTTGGAGAAACAAGAAAACAACTTTTATTGAATATAATATGCCTAATTGCATAACAGTGCTGATGCTTAGCAATAATTCAACTAAGATAAAAATGTTCTTTGATGATTTTCATTTGTACTCATATTTGAGGCTTCTCACTTAAGTGTGCAACAATAATCAACCAACATTGTTGGATTCCAGTTGCCCTGATACCATTTCTCCATGACCACAGTGTCATGCTCGTCACTGACAGCGCCAAGATTTGCAGGGAAGAATTCTAAATGGGAATGAAGAGAATGAATCTTTAATGACATGTTGCACTTCATGGTTTTGTACGCTTGAAGCATGTTGTCAACCAGCTGCACATGGTTTGATGCTCTGTAGTTGCCAAGAAAATTTTCAACAACATCCTTGAATGCCTTCCATGTGATTTTGTCTGGTCCCACTAAAGTTCTTCAAATTGCCTGTCATTGATGACCTGTTTGATTTGTGGACCAACAAAGGGGAACGGGAACGTCGACTCAGACCATGAGAGGTCTGCGTCAGGCATTTTCATGCCTTACAAGGCGCAGATTGGAAGTCTGTGTGGGGCACCACTCCTCGCACACACTAGAGCAATGTGTGGTTAAGTGCCTTGCTCAAGGACACAAACACGCTGCCACAGCTGAGGCTCGAACTAGCGACCTTCAGATCACTAGACGAATGCCTTAACCACTTGGCCACGTGACCAACAAAAACGCCTTCCTTAATCTTGGCATCAGTTATTCTGGCTTGAATTATGATTGAAATAACAAATATTAGGCAATTTTCAAAAAAAATGGTGCATGATATGGAAATTTCATGGTGATTTTCATGATCGGCAAGCAAAATTCAATAAGATACACTCAAAAGTATTCAGGAAGCAAAATCATTGTTGTCCAGTGTAATCACCTAGTACTCTCTGTTTATGAACACATGAATTCTTCTGTTTTCTGCCTTAAAAGTTTTGCTGCACTTTTTTTTGTGAGTCCTAGTTTGTTCTTTACTTTAGCGAGGGCATGCAGGTATGGCGTTGTCGCATCATAACGTACACAATTCACTTATTTTTACATATAGCCAGTAGTGAATTATTTATTTTGCATTAATAACCAACACAACCTAATGCTGTGCCTGCAAGTGTCACCACACATAATTAAGGGGTAATAACCGTTCCTGAGTCTGGTGGTGTCAGTCCTGAGGCTCCTGTGCCTTCCTCCTGATAGCAGCAATGAGAAGACAGCATGTCCTGGGTGGTGGGGGTCTCTGCTGATGGATGCAGTGTTTCATGTAGATGTGCTGAAAGGTGGGGTGGGCTTTACCTGTGATCAACTTCTTATGGATTTTCCAATCTGAGGCATTGGTGTATCCATAAAAGTAAACACAAAATAATCTGCAGATGCTGTAAAAGATCAAAGCAACACTTTCAGTACGCTGGGTGAACTCAGCAGGTCGGGCAGCATCAGTCAGAAACGGTGAGTCGACGTTTCGGGCCGGAACCCTTCGTCAGGACTGAAGAATGAAAGATGGGGAAGGATTTGAAGAATGCTTGTAGCGTCAGTTGAAAGACCAGTAATTTGAAAGACAAGGGGGTGGGGGAGGGGAAGCATTGACGTCATAGCCCTGGAAACAATGGGTGGTAGATGAAGGAGGCGGAACCATGAGGGAGCTGGCAGAGTGAAATAGGGATAGAGGAAGGGAGGGGGAGGGAATTACCGGAAGTTGGAGAATTCTATGTTCATACCAAGGGGCTGGAGACTACCTAGACGGTATATGAGGTGTTGCTCCTCCAACCTGAGTTTAGCCTCATCATGGCAGTAGAGGAGGCCATGTATGGACATATCTGAATGGGAATGGGAAGCAGAGTTGAAGTGTGTGGCTACCGGGAGATCCTGTCTGTTGTGGCGGACGGAGTGGAGGTGCTTGACAAAGCGGTCCCCCAACGGTGTATCCATACCAGCCCATCAATATACACTCCAGCACACACCTATGGAAGATTTAACTGATGATCAGGATACGTGCAGATTGGAGTTCAAATTGGATTGTACTGTATTTATCTCGGATCGAAAGCAGACTAACCCAGTGCACAAACTATGTGCAATGTTTACTGTGGAAACATCAGGAGTAACGCTCTATAAATCAGTGAACTGAGTCTCACTGGGATCATAAGAGACCACAGGTGCAGGAGCCTAGAGCGGAAAAAAAAAGAAGCAAGATGCTGAAAGAACTCAGCAACTCAGGAGCATCTGCGGAGGGAAATGGACATTTCCTGTCGAGACCCTTCATCAGCCCTGAGCTCCACTGTGTTCCTGTTGAATTTGTTCATTGTCGAGCACCTCCGCTCCATCTGCCAAGAGCAGGGTTCCCCGCTGGTCAGACATTTTAATTGCAATTCCCATTCCCATTTGGACTTGTCAGTCCACAGCCTCCTCTCGTGCCACGATGAGGTGGAGGAGCAACACCTATATTCCGTCTGGGGAGCCTCCAACCTGATAGCATGAACATCGATTTCTCCTTTTAGTAAACAGATTTTCACACCTCCCCCTCTTCTTCTGTCCCCTACTCTGGCACCTTCCCTCTTCTCACCTGCCTATTATTTCACCCTGCGTCCCCTCCTCCTTCCCTTTCTCCTATGGTCCACCCTCTTCTCCGATCAGATTCCTCCTTACGTACCGAGACAGAATATAAGGTATTGCTCCTCCATCCCGAGGGTAAATGCAAACAGACTTTTCCCACTGCCGTTGGTCAAAACTAAAAACAGGGGTCACCGGTTAAGGGTGAAAGGTGAAATATGTAAGGGGAACCTGAGCGGCAATCTTCTTCACTCAGAGTGTGGTGCATGCGTGGAACGAGCTGCCAGCAGAATTGGCAACATCTGGTAGGAATGAAGATGGATGGAAGGGGTATGGAGGGCTGTGGTCCAGGTGCAAGTCAATGGGGCTAGGCAAAATAATAGTTTAACATGGACTAGATGGGCTGAAGGGCCTGTTACTGTGCAGTAGTTCTCTATGACTCATAGCCTTCAATGCTGATGTGACATGAATGCTTGTCTGGACACCTTGTAAATTTCTGCCCAAATCATGTGCCCAGATTCATGTGCTGTCTACAAGAAGGGTCAGAGCCGTCTCTACTTCCTGAGGAGACTGAGGTCCTTTAACATCTGCCGGACGATGCTGAGGATGCTCTATAAGTCTGTGGTGGCCAGTGCTATCATGTTTGCTGTTGTGTGCTGGGGCAGCAGGCTGAGGGTAGCAGACACCAACAGAATCAACAAACTCATTCGTAAAGCCAGTGATGTTCTGGGGATGGAACTGGACTCTCTGACGGTGGTGTCTGAAAAGAGGATGCTGTCCAAGTTGCATGCCATCTTGGTCAATGTCTCCCATCAACTGCATAATGTATTGGCTGGGCACAGGAGTACATTCAGCCAGAGACTCATTCCACCGAGATGCAGCACAGAGCGTCATAGGAAGTCATTCCTGCCTGTGGCCATCAAACTTTACAACTCCTCCCTTGGAGGGTCAGACACCCTGAGCCAATAGGCTGGTCCTGGACTTATTTCCTGGCATAATTTACATATTACTATTTAATTATTTATGGTTTTATTACTATTTAATTATTTAGGGTGCAACTGTAACGAAAACCAATTTCCCCCGGGATCAATAAAGTATGACTATGACTATGACTATGACAGCTGATATGGAAGTATCTCCCGACTTCCTTCATCATTCCTTTGCCTACATCCTGGAATGGAGCCCCCTTATACAAAAATACCCTATAAGACCATAAGACCGTAAGATATAGGAACAGAATTAGGCCATTTGTCCCTTCGTGTGTGTCTGCCCTGCCATATCATCATGGCTGATCCATTTTCCCTCTCAGCCCCAACCTCTTGCCTTCTCCCCATATCCCTTCATGCCCTGACCAATCAAGAATCTATCAACCTCTGTCTTAAATATACCCAATGACTTGGCCTCCACAGCCGCCTGTGGCAACGAATTCCACAGATTCACCACAGCCTGGCTATAAAAATTCCTCTTCATCTCCATTCTAAAAGGATGCCCATTTATTCTGAGGCTGTGTTCTCTGGTCTTAGACTCCCCAACCACAGGAAACATCCTCTCCACATCCACTCTATCGAGGCCTGTCAACATTTGATAGGTTTCAATGAGATCGCCCCTCATTCTTCTGAATTCAAGAGAGTGGAGGCCCAGAACCATCAAATGCTCCACATAGGACAAGCCTTTTAATCCCAGGATCATTTTCGTGAGCCTCCTTTGAGCCCTTGGTAATGCCAACACATCCTTTCTTGAATAAGGGGCCCAAAACTGCTCACAATGCTCCAAGTGAGGCCTCGCCAGTGCTTTATAAAGCCTCAACATCACGCACCCTTGCTTTGATGAGATCACCTTCCCCAGAAGAACTGCAGCAGTTCAACGAATTGGCTCACTGGCCAACTTTTTCAATTACATGTGGCCTTGTGACAATGTCTGCATCCCAAGAAACAAGTACATAAGAACAAGATAGCCTTGTTCTGTGGGGCCGGTTCCAAACAACTCAGCTCTGTGGGCGGAATGAATAAGCAGAAAGATAAGGGAGTTTATCACTCAGAGTTAACTTCCATGTTAGGCTGTGAAGAGAACAATTAGGGATTGTTTGCTGTCCAAACCACTCAGCATGTCTGATGGGTCCTCTGCTTCGTGTTCCTCTCGTTAGTCTACTCAGTTTATGGGAACTGTAATCTCCAGGGTTCAGTGTGTCAGCCTGCACATTCATCTCATGGAGCCAGAGATGAAGATCACGTTAATGCGTACGTTGGACATGGTCAACCTTAGAAGTCCCCCATTCATGGATCAGATTTATATAAAAGTAAACACATGTTGAGCTTGGATTCCGGAAATGCAAATTTTCCCAAAGCTCAAGACTCTTCTCAGCTTGACAGGAAACAAAATCCAGATGGGATTTGGATTGGAAGTTTCAAATATAAAAAGCAAAATTGAGGAAACAATCGGGTGAAGTGTAGATCCTTTCCCACTGCTTTGATGCGGAAAGGAAGAGTTCTGATTAACTCTAAAGCACAGAATCTGGAAGGCTTCAGACACTCTCAGAGCTGATATGGATCTTAGACACACAGCAATACAGCACAGAAACAGGTGGTTCAGCCCAGCTGGTCCCTGCCAACCAAGCTTCAAAGTTCAAAGTAAATTTATTATCAAAGTCCATTTCAAAGGCCTCTGTCAGTCAGAGATGGCCATGGACGTTGTATCCTAACTGTCTAGATTCACAAAGCCAGGGCAGTACAATATGGAGAGCAGATTGT
The DNA here is from genome assembly GCF_030028105.1 of Mobula birostris. Classification (NCBI taxonomy): domain Eukaryota; kingdom Metazoa; phylum Chordata; class Chondrichthyes; order Myliobatiformes; family Myliobatidae; genus Mobula; species Mobula birostris. The sequence goes on from NC_092398.1 coordinate 6,049,571, forward strand.
TGCCTATATAGCAAGCTCCCGCCCCCTCCCCCCACTCATCTGATGAACCCAAAGGAATGACAGAGACTGATACAGTTTGGCACCAGCAGTGTCGCAGGAATTGCCAGTCAGCAATGAACTCAACGTAGCACTGCCTTAGTATGAATGTGTCTCCATATACTACCCTACGATGCATTTTCTTGGAGTCACTTAGAGTAGAACAAATACTATTCCCACCTAAGCATCTAGCCCCTATCTCTCTAAACTTTTCCTTTCTGTGTACCCATCCAAGTACCTTGTTCATTCATTTGTTATATGCCATGTTATATGTTGTGGGCTATCATTGTCTTTCCATGACTATTCAAATTCAAAGTACATTTATTGTCAGAGAATGTATAGATTATACAACCTTGAGATTTGTTTGCTTACAGTCAGTCGCAAAGCAAGAAACCCAAAAGAACCCAATTTTTAAAAATCAAGACCAACCCCTAATGCGCACAGAGAAAGAGAGAAAAGAAAGCAAACCATGGAAGTGAGCAACGGCAACCGCATTCTGAACCAAATTGAGTCCTTAGATCCAAATCCCTGGAGCAGCCTGAAGTAGCCCCAAAGCCTCAGTACTCAGTCCATCATATTAGCGGGGCAATTCACTGCAATGTTTGCAGACACAAAGCACAGCAACCGGGAACAGTCTCACTGCCTTAGCGTCGCAGAGAGAGGGGCCCCCAGTCTATCTGTGCCGGCGGTTAAATTGTCCGAACAGCAGATCGTACCTCACATTAGGACCCGAGCCTTGCTGTGGCAAATCGCTCCAGGCCTAGAACGTGCCATTCAACAATTTGTTTCTGGCCCAGATTTCGCTGCTGAAGAAGCTGTTCTTGACCTCTCCAAATCAGCTGGGCACTTAGGGCGATCTACCCTCGCACCCAGGCTAGCCGGACGGGCATCAGAACTCCTCCGTCTCATCTCCTCTCTGACTTGTTCACTCCAACCGGCACAGCTCCAACTCCAGGTGCGTCGAGTTTGCAACGCACCAGCAGGGCACATCTCATGAGCCTCTTTATTGTTTGCAGTGTTAGTTTACCACAATTTACTTCCAAAAAAGTGTTATTGATGTAGGGCTCTCAGTAATACTAGATGGACTGTTAACTGTTAATCGCTTATTACCAAAATGGCTTCTCTGAGGTGTTATATTAAAATGGCTTCTTGTACTGTTAACTGCTGAGCAAGGGGTTCTCTGAAACAGAAACGTTTGGGTTATACAATGTGATAGTGGAAATTGTATTCATTTGCTAGCCAATGGAAGTCATGTTTGTTATCTTGTATATGTGTGCTGAGTTGAGGAGCGCGGACTTTTTCGGGAGGTGAGCAGAGAGGACGGACGTGTGAGGAATGGACAGTGGTTCCAGGGCAGCGGATACCGGACCTCGGGGGTTCAGAGGGTGGCTGGAGTTTCAGAAGGACGTTGTGGATGGAATCGGAGGCATGAGCTCCAACATATTAAAATATTATGTGCACAAGACTGATAAGTTACTTTCGTGGTGCCTTTTCTTTAGTTGTTGCTACTAACCCATCACCAAAACTTGCTATAAAGTATAATTCTTTACTCGCACTTGGTATATTGTTTCATATTTATGTCGTGGCTGATCATTGGGCGCCTCACACCGTATCCGCACCAAAGCATTTGCACCGTTTGACGGGGTCGACGGCTATTCACCCTAGGCAACGGGAGTCAGTTGGGGCAAAGGCCGTTACATTTTGAGGCGCCCAGTGTGGGTCTCGAACCCACGGCCCTACATTAGTAATATTTTTAATTAAATTCCTTCTTAAATGTCTTCAGTAGCGCCATCTTAAACAGGAAGTTCATGATTGTTCTGGGCAAATTTTTCTGCAGAAGTGGTTTGCCATTGTCCTTTTCTGGGCAGTGTCTTTACAAAACGGGCGACCCCCACCCCTCCAGTCATTATCAATACTCTTCAGAGACTGTCTGCGTGACGTCAATGGTTGCATAACCAGGGCTTGTTACATCCACCAGCTGCTCATACAACCATCTCTGAATCATGGTCTTCATAAACGCACATGTCACATAATGATGATGACAATGATGATCGTCAGTCACCAAGGACTTGTTTATTTTGCATGCCATAGGTACAGATTATTCCATCACATCTGCACATCGAGGTTGTACAAGGAAAATGCTGTAGTGGAGCGTGTATCAAGCTTCAAATTCCTTGGTGTCCATATTTCTGAGGATCTCACCTGGTCCCTGAACTCCTCCATCCTGATCAAAAAGGCACAACAGCATCTTTATTTCCTGCAGAGCATCAAGAAAGCTCACCTCTGTCCCAGGATACTGATGGACTTTTACCGCTGTACCATTGAGAGCATACTCACCAACTGCATCTCAGTGTGGTATGGCAATTGTCCCGTATCAGACCACAAAAGCACTCCAGCGGGTAGTGAAAACTGCCCAGCGGATTATCGGCACCCAATTGCCCACCATTGAGAACATCTACCATAAACGCTGCCTGGGCAGTGCGAAAAGCATTATCAGGGATGCATCTCACCCTAACCATGGACTTTTTACTCTCCTCCCATCCGGTAGGCGCTACAGGAGCCTCCGCTCCCACACCAGCAGGCACAGGAAGAGCTTCTTCCCTGATGCTGTGACCCTGCTGAACCTCACATCACAGCGCTAAGCAGTATTGCACCCATATTGTACTGTCTCAGTACTTTTATATTTGTGTGCCCCAGCACTTACTTTTCATTTGCAATTATTTTGTAAATAACACTATTCTTGGCATTTCTAGTTAGGTGCTAACTGCATTTCATTGGCTTTGTATCTGTAGTCGGCACAATGACGACAAAGTTGAACCTAATCTAATCTAACCTAATCTATTTTTATTTATTTATAAAGATACAGCGCAGAATAGACCCTTCCGGCCCTTCGAGCCACGCCACCCAGTAATCCCTTGATTTAACCCTAGCCAAATCAGGGGCAATTTACAATGACCAATTAACCTATCAACTTTTAGCCTGTGGGAGGAAACCGGGGCACCCGGTGGAAACTCACGTGGTCATGTGGAGAATGCACAAACAGGAGGCGGGAGGGAAGCCAGGAGTCAAAGTCAAGTTTTTGTCGTATGCACAAGTACTGTACCTATATGGAAAAATGCAATGAAAATCCTACATCATCATCGTGGGAACATGGCATCAGATAAGCAGCATTCACAAGAAGACAAACGTGAATTGTATACAGTTTTTACTAGAAAGAAGTCAATTAGAACAAGGTGATCAAAGTGGTCATAGTGTTGCTAAACTTAGGCTTTGCAAGATCCAAATAGTGGAAGGGAAGTACAGTCTTAGGCGCATCTATAATTAGCTAGAGTGCCTAAGACTTTGCACTGCACTGTAGTAGTTTTATGTAGTGCACTGTACAGCTGCTGCAAAATAAAACCAATTTCATGACGTATGTGAGTGATGATAAATCTGATTCACATATGGGTCTCTATTGTGGACTGAGAGTGGGAAGGGGACAGGGAGAGGGGAATCATGGTTGGGAAAAGGGGAAGGGAGAGGGGAGGGAGAGGGAAGCACCAGAGAGACATTCTATAACGATCAATAAGCCAATTGTTTGGATTCAAATGACCTTGCCTGGTGTCTCAGGAGTTGGGTGTGTCTATACCCATACCACCCCGACCCCGATACTCCTTCTCTGCCCCCTGCCCCACACCCCTGTCACGGCACTCCACCCTCACCATTCCCAACATCCTTTGCTCCTGTCAGATTTACAAACTCGCTCTCTGCTCCATGTTGACAAGTACAGTACTGCGCAAAAGCCTTAGGCACCCTAGCTACGAGGGGTGATTGATAAGTTCGTGACCTAAGGTAGAAGGAGTCAATTTTAGAAAACCTAGCACATAGTCCCCTCCTACATGTACACACTTAGTCCAGCAGTCGTGGAGCATACGGATCCCTTCTTTGTAGAAGTGGTCCACAGCAGAGGTAATTGATAAGTTCGTGGCCTATGGTAGAAGGAGATGAGTTATTAACTTCAAACTTTCTGCATTATCACTCAAAGAGTTGAACTGCACGTGCATGCAACGAGAGCGTCTTGGACCTCCAGGTGGTCCACAGCAGGGGTGATTGATAAGTTCGTGGCCTGAGATTGAGAGGCGATGAGTTATACAGCTCTTGTTAGATGCACATACAGTTCAACTCTTTGAGTGAAAATGCTGAAAGTTTGAAGTTTCTCCTCATCTCCTTCTACTTTAGGCCACAAACTTATTAATTACCCCTGCTGTGGACCACTTTCTGGAGTTCCAAGACGCCGACTTCTACAAAGAAGGGATCCGTATGCTCCACGACTGCTGGACTAGGTGTGCAAATGTAGGAAAAATGAATGTGCTAGGTTTTCTAAAACTGACTCTTTCTACCTTAGGCCACAAACTTATCAATCACCCCTCGTATATATGCCTAAGGCTTTTGCATGGATCAGTGACCCATATCAGAATCTGGTTTAACACTACTCACATATGTCATGAAAGTTTTTTGCAGCAGCAACAGCAGTACCGTGCAATACATAAAATTACTATGCTTTAATGCAAAAGTTTCAGTCACCCTAGCTATATACAGAGCTAATGAAAATTATTCACCCCCTTGGGAGTTATCATGTTTTATTGTTTTACAACATTGAATCACAGTGGATTTAATTTGTTTTTTTTGACACTGATCAACAGAAAGACTCTTTCATGTCAAACTCAAAACAACTCTCTACAAAGTGATCCAAATTAATTACAAATATAAAACACAAATTAATTAATTGCATGAGGATTCACCCCCTTTAATATGACACACCAAATCATTGGTTTTAGACGTCACATAATCAGTTAAATGGAGATCACCGCGTGCAGTCAAGTGCTTCAATTGACTGTAGTGAAAATATACCTGTATCTGGAAGGTCCAACTGCTGGTAAGTCAATATCCTGGCAAAAACTACACCATGAAGACAAAAGAACACTCTAATCATATCTGTGAAAAGGCTATTGAAAAGCACAAGTCAGGAGATGGATCCAAGAAAACTTCAGTCACTGAACATCCCTTGGAGTACAGTTAAGTCTATCATCAAGAAATGGAAAGAATATTGCACAGCTGTAAATCTGTCTAGAGCAGGCCGCCCTCAAAAAATGAGTGACCGTGCAAGAAGGGGACTAGTGAGGGAGGCCAGCAAGAGACCTATGACAACTCTGGAGGAGTTACAAGCTTCAGTGTTTGAGATGGGAGAGATTGCACTTACAACAACTGTTGCCTGGGTACTTCCCCAGGTGCAGCTTTGTGGGAGAGTGGCAAAGAGAAAGTCACCGTTGAAAAAAAATCACATGAAATCTTCGTCTAGAGTTTGCTGTGATTCAATGCTGTAAAACAATAAAACATGAAAATTTTTTTTGGGGGGGTTGAATACTTTTTAGAGGCACTGTATATGTCCCTAAGACTTTTGCATGGTACTGTAACTGTTCTTGAACTGGTGATATGGGAATTTAAAACTTTATACTTTATACTTTATTCTTGCCAAACAATTGATACTAGAACGTACAATCATCACAGCGATATTTGATTCTGCGCTTCCCGCTCCCTGGATTACAAATCAATAGTAAATATTAAAAATTTAAATTATAAATCATAAACAGAAAAATGGAAAGTAAGGTTGTACATAAAAACCGAGATGCAGGTCCGGATATTGGAGGGTACGGCCCAGATCCGGGTCAGGATCTGTTCAGCAGTCTTATCACAGTTGGAAAGAAGCTGTTCCCAAATCTGGCCATACGAGTCTTCAAGCTCCTGAGCCTTCTCCCGGAGGGAAGAGGGATGAAAAGTGTGTTGGCTGGGTGGGTCGTGTCCTTGATTATCCTGGCAGCACTGCTCCGACAGCGTGCGGTGTAAAGTGAGTCCAAGGACGGAAGATTGGTTTGTGTGATGTGCTGGGTTGTGTTCACAATCTTCTGCAGCTTCTTCCGGTCTTGGACAGGACAATTACAAATTTTTATAACTAATTTACAATTGAATGACCTACAAATCAGAATTGGCTGATACGGTGGAGATCTCGCAAAGGAGGTATATGGTGCTCCTCCCATCCACTAGCCTGCAGCCACCCTTGGGCAAGATGTAGCACCTGATAACCCCCCACCCCAGTCAGGGCCATGTGAAGCCATAGGAGCAACATTGCCTCCATGATCTCCATCGGCACAGGTGGAGAAGGAAAAGTGGGGGACAGATACCAGAATAGGCACGGAACATAGATTGTTCCACAAAGCCAACAAAAGGGCAGGCATAGCTAGGACCCATACGGGTGCCCATAGCTACACCTTTAGTTTGGAGGAAGTGGGAGGAGCCAAAGGAGAAATTATTAAGAGTAAGGACTAATTCCGCTAGACGGAGCAGAGTGGTGGTAGAGGGGAACTGATTAGGTCTGGAATCCAAAAAGAAGCGTAGAGCTTTGAGACCTTCCTGATGGGGGATGGAAGTATATAAGGACTGGACATCCATGGTGAAAATAAAGCGGTGGGGGCCAGGGAACTTAAAATCATCGAAAAGTTTAACAGCGTGAGAAGTGTCACGAACATAGGTCGGAAGGGATTGAACAAGGGGTGATAAAACAGTGTCGAGGTATGCAGAAATGAGTTCGGTGGGGCAAGAGCAAGCTGAGACAATAGGTCGGCCAGGACAGGCAGGTTTGTGGATCTTGGGTAGGAGGTAGAAACGGGAAGTGCGAGGTGTGGGAACTATAAGGTTGGTAGCAGTGGATGGGAGATCCCCTGAGCGGATAAAGTCGGTGATGGTGTGGGAGACAATGGCCTGGTGTTCCTTAGTGGAGCCTTTCTGGTATCTGTCCCCCACTTTTCCTTCGCTACATCGACGACTGCATTGGCGCTGCTTCCTGCACGCATGCAGAACTCGTTGACTTTATTAACTTTGTCTCCAACTTTCACCCTGCCCTCAAGTTTACCTGGTCCATTTCCGACACCTCCCTCCCCTTTCTAGATCTTTCTGTCTCTGTCTCTGGAGACAGCTTATCCACTGATGTCTACTATAAGCCTACTGACTCTCACAGCTATCAGGACTACTCCTCTTCTCACCCTGTCTCTTCCAAAAATGCCATCCCCTTCTCGCAATTCCTCTGTCTCCGCCGCATCTGCTCTCAGGATGAGGCTTTTCATTCTAGGACAAGGGAGATGTCTTCCTTTTTTAAAGAAAAGGGCTTCCCTTCCTCCACTATCAACTCTGCTCTTAAACTCATCTCCCCCATTTCACGTACATCTGCTCTCACTCCATCCTCCCGCCACCCCACTAGGAATAGGGGTCCCCTGGTCCTCACCTACCACCCCACCAGCCCCCGGGTCCAACATATTATTCTCCGTAACTTCCGCCACCTCCAACGGGATCCCACCACTAAGCACATCTTTCCCTCCCCGCCTCTCTCTGCATTCCACAGGGATCGCTCCCTACACAACTCCCTTGTCCATTCGTCCCCCCCAATCCCTCCCCACTGATCTCCCTCCTGGCACTTATCCGTGTAAGCGGAACAAGTGCTACACATGCCCTTACACTTCCTCCCTTACCACCATTCAGGGCCCCAAACAGTCCTTCCAGGTGAGGCAACACTTCACCTGTGAGTTGACTGGGGTGATATACTGCGTCCGCTGCTCCCGATGTGGCCTTTTATATATTGGCGAGACCCGACGCAGGCTGGGAGACCACTTTGCTGAACATCTACGTTCTGTCCGCCAGAGAAAGCAGGATCTCCCAGTGGCCACACATTTTAATTCCACATCCCATTCCCATTCTGACATGTCTATCCACGGCCTCCTCTACTGTAAAGATGAAGCCGCACTCAGGTTGGAGGAACAACACCTTATATTCCGTCTGGGTAGCCTCCAACCTGATGGCATGAACATCGACTTCTCTAACTTCCGCTAGGCCCCACCTCCCCCTCGTACCCCATCTGTTACTTATTTTTATGCACACATTCTTTCTCTCACTCTCCTTTTTCTCCCTCTGTCCCTCTGAATATACCTCTTGCCCATCCTCTGGGTTCCCCCCCCCTTGTCTTTCTTCCCGGACCTCCTGTCCCATGATCCTCTCGTATCCCCTTTTGCCTATCACCTGTCCAGCTCTTGGCTCCATCCCTCCCCCTCCTGTCTTCTCCTATCATTTTGGATCTCCCCCTCCCCCTCCAACTTTCAAATCCCTTACTCACTCTTCCTTCAGTTAGTCCTGACAAAGGGTCTCGGCCTGAAACGTCGACTGCACCTCTTCCTACAGATGCTGCCTGGCCTGCTGCGTTCAGCAGCAACTTTGATGTGTGTTGCTTGAATTTCCAGCATCTGCAGAATTCCTGTTGTTTTGTCCCATCCACTATTTCTGCTGGCAGCTTGTTCCACGCTCCCATCATTTTTTGAGTGAAGTTCCCCTCAGATTACTCTTAAATATTTCACCATTCATTCTTAACCTATGACCTCTAGTTCTATTTACACTCAACCTCAGGGAAAAAAGCCAGAGAATAAAGTCCTAACCTATTCAACCTTTCCCTATAACTCAGGTCCTCAAGTCTCTTGTAAATTTTCTCCATTCCCTTTCAGAATCAGAATCAGGTTTAATATCCCCAACATAGGTCATGAGATTCGTTGCCTTGCCGCAGCAGTACAATGCAATACATAATAATGAAAAAAATTGTGAATTACAGTAAATATATATATGATAGATACATTAATTAAGAACTGCAAAAATAACATTTAAAGAAGTAGTGAGGTAGTGTTCATGGGTTCAATGTCCATTTAGAAATCAAATGGCAGAGGGGAAGAAACTATCCCTGAATCATTGAGTGTGTGCCTTCAGGCCTCTGTACCTCCTCCCTGATGGTAGCAGTGAGAAGCAGTGTATGTCCTGGGTGATGGGGATCCTTAGTGATGGATGCTGCCTTTTTGAGACGTCACTCCTTGAATATGTCCTGGGTACTCCCTAATGGTAGCAGTGACAGGGCATGTCTCTTTCAGTCTTATTGATATCTTTCCTGGAGGTAGGTAACCAGAATTGCACACAATATTCCAAATTATATTCAAATTAATTAAATAGATTCTGTCTATAGTCAACTGGTCATGTAGAAAATTATTTGCAAGCATAGAATCAGATTGCATTGACCTGCAATTTGTTGTTTGAAAATTAATCTTGAAGAAAAACTTGCAAACAGTTTCCCCAAGCCGTGAAAGAATGGGATCAGATTCGGAGCATTCCTTTGTGATGTGGCTCTCATCCTCTGTTCAGAGCAGGTCACTTTCAGAGGGAATAGCTCAAGTCAGACATGACTTTTTGGGAGCAAAATGACCGTGGATTCCCTGACCTTCACCTGAACTCTGGTAATGATATGTGTACTTTCAGGCTAATTGTCTCACTTTGGCTGAAATCCGAATCTAAAGCAAGTGCACAGTTTCCTGGCGTTAACTTTTCATTTCCACCTCCAGCTCCCTCCCAATCCCCATCGTGTTGCCTTATGTTGAATCAATACCAGAAACTTCGAGAAGCAAATATATCACAGTCTAAACTTACATCTGTCATAATTTCCCATTTCTGGTTTATTTCTGAAACCAGTAAGAGGATAAATCTTCCACACAAAAGAATGCACTAGACACACATGATTGAGTGCAACCCTCAGGCATATAAATCATCAGTTCCGTTTATACTTAGTTGTTGTAATTTTAAATTTATTTCTCTCCTTTTCTTGGTAATTGCTGACTTATGTTTTTGCTGTGACTCCTTCCTCTCAACACGTTGTTAGATCATAAGATGATAAGATATGGGAGCAGAATTAGGCTATTTGGCCCATTGCATCTACCCTGCCATTTCGTCATGGCTGATCCATTTTCCCTCTCAGCCCCAATCTCCTGCCTTCTCCATATATCCTTCATGCCCTGACCAAGAATCTAACAACCTCTGCCTTAAATATACATAAAGAATTGGCTTCCACTGCTGCTTCTGGTAAAGAATCACCACTATCTGGCTGAGGAAGTTCCTCCTCAACTCCATTCTAAGAGGATGCCCCTCCATTCTGAGGCTGTGTCCTCTGGTCTTAGACTCTCCCACCATAGAAAACATCCTCTCCATATCCACTCTATCGATGCCTTTCACCATTCAATATGTTTCATTGCGGTCTCCCTTCATTCTTCTGAATTCCATTCAATATTTTGTGAACCTCCTTTGAACCCTCTCCAGTTTCTGCACATCCTTTCCAAGATAAGCACCCAAAACTACTCACAATACTCCAAGTGAGGCCTCACCAGTGCTTTATAAAGCCTCAACATTACATCCTTCCTTTTATATTTTAGTTCTCTTGAAATGAAAGCTAACATCGCATTTGCCTTCCTAACCACACACTCAACTGCAAATTAACCTTTAGGGAATCCTGCACGAGGACCCCCAAGTCCCTTTGCACCTCATGTTTTATATTTTCTATCCATTTCTTTCTCTTTCATTTCTTCTACCAAAGTGCATGACCATACACTTCCCAACACTGTATTCCATCTGCCGTTTCTTTACCTATTCTCCTAATCCATCTAACTCCTTCTGTAGCCTCTCTGCTTCCTCAAAACTACCTACCCTTACACCTATTTTCATATCATCTCCAAACTTTGCAACAAAGACATCAAATCCATCGTCCAGATCATTGACATGTAACGTAAAAAGATACAGTGAAACACCACTGGTCACTGACAGCCAACCAGTAAAGGCTCCCTTTATTCCCACTCTTTGCCTCCTGCCAATCAGCCACTGCTTTATCCATTCTAGAATCTTTCCTGTAACACCATGGGTTCGTAACTTGTTAAGCAGCCTCAAGCGTGGCCTTCTGAAAATCCAAGTACACAGCATCAACCGATTCTTCATTGTCTATCCTGCTTGCTATTTCTTCAAAGTATTCCAGCAGATTTGTTAGGCAAGGCTTTCCCTTGAGGAAACCATGCTGACTACATCCTTTTTTAATCATGTGCCTCCAAGTACACTGAGACCTCATCCTTAATAATCGACTTCAACATCTTTCCACCCACTGAGATCAAACTAACTGGTCTATAGTTTCCTTTCTTCTAACTCTCTCCCTTCTTGAGTGGAAGCGACATTTGCAATTTTATAGTCTTCTGGAGCCATTCCAGAATCTTGTGATTCTTGAAAGATCATTACTAATTCCTTCACAATCTCACCAGCCACCCCATCAGAACGCTGGTGTCATGGTCCAGATCGGGGTCCCTTTAAATTTAGCTTGTTTATGTTACGATCCGGACCGTTGATTCCCTATTTTCCCGTGTCCCTCGGCTTTGGTGATTAGAGGTAATTAACACTCGGCTGAACCAGTAGTTTATAGTCTCCGGCTTTCAGCCGTTCGGTGCGGGAGCGTCTGCAAAGTCGGCAAAATCATGGCGTGCCAATGTCATCTGCCTGAAGCGAGTGCCGGTAATTCGCCTTTCCTCACCAGAGCAACCCTGTCCAGTTACCTCGCCGAAGCGAGCCTGCAAAGTTTCCTCATCAAGGTGGATCCGTCAGTTAACCCGCCGGAGAGAATCAAGAGCCGCTGTCTATTGTTCCCGGGCCAAGTCGAGAGCTTGGCATTACCTGGAGGTTCCAAGCACCACGTCCTGGCTCCGGTGGCATCCAAGTACCACGTCCAAGTCCTGGCCCTGGCGGCGTTCAAGTACCATGTCAAGTCCTGACCCTGGCGGCTTCCAGTTCTGAGTCTAGTCCTGGCACTGACGGTCTGTGATTCCTGTCCTACCCCCTTGTCTGAATCCCTTCTCTGCCCCTCTCACCTCTAGTCTTCGTCTGCAGCCCCCACCTGCACTTCGGTCTAGTTCCATCACCGGAGCTAGATAGGTACTGTCTGGTGTTCCTTCGTGTCGGTCTTGTCTTGTCTGGTCCTCACCTCTATGGGGGTAAGTCAGGCCGTCTTGCCGTTGCCCTGCGGGGAGTCGTGTCTAGTCTTGTCTTGTCCTTGCCTCCGTGGGGTAAGTCAGGCCATTTTGCCATTGCCCCATGGGGAGTCGTGTCTTGTCTTGTCTTGTCCTTGCCTCGGTAGGGTAAGTCAGGCCGTCTTGCCGTTGCCTCACGGGGGGGTCATGTCTTGTCGTGTCTTGTCCTCCCCTCCGTAGGGTAAGTCAGGCCGTCTTGCCGCTGCCCCGCAGAGGGTCATGAGTCCCGGCCCTATGTCCTGTACCCAAGGAGGGGTCCCGACTCTGTGTTCTGTGTATGTGTCCATGGTTCCATGTACCTGCTGTCCCAAGACCGAGGCTCTGTGTTCCCATGTTCCTCCTCTCCCTAGCCCATGTCATGTCCATGTCTGGTTCTGGGATCCGAGCCTGAGACAAGACCCAGGTACTGGGTCCTTGCCCAGTCTCGGGCTCGGAGTCCATACCCTAGCCTCTTCATGTCTCCTCTAGTTCTGGGAGCCGATTCCGAGTCCTAGCCTAGACCCTTGATCCCAGTCTAGTCGTAGTCCTCGGTCCTTGTCCAGTTCGCTACTCCTGCTCCTGCCTAGCTCTCCTGATATCAAACAATAAACTAAATTCAATTAACCTCACAAGATGTGTCTTGCATTTGGGTCCACCCTTGCTCCCAAAGCCCCCGCCACTGTGACAGCTGGAATGTACACCAGGTGACTTACCTGCCTTCAGACCTTTACGTTTCTCAAGAACCTTCTCTCTAGTTATGGTATCTTTCGACACTTCATACCTCCTGAGACCTGGAACTTCTACCACACTGCTAGTGTCTTCTACAGTGAAGACTGATGCAAAATATGGACCAAAATGTCGACTGCAACTTTTTTCCATAGATGCTGCCTGGCCTGCTGAGTTCCTCCAGAATTTTGTGTGTACTACTTGGACTTCCAGCATCTGCAGATTTTCTCTTGTTCGAAAAATACTTAGTCAGTTTGTCCGCCATTTCGTTGTCCTCCATTACTACTTCTCCTGCATGATTTTCCAATGGTCCAATATCCACTTTGAGTATCAGAAGAAACTTTTGGCATCCTCTTTAATAATAGTGGCTAGTTTAATTTCGTATTCTATTTTTACCTTCTTAATGACTTTTTAATTGCCTTCTGGTGGTTTTAAAAAGCTTCCCGATCCTTTAACTTCCCAATAATTTTTGCTCTATTGTATGCCCTCTCTTTGGCTTTTATGTTGGCTTTGACTTCTCCAGTTTGCCACAATTGTGTTATCTTTCCTTTAGAATACTTATTCCTCTTTGGGATGTATATATCCTGTGCCTCCTGAATTGCTTCCAGATATTCTAGCCATTGGTGCTCTGTCGTCATCCCTGCCAGTGCTCTTTTCCAATCTATTCTGGCCATCTTCTCTGTCATGCATCTTTAATTCCCTTCACTTCACTGTAATACTGATCCATCTGACTTTAGCTTCTCCTTCTCAAATATCAGGGTGAATTTGATCATATTATGATTACTCTTCCCCTAAGGGTTCTCTTACCTTAAGCTCTCTAAACAATTCCAGTTCATTGCTCAACATTCAATCCAGAATAGATAATCTTTTTGTGGGCTCAGCCATGAGTTGCTCTAACAATCCATTTCCTAGGCACTCTAGAAATTTCCCGTCCTGGAATCCGGCACCAATCTGATTTTCCCAATCTACCTGTATATTGAAGTCCCCCGTGACTATTATAATAACATTGTCCTTTTGGCATGCATTTTCTCTGTCCCATTGTAATCTGTAGGCCACATCCTTAATATTGTTCGGGGGTCTGTATCCAACTCCCATCAGGGTCTCTTTACCCTTGCAAATCCTTAGCTCTATCCACAATGATTCGGTACCTTCCGACCCTATGTCACATCTTTCTAGGATTTTTTACCAACGGAGTAATGCTGCCCCCTCTTCCTTCTTGCCTAACCTTTTAATACAATGTGTATCTTTGGACTTCAAGTTCCCAGCTATAATCTTTCCGCCATGATTCAGTGACACCAACAATATCATACCTGCCATTCTGCAACTGAGCTGCAAGTTCATCTTTCTTATTCCGTATACTGAGGAGATTCAACTACAATACCTTCAGTCCTGTATTCACCCTTTTCGATTTTGTCACATTGTGCTCAACCTTTTGGTTCCTAACTTTGTCTGAAGTCTTAACAAACCTCTGAGGTCTGCCTCCAAACCTCTCCACTAACTGTTCTGGTACTCTGGTTCCTATCCGCCTGCAACTCTAGTTTAAATCCCCACCGTGCAGCATTAACAAACTTCCTGCTAGGATATTAGCCCCCCTCCAGTTCTGATGCAAGCCTTCCCTTCTGTACAAGTCCCACATTCCCTGGAAGACAGCCCAGTGATCCAAAAATCTTATGCCTTCCCTCCTACACAAACTCCTTAGACACGTATTAAACTATCTAGCCTTCCTAGTTCTAGCCTCCCTAGTCAGGATGCCCATGTAAGTTTTAACAAGGCTGTTCTCTGATACAGGCATTGGCAGCTGGACCTAATGAAAAGGGCACTGAGTGTATATTTGTGGTCTTCTACCGCTGTAACTCATCCGTTTCAAGGTTGGACGTGATGTACATTCAGAGATGCTCTTCTGCACTCCATTATTATAACACATAGTTATTTCAAGTCAAGTCAAATCAGGTCACTTTTTATTGTCATTTCGACCATAACTGCTGGTACAGTACACAGTAAAAACGAGGCAACGTTTTTCAGGACCATGGTGCTACATGAACAATACAAAAACTACACTGAACTACGTAAAACAACACAAAACTACACTAGACTACAGACCTACCCAGGACTGCATAAAGTGCAAAAAATAGTGCAGGCATTACAATAAATAATAAACAAGACAATAGGCACAGTAGAGGGCAGTAGGCTGGTGTCAGTCCAGGCTCTGGGTATTGAGGAGTCTGATGACTTGAGGGAAGAAGCTGTTACATAGTCTGGTCGTGAGAACCCGAATACTTCGGTACCTTTTGCCAGATGGCAGGAAGGAGAAGAGTTTGTATGAGGGGTGCGTAGGGTCCTTCATAATGCTGTTTGATTTACAAATGCAGCGTGTGGTGTAACTGTCTGTAATGGCGGGAAGGGAGACCCTGATGATCTTCTCAGCTGACCTCACTATCCGCTGCAGGGTCTTGCGATCCGAGACGGTGCCATTTCCAAAGCAGGCAGTGATGCAGCTGCTCAGAATGCTCTCAACACAACCTCTGTAGAATGTGGTGAGGATGGAGGGGGTGGGTGGGAGATGGACTTTTCTCGGCCTTCGCAGAAAGTAGAGACGCTGCTGGGCTTTCTTTGCTATGGAGCTGGTGTTGAGGGGCCAGGTGAGATTCTCCGCCAGGTGAATACCAAGAAATTTGGTGCTCTTAGCGATCTCTACGGAGGAATTGTCGATGTTCAGCGGAGAGTAGTCGCTCCGTGTCCTCCTGAAGTTAACAACCATCTCTTCTATTTTGTTCACATTCAGAGACAGGTTGTTGGCTCTGTACCAGTCTGTTAGCCGCTGCACCTCCTCTCTGTATGCTGACTCATCGTTCTTGCTGATGAGACCCACCACGGTCGTGTCATCGGCGAACTTGATGATTTGAGTTACTGTTGGCTTCCTGTCAACTTTAACCAGTCTGGTTATTCTCCTCTGCACACTACTGTTATAATGCATGGTTATTTTGAGTTACAGTCATCTTCCTGTCAGATTGAACCAGTCTGGCCATTCTCCTCTGACCTTTATCATTTACAAGGTGTTTTTGCCCACAGGGTGGCCACCCACTGGATGTTTTTCTTTTGTTTGCTTTTTGCACCATTCTCTGTAAACTCTAGAGACTATGGTGTGTGAAAATCCCAGGAGATCAGCAGTATCTGAGATACTGTCTGGCACCAACAATCACTCCATGGTCAAAGTCACTTAGATCACATTTCTTCCCCCATTCTGATGTTTGGTCTGAACAACAACTGAACCTCTTGACCATGTCTGCAGACTTTTCTGCAATGAGTTGCTGCCACATGATTGGCCGACTAGATATTTGCATTTACAAAGAGGTCTACGGGTGTACCTAATAAAGTGTCTACATCACCAATTACCTTTGGCCGCTATCCCACATTGTTTGTTGGTATAAAGATCAGAAAATTATTGGAGCTGACCAAATTGATTCTTCCACCCATAACACCATATAACATAAGAGCAGAATTTTGTCATTTGGTCCATCTAATCTCGTTCGTCATTCCATCATGGCTGACTTATCTCTCTCAACCCCATTCTCCTGTCTTCTTCCTGTAACCTTTGACTCACTTACTAATCAAGAGCCAAAGTTCAAAATAAAATTTATTATCAGAGTACATACATGTCACCACTTACAACCCTGAGTTTCTTTTCCCTGTGGGCATGTTCAGAAAATCTATAGAACAGTAACTGTAAACAGGATCAATGAACAACAAACTGTGCAAACACAAATATAAATAAATAGCAATAAATAACGAGACCATGAAATAACAAGATAAAGAGTCCTTAAGGTGATACCATTGGTTGTGGGAACATCAGAAATAGAATGAGTGCAGTTATCCTCGTTTGTTCGGAAATCTGATGGATTAAGGGTCGTAACTGTCAACCTCGGCTTTAGTTGTACCCAATGACCTGAGCTCCGTGCCATCTGTGACAATAAATTCCACAGATTCACCATCTTCTGGCTAAAGAAATTCCTTCTCATTTCTGTTCTAAAATGACACTCTTCCATTCTAAGGCTGTGCTATCTGGTCCTGGACTCCCCCACTTTCGGAAACGTCCTCTCCATACCCCCTCTAACTAGGCCCTTTATCTTTTATGTCAGTAGAACTCAACACCAATTGAACAACCATTGCAAATCAGTTCGAAGAGAGCTCAGGCCTAATTTGGAAAATTGATCATCACTAATTGTCTCTCTTTAATGTGATTAAGGCAACGCTCTTTTTCAGGGTTGGGACTGAGGATGAATTTGATCTTCATTTGAGGAACCTTAGTGGTTAGAAGTGGTCCACCAGATCCTTGCATCTCACTTTCGGATGGACAGTGGTTTTTGATGGTCCCTGGGAGCTCCCAGATCATGGTTCCTGGGAGCCTTGCTATTGGTTGCATGGTGGATGGTGTCAAGAGGGAGGCTGATGCTTTTGCTGAAGCAAGTGGGGGAAGGGGAAAGGGGGAGGGCTGATGCTCTTACTGCGGCCTGTGGGTGGAAGGGGGAGGGGGGCTTTGGGGTCCCTATGCTTTCTGTCATTCATTTTTAATTTTTTTTCTGCATTGTGGATGTCTGTGAAGAGTAAGAATTTCAGGATGCATACAGTATCCATTAGCTGATATTAAAATGAACCATTCAAATCGAATGGTAAAACTCCCTCCACTTTCCATAACCTGCACATGAAATCTTCTAAATAATCACTGTAAAGAGCTGAAGAAACCCAGTTCTTCATAGACTTATGACCAAGATTCCACATTGAGTCATTGCCCAGATTAAATCAGTTTTCCTGTTATTAGTTTGGTGATGTTGCTGTGCCCAAACATTAAAAGGAATTCAGTGGTTTTGGTGTTGGAGGAGGATATGCCAGTGGTGTTTAAGAGGCTTTCAAATGGACACATGAGAATGCTGGGAATGCAGTGATGTGGACCATTTACAGGCAGAAGAGATTTAATTTAGCTTTGCTTTATACAAATTTACAGTACTGTGCAAAAGTCTTAGGCACATGTCTATAGCTAGGGTGACTAAGACCTTTGCACAGTACTGTAGTAATTTTATGTATTGCACTGTACTGCTGCCGCAAAAAGAAAACAAATTTCATGACACGTGTGAGTGATGATAAACCTAATTCTGATGTGAGTCTCTGTTGTGGACTGAGAGTGGGAAGGGGGCAGGGAGAGGGGAATCATGGTTGGGAAAAGGGGAAGGGAGAGGGGAGGGAACAGGAAGCACCAGAGAAACATTCTGTAATGATCAATAAACCAATTGTTTGGAACCAAATGGCCTTTTCTGGTGTCTCAGGGCTGGGTGTGTCTGCACCCACACCACCACCTGCCCCAGCACTCCTTCTCTGCCACCTGTCCCCCACCCCTCCTGTGGCACGCCACCCTCGCCAATTCCAGCATCCTTCAGTCCTGTTACATTTGCAAACTTGCCGTCATGTTGACAAATACTGTACTGTGCAAGAGTATTAGACACCGTAGCTAGTTATACGTGACTAAAATGTTTGCACAGTACTGTATGTTTACAAAATTATAGGGGTATAGATAGAGTAAATGCAAGCAGACATTTTCCACGGGGGCTGGGTGATACTACGACTAGAGGTCATAGGTTAAGGGTGAAAGATTTAAGGGGAACATGAGGGAGAACTTCTTCACTCAGAGGGTGGTGCGAGAATGGAAGGACCTGCCATCAGAAATGGTGGATGCAGGTTTGATTTCAACATTTAAGAGAAATTTGGAGGGGTACATGGTTAGGAGGCATGCAGAGGGGTATGGTCCCAGTGCAGGTCAATCAGAGTAGGCAGATTAATGGTTCATCATGGACTAAATGGGCCGAAGGTCCTGTTGCTGTGTTGTAGTAGTCTATATCTCTACGAAATCATGGCTAGCACAGTCATTGTGGGCCGAAGCACCTCTTCCTGTTTTGTGTTCCATGTAGAGTGGTGGGAATGAGTTGTTGATGAGATGATTCACTATCGTTTTAAAGGGACGGTATGGTAACGTGTCGGTTAACGCAATACTGTACTGAGTTCAATTCCCACCGTTGGTACGCTCTCCCAAATGACTGCGTGGTTTTCCACCAGATGTTCCGGTTTCCTCCCACATTCCAAAGTCGTACCTGTTAGGGTGAGTACGTTGCGGGGCATGCTATGTTCACATGAGAAACATAGCGACACTTGCGTGCTGTTCCCCTCCCCCACCTCCACCCCAGCGCAATCCGCTGTCTGTGTTGGCCATTGACATAGCGACACATTTCACTGTATGTTCCGAAGTACATGTGACAAACAAAAGCTCATCTCATGGTTAGCACAGTCCTGGTGGGCCGAAGGGCCTGTTTCTGAGCAGTACTGTTCTATGTTCTATCTAGTCTTTGGAGTAATGTGAGTGTGATGTTCAAAGTTCAAAGTACATTAAACAACCCTGATGGTGTCTTCTGTACCTTGTCAATTTCCTTCGCTCTCCGTGGAATGTTGCAGTGCCACTTTACGAGCTGTTGGATCTCGCCGTAGATGTCATCCACCCAGTCCGCCGGAGCCGACTTTCCCTGTCTCCCCCTCTCTGAGGTACGAGGCTGCCGGCTATGCTCGCCTGGTTTTGGCTGCCTGTTGACACGGTGTACTGGGGTGAGGGCCGCTGTTGCAAGCAGCTAGGCGGTGCCACAGGTGAGAGCTGAGTGTCTGGGCAGACCACAGGTGAGTGAGCTGCCCTGGAATGGACACAGCAAGCCCTTTCACCATAAGACCGTGAGCAGAATTAGGCCATTTGGCCCATCGAGTCTACTCCACCATTTCATCACGGCTGATCCATTTTCCCTCTCAGCCCCAATCTCCAGCCTTCTCCCCATATCTCTTCATGCCCTGACTAATCAAGAATCTATCGACCCCTGACTTAAATACACCCAATGACTTGGCCTCCACAGCTGCCTGTGGCAACAAATTCCACAGATTCACCACTCTCTGGCTAAAGAAATTCCTCCTCACCTCTGTTCTAAAAGGGTGCTCCTCTATTCTGAGGCTGTGTGCTCTGGTCTTAGACTCCCCCATTGTAGGAAACATTCACTCTATCAAGGCCTTTCACCACTTGATAGGTTTCAATGAGGTCACCCCTCATTCTTCTGAAAACTAATGAGTACAGGCCCAGAGCCATCAAACACTCTTCATATGACAAGCCTTTCAATCTTGGAATCATAACCCTCCTTTGAACCCATATAAAAAAGAAGGGAAAAAAGGAAAATGTGCACAATACAATTCACTATCATTTTAAAGGGAGCAATCACAACACTTAAAAAGTGCTGAGAAGTAATTTTGTGAGTGTCAGTTTTTCACGGCCAAATCCTGGGATCAGATATGTTCTGGTCTGAAGGACTGCTGGGGTAAACTTGCCACCTGGTTTCCAGAAACGGAACTCAAGAAATCACAGCTGTGATTATTTCATCCAATGACAGATGGGAAAATAATAGACTTCTGCTGTGTTCCCAGTGGAAAATCCTCCTTGCCCGGAGTGTTTACAGTTTAAATGTTATCCACTTTTTCTCACTTTTTAAGCAGTTCTCAATGTCCCAGGTAAAATTACCTGCTACTGCGATCTGCGATCATACAGGTCCTATCGTACTTAGAACATAGAGCTGTGCAGCACAGGAACAGGCTCTTCGGCTGACAATGTTGTGCTGAACCAATTAAATTAGTAATCAATAATGGTGCATAGTTCCCTGAAGGCGGAATCTCATGTGGATAGGGTGGAGAAGAAAGCTTTTGGTATGCT
Organism: Mobula birostris; assembly: GCF_030028105.1. Lineage (NCBI taxonomy): Eukaryota > Metazoa > Chordata > Chondrichthyes > Myliobatiformes > Myliobatidae > Mobula > Mobula birostris. The sequence goes on from NC_092398.1 coordinate 6,070,040, forward strand.
GGCCATTATTAATCAGAGCATTGAGTATAGGAGTTGGGATGTAATGTTGAAATTGTATAAGGTATTGGTAAGGCCAAATTTGGAGTATTGTGAACAGTTCTGGTCACCAAATTATAGGAAAGATATCAATAAAATCGAGAGAGTACAGAGGAGATTTACTAAAATGTTTCCTGGGTTTCATCTCCTAAGTTACAGAGAAAGGTTGAGCGGATTGGGTCTTTGATCTTTAGAGCGTGCAGGGTTGAGCGGGGACTTGATAGAGGTGTTTAAAATTATGAGGGGGATAGATAGAGTTGACGTGGATAGGCTTTTTCCATAGAGAGTGGGGGGGGGGATTCAAACAAGAGGACATGAGTTGAGAGTTAAAGGGCAGGGGTTTGGGGGTAGCATGGGGTGGGAACTTCTTTACTCAGAGAGTGGTAGCTGTGTGGAACGAGCTTCCAGCAGAAGTGGTTGAGGCAGGTTCGATGTTGTCGTTTAAAGTTAAATTGGATAGATATATGGACAGGAAAGGAATGGAGGGTTATGGGCCGAGTGCAGGTCGGTGGGACTAGGTGAGAGTAAGAGTTCGGCACGGACTTGAAGGGCCGAGATGGCCTGTTTCCATGCTGTAATTGTTATATGGTTAAATGGCCAACTAAACCAATCTTCTCGGCCTACACAATGTCAATATCCCTCCATTTTCCTCACATTCATGTGCCTATCTAAACATCTCTTAAAAGTCTCCAAAATGTATCTGCCTCTACTGGCACCCACTACCAAATGGGAGGTACTGTAAGCCTTTGTGGGTCGATGCCATCAAACCCATAACATAGGACCACAAGATCATAAGATGCTGCCAGTAAGGAGTTTGTATGTTCTCCCCACAAACGTGTGGAGTTCCTCCGGGTTCTCTGGTTTCCTCCCACAGTCTGAAGATGTACCGGTTGGTAGGTTAATTGGGCATTGTGAATTGTCCCGTAATAAGACTAGGATTATATCGAGGGGTTGCTGGTTGGCACAGCTCGAAGTGCCGGAAGGGCCTATTCTGCACTGTCTCATTAAATAAATAAATAAATAAAGACTTAGGGGTAGAATCAGGCCATTCAGCCCATCGAATCTCCTCCACCATTCCTTCATGGTTGATTTATTAGCCCTCTCAACCCCATTCTCCTGCCTTCTCCCCGTAACTTTTGACACCCTGACAAACCGAGAACATATCAAACTCCATTTTAAATATACTCAAGGAGCAGCCCTCTACAGCTACCTGTGGCAGTAGATCACCTCCTGTCTAAAAAAATTCTCCCCCTCATCTCTTCTCTTTTTTTGGCGTGTGCCTGCGTGCGTGCGAGTCTGTGCGTGTGCGTCTGCGTGTGCGTGCGTGCGTCCGTGATGATGGATTTTTCATGGCTTTTTCCAAGGCGCAGAGCGAGAGAGAGAGACTGTGTGGCGCGCCACTCCCCAGACAGACATTTTCGCAGCATTTTCCCTTTGTTTTACGAGGTCGAGTTGAGGTCTCAACACTCAACCCGGCACGGATGAAAAGCGTGCTCAGGGGTAGTCCCGACTAGTTTTGAACCCGGGAACCTCCGCTCCTGGGTCTGGCGCTGATGTCGTTGCGCCACCAGCCGGCCCCCTCACCTCTGTTCTAAAGGAACGTTGTTCTATTTTGAGGCTCTTACTTCCAGTCCTGGACTTCCCCAACCATGGGAAACATCCTCTCCACGTCCTCTCAGTCTAGGCCTTTTTTTTATTCCACAGGTTTCAATGAGATCCCCTTTCATTCTTCTAAACACCAGTGAGTACAGGCCCAGAGCCATCAAATTCTCTTCATACGTTAACCCTTTCATTCATGGTATCATTCTCGTGAACCTCCTCTGGACCCTCGCCACTGCCAGCAGCTTTTGAATGAGTAGAGAGAAAAAGAGAAAGAGAGAGAAGAAAGAGAAAGAGAAAACTAAAGAGAAAGGAACACACAAAAATTGCCAGCCCAGTCTTGATGAAGGGTCACAGTCCAGAATGTTGACTGTTCATTCTTTTCCATAGATGCTGCCTGATCTGTTGAGTTCCTCCAACGTTCTGAGTAAGTTATTCAAGATTTCCAGCATCTTGTGTTTTATCATGAGCTCGAGAGAGAGAGAGAATGTCAGAATTAGAATCAGAATCAGGTTTATTATCACCAGCATATGTCGTGAAATTTGTTAACTTAGCAACAGCAGTTCAATGCAATACATAGTATAAAAGAAAAAAAGCAAAAATAAACAAATAAATAAATAAAATTACAGTATATGTATATTAAGAAAGCATACGGTGCATTGGCCTTCAACAACTGTGGGATTGAGTTTAGCAGCCGAGAGGTAATGTTACAGCTATATAGGACCCAGGTCAGACCCCACTTGGAGTACTGTGCTCAATTCTGGTTGCCTCACTACAGGAAGGATGTGGAAACTGTAGAAAGGGTGCAGAGGAGATTTACAAGGATGTTGCCTGGATTGGGAAGCATGCCTTATGAGAATAGGTTGAGAAAACTCGCCCTTTTCTCCTTGGAGCAATGGAGGATGAGAGGTGACCTGAAAGAGGTGTACAGGATAATGGGAGGCATTGATCATGTGGATAGTCGGAGGCTTTTCCCCAGGGCTGGAATGGCTAGCACGAGAGGGCATAGTTTTAAGGTGCTGGGGAGTAGGTACAGAGGAAATGTCAGGGGTAAGGTTTTTACACAGAGAGTGGTGAGTGTGTGGAATGGGCTGCCGGCGATGGAGCTGGAGGAGGATACGATAGGGTCTTTTAAGAGACTCCTGGATAGGTACATGGAACTTTGAAAAATAGAGGGCTATGGATAAGCCTAGCTAGTTCTAAGGTAAGGACATGTTCGGGTCAGCTTTGTGGGCCGAAGGGCCTGTATTGTGCTGCAGGTTTTCTATGTTTCTATGTTCTTTCCATATTGAATAGCTTAAAAATCGTACAAAAACAGAAATAATATATATTAAAAAAGTGAGGTAGTGTTCACGAGTTCAATGTCCATTTAGGTATTGGATGGCGGAGGGGAAGAAGCTGTTCCTGAATCGCTGAGTGTGTGCCTTCAGGCTTCTGTACCTCCTACCTGATGGTAACAGTGAGAAAAGGGCATGCCCTGGGTGCTGGGGGTTCTTAATAATGGACGCTGCCTTTCTGAGAGACCGCTCCCTAAAGATGTCCTAGGTACTTTGTAGCTCGTACCCAAGATGGAGCTAACGAAATTTACGACCCTCTGCAGCTTCTTTCGGTCCTGTGCATTAGCACCCCCCCCCCCCCATTCCAGACAGTGATGCAGTCTGTCAGAATGCTCTCCACGGTACATCTATAGAAGTTTTTAGTGTATTTGTTGGCACGCCAAATCTCTTCAAACTCCTAATGAAATACAACAGCTGTCTTGTGTTCTTTTTAGCTGCATTAATATGTTGGGACCAGGTTAGGTCCCCAGAGATCTTGACACCCAGGAACTTGAAGCTGCCCACTCTCTCCACTTCTGATCCTCAGTAAGGATTGGTTATGTTTCTGCTTCAGCAGAGGAGCCAAATATGAAGATACCAGAGTCTCCCCAAAAAAATCAGGTAGGCAGCGCAATCACCTGAGTCAAGCGTGAAGTTTTCCTAAGGGGTTGTCTGTTGGTGGGTCCTCAGGTGGCTGTGGAGGTTGATCCAGGATCCGCCTACTCTGATGCTGTGTGGGCAGGAGTAAGTGTTGTCTGTGGTCAGTGGTTGGGTCTTTCGGTTGCTCAGTCCCCTCTTTCACAGCTGCCGCTGGTTCTCTGCGGCACAGCAGAGGCTGTTTTCAAGTCGTACACCTCCCTCTTGAACAGATCTTCTCCAAGATGTATCTACTGAATATGTCTTCCCAGTTTTTAGATGTAATGTTGAATTTCTTCAGGCTGATTTTAACATTATCTTAGAAGTTTTTTTTTCCTCATCAGGAGCTTGCTGACCTTCCTTCAGCTGGGGGTGAAACATCTCTTTGGGGAGACGTGAGTTAGGCATCGGGAAGACATTGGAGTTGGTAGTGCTTTATCATGGTTGAAATGCTGTTCGTGTTGGCCTCTTCCAGTATGCTGGTACATACTTATTGCCTGTTATGTCACTGGTGTTTAGGGCAGCAATGAAGGTCCTCCATCTCTGGTGGTGCTCAGGGCTTCCTTCATCGTGTCGATAGCTTCCTCTCGGTTTTCACTACTGACAGTCATGCAAGTCCTGGGTGGAGACTCAGGAATTCCATCGCACTCAGATGTAGAAGGATTCTTCATTGCTGTTTCCGTAACAATTTTGTTTGACCAGTCAGGGTTGTTAGCCCTGAACTGAACCCCTGAACATGGAGGACTAGTGGACACTCATAGTCTGTCCTCTACCCTTTGACCTGTTTGGCATGGGTGGCCCCACCAAGAGCCAAAGCATAAAACCATAAAAGCATAAGACATAGGAGCAGAATTAGGCCGATTCTGCCCATCGAGTCTACTCCACCATTCCATCATGACTGATCCCGATTCCACTCAATCCCACACACCTGCCTGCTCACCATATCCTTTGATGCCCTGACCGATCAGGAAACAATCAACTTCTACCTTAAATATACCCATGGACTTGGCCTCCACTGCAGTCTGTGGCAGAGCGTTCCACAGATTCACCACTCTCTGGCTAAAAAAAAAATCCTCCTTATCTCTGTTCTAAAAGGTCACCCCTCAGTTTTGTGGCTGTGTCCTCTAGTTCTGGATACCCCCACCGCAGGAAACATCCCCTCCACATCCACCTCATCCAGTCCCTTCAACATTCAGTAGGTTTCAATGAGATCCCCACACGTTCTCCTAAACTCCAGTGAGTACAGGCCCAAAGCTGCCAAACGCCCCTCATATGCTAACCCCTTCATTCCCGGAATCATCCTTGTGACACCCTGACGCCAGCCGACATAAGTTCTCCAGTCACCGAGGCACGCAGGCCGTCAAACCTCAGCAAGGTTGTGGACCTCCTGGAGGACCAGTATGCTGATGTTAGTGTGTTTGTCCTTGTAGCTGGTCCTCAAAATCTTCCGTAAAGACCTTTGGTGGTATTGTTCCAGGGCTTTCAGGTGCATACTGCAGTTGGTCCATGATTCAGCTCCTTACAGTAATGCAGGAAGACTGATTGCCCTATAGAACAAAAGGGTTTTTTATAGACCTGTAGGTCGCAGTGTTCAAAGACTCTTTTCCTTTATCCTGCATAGGCTCCTCCAGCACTATGCAAGCAGTATTTACAGTTAAAACTGTTAAAGGGAAGACTGATATGCATTATGTGATAGAAAGGAGCAGAATGAAATGTGGAAGGTGCTTAAATGATTTAGACAAGTTGTTCTGTGTATTACATGTAAGTTTATACCAGCTAATGTGGAGCAAATTTTATTGAGCATTGTAAATCTAAGAAGGCACAGATGTTGGAAATCAATAACAGGAAAAGAAAATGCCGGAAACGCTCGGTGGGTCAGGCACCTTCTCTGGAGAGAGGAGCAGAGTTGAAGTTTCAGGTCGATGATGCTGACTGACGTGCTGAGTGTTTCCAGAGGTTTCCGTTTTTGTTCTAATGGAGGAGTATCTGCGGAGACAAATTGGCGAGGAGACTGCTCAAGTCATAAGGGTCAGAGAGGAGCGAGGTAGATCAGCTCGTTGAGTGGTGTCACACCAACAACCTTGCACTGAACATCAGTAAGACCAAAGAACTGATTGTGGACTTCAGAAAGGGTAAGACGAGGGAACACACACCAGTCTTCATAGACTGGTCAGAAGTCAAAACGTTGAGCAATTTCAAGTACCTAAGTATCAATATCTGGAGAAACTTCTGAAATGCCCGCTTCGCTGCCGCTGCTACTGTGCGATTGAGAATCTCCAGAGACGAAGGCCCCAAATCCTTGGCTTTGCCTATTGCCTGTTGCCGGGGCCGGGGTCAAAGCGCTCGGCAGAGATGGTGCTCAATGCTCGGTGTCGGAGAGCTGGTCGGAGGCTCGGAGTTTTCGGACGGACTCGGAGTCGGACTGTGGTCGGGTGCTTCCAGGATGCTGCATCGGCAAGTTTGCGGTGCTGGAGGTTCACCGTCTGCGTGAGATGATGGGACTTTCGAGAGACTTTGAGACTTTTACCTTGCCATGGCCTGTTCTTATCAAATTACAGTATTGCTTTGCACTGTTGTAACTATATGCTATAATTATGTGGTTCTTGTTAGTTTTTAAGTCGGTTTGTCATGTGTTTCCGTGATATCATTCTGGAAAATCATTGTATCATTTCTTAATGCATGCATTACTAAATGACAGTAAAAGACGACTGCGTGTCCTCATAATCTAAAATCCAAAATCTAAGGATCTATCCTGGACCCAACATATCGATGCAGCTACATAGAAGGCATGATGGCGGCTATATTCATTTAGGAAATTTAGCGTGTCACCAAAGACAGTCACAAATTTCTACAGATGTGCCATGGAGTGCATTCTAACTGGCTGCATCACCGTCTGGTCTGGAGTGGGAGGTGGGGGGGGGGAGGGCTACTGTACAGGATCAAAGGAAGCTTCAGAGAGCTGTAAGATTTGTCAACTCCATTGCGGGTACCAGCCTCCGTAGTATCCAAGACATCTTCAAAAAATGATATCTCAAAAGGGATCAAGGGAGGGGTGATGGGGGAAGGATTTCACCAGAGTGGACTTCTGTTCTAGTTGTATTCTTTCTCGTAAAAATTATGGATAATTTATGTTTAACTTACAGTACTGTGCAAAACTCCTAGACACTGTAGGGTGAATAATCAAGGGAGGGGTGTGGGACAGGTGGAATTGAAAGAGTGTCAGGGCTTGGCGGGGGGTGGGGGATGGTGCGGGTTTAGTCATACCCAGCCCTGAGATACCAGGCAAGGTCATTTGATTCCGAACAACTGGTTTATAGACCATTACAGAATGTCTCTTGGACTTTCCGCTCCCTCCACTCTCCCTTCCCCTTTTCCCAACCATGATTCCCCTCTCCCTGCCCCCTTCCCACTCTCAGTCCACAATAGAACCTCATGTCAGAATCAGGTTTATCATCACTCACATAGGTCATGAAATTTGTTCTTTATTTTGACATCAGTACAATACAATACATAAAATTAATACAGTACTGTGCAAAAGTCTTGGGCACCCTAAATATACGTATGTACCTAAGAGCTGTGCACAGTACTGTACCTGCAGTGTCACTTTTAAGGAATAATTGATCTGAATTCTCAAATCCCTCTATTCTCCTGCACTCGTCAGTGCCCTATCATTGGTCCATATCCCTCCAAATATTTCCTAACCATGTAGTTTTCTCTGGAGCAGTGGAGGCTGAGGGGAGATTTGATAGAGGTTTATAAGATTATGAGAGCCATAGATAGAGTAGACAGGGAGTATCTTTTTCCCAGGGAGCAGATGTCTAATACCAGAGGACATACATTGAAGGTGAGAGGGGTAGGTTCAAAGGGGTAAGTTTTTTACTCTTACCTGGTATGATGGTATGGCAAACATGTCTGAGGCTTTTAAGAGATGTTTGGATAAGCACATAGATGTGAAGAAGGTGGAGGGATATGGACATGGTGTAGGTAGAAGGCATTAGTGCTCTGGGTGTTTTTGATTTGCTTTTCAGCTGGTTCAGCACAACATTGTGGGCCGAATGGCCTGTTCCTGTGCTGTACTGTTCTATGTTCTGTGCTCCTCCAGCAACTCGGCCCATATTCAAACCACCCTCTGCATGAAATTGTCCCTCAAGTCCCTTTTAAGCCTACTGTCTCTCATCTTCAACCTTTGCCATACAATCAACAGTAGGGAGAGAAGCAGGTCAGAGTACACAGGCTAACATGTGACTAGACTACATAAATACTGTATATTATCCTATTGACTGAACCCTTCACACATTCTCCTGTTGAGATCAGAGCCCTTCAGAACTCGTGAAATTATTCAAAAACAAAAAAGCTGTAAATATCAAGTTTTTGGGGGCTCATCAGCTCTGAGGATCTATCTTGAGCAACATATTGATACAACTATGAATAAGGCATGTCAGTGTCTATGTTTCATTGGGAGCTTGAGGAGGTTTGGTATGTCACCTCTCTGGAAAATTTCTACAAATGTACCTTTCTGACTGGTTCCATCACAGTCTGGCATGGAAGGGCCAATGCACTGGATCAGGGGGAAAAATGCAGAGCATTGTAAACTCATCCTGGACATTACATTTCCAACCATCGAGGACATCTTCAAAAGGTGATGTCCCAAGGAGATAGCATCCATCATTGAAGTCCCTCACTATCCAGGACACACCCTCTTCTCATTACCACCATCAGGGAGGAGGTACAGGAGCCTGAAGACCCACTCTCAGTATTTTAAGAACAGCTTCTTTCCCTCTGCCATCAGGTTTCAGAATAGCCCATGGATACTAACTCCTTATTTTGCACTATTGATTCATTTTTTAAATATTCTTACTGTAATTTATGGGGTGTATGGAGTATTCAGGGAGGGTTATCACCTCTGGTGAAGGGGCTTGTCATGCCCGTTCTGGGGCAGATTACTCGTCTTTGGTCCCCACTGGACACTGAGCTCTCACCTGTGGCTACAAGTAGCTCTCTGCATGCGACACCCCGGTAAACCGCTTCGACAGGCAGGCTAAACCAGGCGAGGGTAGCCAGCTAGCTTCATATCCCAGTGAGATTAGATTAGATTATGAGGACACGCAGTCCTCTTTTATTGTCATTTCGTAATGCATGCAATAAGAAATGATACAATGTTCCTCCAGTATGATATCACAGAAACACAAGACAAACCAAGACTAAAAAAACTGACAAAAACCACATAATTATAACATATAGTTACAACAGTGCAAAGCAATACTGTAATTTGATAAGAGCAGACCATGGGCATGGTAAAAAAAAAGTCTCAAAGTCTCTCGAGAGTCCCATCACCTCACGCAGACGGTAGAAGGGAGAAACTCTCCCTGCCATGAGCTTCCAGCCCCGCAAATTTGCCGATGCAGCATCCTGGAAGCATCCGACCACAGCCGACTCTTGAGTCCGTCCAAAAACTTCGACCCTCCGACCAGCCCTCCAACACCGAGCACCGAGCACCATCTCTGGCGAGCGCTTCGACCCCGGCCTCGGCAACAGGCAATAGACAAAGCCAAGGATTCGGGGCTTTCCCCTCCGGAGATCCTCGATCGCACAGTAGCAGCGGCAGCGAAGCGGGCATTTCAGAAGTTTCTCCAGATGTTCTCCGTGCTTCTCACGTCCGTCTCCATCAAATCAGGATTGTGCACGGCCCCATTTAACAAATACGATATCATTTCGGAGCGGCCGCGCGCACTGCATCGCGCCGCCATCTTCTCCTCCCTCTGATCGGGACATGCCTGTCCTAGCATGTGAAGTCAGCTCTGGATGACTGGGCAGATGAGATCTACAGTGAGATCCAACAGCCAGGAAGGTGGTTCTGCAACACTCCATGGAAAGCAAAGGACACGACAGGGCACAGAAGACATTCTGGTTATCCATGGCAACCAAGGAAGACCCCAGTTTGTGATGTTTGTTCATACCACTGGACCCACACTTCTAAGGACAGAGGCTGGAACTGCCGCAGTACAACGGCTTTTCCTCTTTAAAAACTTTCCTGAATATATCTCCTGTCATTGTCGGACATGATAGACAACCACCACCACTGTAATTTATAGTAATTTTTATCCATTTCATGGTACTACTGTCACAAAGCAACAACTTTCACAACAAATGTCAGTGACATTAAACCTGATTTGGGTTCTGATTTCGATTCTGACAAGCATGTTTCATAGAAGTTGGTTTTAGGACCATAAGACCATAAGATCAGGAGCAGAATTGGGCCATTTGGCCCATTGAGTCTGCTCTGTCATTTCGTCATGGCTGATCCACTTTCCTTCTCATCCCCAGTCTCCTGCCTTCTCTTTGCACCCTTCAAGCCCTGACTAATCAAGAATCAATCAACCTCTGTCTAAAATACACCCAATGACTTGGCCTCCGCAGCTGCCTGTGGTAACAAATTCCACAGACTCACCACTCTCTGGCTAAAGAAATTCCTCCTCATCTCCATTCTAAAAGGCCACCCCTCTATTCTGAAGCTGTGTCCTCTGGTCCAAGACTCTCCCACCACAGGAAACATCCTCTCCACATCAGCTCTATTGAGAGATTTCAATATTCAATAGGTTTCAATTAGGTCACCCCTCATTCTTCTGAATTTCAGTGAGTAAGAGATCCAGAGCAATCAAACGCTCCTCGTAGGACACACCTTTCAATCCTGAAATCATTTTCATGAACCTCCTTTGAACCCTTTCCAATGTCAGCACACCCTTTCTTAGATAAGGGGCCCGAAACTGCTCACAATACTCTAAATGAGGCCTCACCAGTGCTTTATAAAGCCTCAACATTACATCCTTGCTTTTATATTCTAGTCCTTTCAAAATGAATGCTAACTTTGAATTTGCCTTTCTCACCAAGCTAATCTTTAGGGCATCCTGCAAGAGAACTCCCTTGTTTTGACCGAACCAGCCTCAGTGAGTTTTGGGATTTCTTTCTAAGTCAGCAGAGGATGAGGAAAAAGATTGATGCAGAAGCCAATCACATTTCAGCCAATGGCAGAAATATATATATCTTCCTATTTTCTACGTTCCTTGTTCTGATTGGTTGCCCTCCATTCCCCATTAATTCCCACCAACTTTCCCACCAAGGCTTGGAATCAACGACATCCAGGGGTCCGGAATTATATACTCACTCGATCCAAACCCACCTGGCTTCAGTGATTAAAGTTACCATGGTGATTCTATAGCAACAGTGTCTGCATCTCAAACATGGCAAAGTATGGGCAACTCTCTGGGGTTCCCAGCAAGAAGGCAAAGTATAAAATTAATGCCTTTGTCACTTTGTAAAAAGCACTCCCACAACTACAACTCCAGAAGGACACACGATTATTTATTTACCTGCAGCTAGTGTGGAGAAATTTAATTTTTGTTAATCTTTTTCTTTAAAATCAGTGAGCTACACCACTGGGGACACATTATTGAATCCTAATTTAAAAAGCAGAATTCCTAAAGTTACTGCCACAACAGAGCTCATGGCTGGAAGATTGGAGAAGTAAGCAATACCGCTTTTAATGAAAAGAAAATCTTTGTTCGGGCCACATTACACCATATGTCTCCACTAAGGCAAATATGCAATGTTGTTATGAGATTCTGGTTTGCAAGCCAACAATTCCCTGGACAGAAGCCCAGGTTGGAAGCCAATCCAACGTCTTGATGAATATCATAGATTTCAGCAATTTTGTTTTATAGAACTTTCACATGCAGGCCACATACCAATAAAAAAAATCATTCTAATATTTTGCCATCTTGGAATCATATCAAAGTCCAAAATAAAGAGCCTACCTGACTTGAAAGGTAAGGTTCAGTTTGTACCGGGCTACAATATTTGCACGGGATTCCAAATCCAACCATGTCCCCTCCCAACCGTATAATGTTCCTACTGATCAAATTGTAGCAGTCGTTATGCAAAGAATGTTTTTCCCAATGCCCTATGTGCCCTGAAAACATGCTGGAGAAATTCACTCATTTCTGTGCTGCATAAATACATCGGCAGCAGCATGTGGTGTTTGCTTCAAGTTGTCTAGTAAATCTTTAAATAAACTCCGCACTGCGTTTATAGAGTCGTAGGAAAGTACAACACAGAGACAGGCTCTTCAGGCCATCCAGTCTGTGCTGGACCATTTGAACTCCCCACCCCACATTGACCTGCACCGGAACCGCAGCCCTCCATACCCCTACTGTCCATGCACCTACCCAAATCCGGAACTTTGAAATCGAGTCCGCATGCTCCACTTGCACTGGCAGCTTGTTCAAACACTCTCACAACCCTCTGAGTGAAGAAGCTTCCCCTCATGTTCCCCTTAAACTTCTCACCTTTCACCCTTAACCCATGACCTCTGGTGTAGTCCCACCTAACCTCAGTGGAAAAAGCCTGCTTGCATTTACTCTATCTATATCCCTCATAATTTTGTACACCTCTATCCATTCTCCTCTCAGTCTTCTATGTTCCAAGGAATAAAGTCCTAACCTATTCTATCTTTCCTTATAATTCATGTCTTCCACCTGGCAACATCCTTGTAAATTTCCTCTGTACTCTCTCAACCTTATTTCTATATATATTTTGAGTTCATGGAATTTCTCGGGCAATACCCTTATTACATTAAGCAACGATAACTCTCATAAAAGACCAGAGTAACATTGTGGCCCAGTGGAAAGTGCAATTAGATCAAAGACAGTGGCTTAAGGGTTCAAATCCCACAAGACTCTCTGAAAACATTTGAAAGCTGTGTCTGCTGCTCCTCATTGCTTGTGAAGTTAAACAAAGGCTCTCTTTGCCCTATTAAGTAGATAGGAACTTGTGTGTTTGCTCCAGCTAGCAGTTATCTATCATCTACATTACTAAAAGCAGATTAATTGGCCGTTATTACACTTTTGACCCCAGTTAAAGTGAATTCCTTGCTTCCTGACCTTCAGTAGTGACCACTGTTTGAGAGTGATTGTATTGGGATGATTTGCTTCTCTGAATATAGGAAGATCATTAATGTGCCCACTAGATTACTGAATAATTACTGGGGTGGCACGGCAGCATAGTGGTTCGCATAACCAATGACCTGGGTTCAATTCCCGCCACTGCTTGTAAGGAGTTGGTACATTCTCCCCGTGACCACCTGGGTTTCCTCCGGGTGCTCCGGTTTCCTCACACATGGTCCCATCAGTTAATATCTAGGTTAACAATTAATAGTTGATATCTAGGGAGGAGAGAGAAGCAGTGCGCCGTGCGTGTGCAGCCCTCCACTGAAAAATGATATCGTATCTGTTAAATAGGGGCCGTGGACAATTCTGATTTGATGGAGATGAACGTGAGAGCACAGAAGAACATCTGGAAAAATTTCTGAAACGCTTGTTCACTGCTGTCGTTACTGCGCAGTCGGGAATCTTTCAGAGGGAAGGCCTCAAAATCCCCGGCTTTGCCTGCTGTTGGCAACTGAGATGGAGGTCGAATCATTCGGATAGAGATGGCGCTCAGTACTTGGTGTTGGAGAGCTGATTGGAGGCTCGAAGTTTTCGGATGACTCAGAGTCGGACCGTGGTCGGGTATGGCAGGGAGAGTTTTTCTTCCTTCTCCCATCTGCGTGAGATGTGGGACATTTGAGAGACTTTGAATTTTTACTGTGCTCATGGACTTCTTCATCAAGTTATGGTATTGTTGCACTGTTGTAACTATATGTTATAATTATGTGGTTTTGTCAGTTTTTTTCAGTCTTGGTCTGTCCTGTGTTTTGTGATATCACACCGGAGAAAATATTGTATCATTTCTTAATGCATGCATTACTAAATGACAATAAAAAGAGGACTGTGTGTCTTCATAATCTAATAGATTCATTGGTCACCTCTGATTAATACAACGCAGGTCGAAGAGCCGGAAAGGCAAATTCTGCACTGTATCTCAATAAATAAATAAAACAATAAATGCAAATTAAATCATTCACATAAACTGGGAACCAGAGGGTGACAAAATGTCCTGGTTAATGAGCGAAAGGAATAAACACAAAGGATTCTGCAGAAGCTGGAAATCCCGAGCAGCACACATACAATGCTGGACGGACTCAGTAGGTCAGGCAGCATCTGTGGAGGGAGAATAAACAGTCAGTGTTTCTGGAATGCTGCTACCTTAGACAGAAGTTTCAGATCCAAGGGGGATGCTATCCAAAACAGCACAGCTGTCCGGCACAGTTGCAGTGGAATAAACAGAACAATTTTGCTTTTTGCCTTTTCTACGAGCAACACGAACAATATTCTGGAGGAACTCAACAGGTCAGGCGGCACCTGTGGAGGGAAAGGAATAGCCAACATCAGGACTGGAACAAGAAGCCAGAATGGTGAAAGAACTTTATTTTTTCTTATCTACACTTCTTAATGGGAATTTTACAAATTTCCAAAGATAACTAAATTCTGAAAGTACGAGACACTACAGTTGTGAAAGTTCACTTTCCTGATATGAATGAAGTGCAGGGTTTGGGGACAGGTAAATTATAAATTACTAAATTCTATCTTAAAACCACTAATTCCATTTATTTTCTGTATTAAGAAGCGGCCTTACAGTTGGGTCAAGTGTCAGAAGTCATGATATCAGTAATATGCAACTGCAACTTACAAACTGCAGAGAGCTGTGGACACAGCTCAAAACTTCACAGAAACCAGCCTCCTCTCCATGGACTCTGTCTACACTTCTCACTGCCTCATTAATGCAGCCAGCTTTACCAAAGACCTCGGGAATTCCGTCTTCTCCCCTCTCCCAGCAGGCAGAAGATGCAAGAGCCTAAATACACATACCACCAGGCTCAGAACAGTTTTATCCTTCGTTTTTTCATAGAATAGTACAACAAAGTACAGGCCCTTCGGACCACAATGCTGTGCCGACCCTCAAACCCTGCCTCCCATATAAACCCCCACCTTACATTCCTCCATATACCTGTCTAGTAGTCTCTTAAACTTCACTAGTGTATCTGCCTCCACCACAGACTCAGGCAGTGCATTCCACACACCAACAACTCTCTGAGTAAAAAACCTTTCTCTAATATCCCCCTTGAACTTCCCACCCCTTACCTTAAAGCCATGTCCTCTTGTATTGAGCAGTGGTGCCCTGGGGAAGAGGTGCTGGCTATCCACTCTATCTATTCCTCTTATTATCTTGTACACCTCTATCATGTCTCCTCTCATCCTCCTTCTCTCCAAAGAGTAAAGCCCTCGCTCCCTTAATCTCTGGTCATAATGCATACTCTCTAAACCAGGCAGCATCCTGGTAAATCTCCTTGTAAATCTTCACATTGGTTGTTTGTCAATCTTTGTTTGGGTGTAGATTTTCACTGACTCTATTGTATTTCTCTGTTTTAATGTGAATGCCTGCAAGAGAATGAATTGCAGGGTAGGATATTGTTGTGTATTTCATATTTCAGTAATATTTGAGCAATATTGTAAATATACTCTTTGATTAAGCATTACTCATTGTTTACATAATTCATTACACGTTATATGTAATAGTATGTAAATGGCACATGTTATTATGTCACCATATGCATGCGCCCTGTTTAAAGTAAAATCAATAAGGATACAGAGGCCAGTTCTCCTGGGCTCTCATCTTTTTTCTGGCAATTAGTTTTATGTTTTGGTGTTACAAAACATAACAGTGATGACGAGGAAGTTTTAAACGAATCTGAGATGATTACCTACCTGTTGAAACACAGCGAGACATGGAGTTTTAAAAAAACAGTACAGTGTGTGCTTCTTCACAAGGAGACAGAGACAACTAAGTTTAAAAAAAAACAGAAAACAGAAGAATTCATGGGTTCATAAACAAATAAGTACCGAGTATCAATAATAAAAAAAGAAGAGAAATGGCTGACTACATTGGAAAAATAGACATGTTCGATTGCACAAAATATAACTGGAATATGTATACAGAGCAAATTGAACAGTATTTTGAAGCAAATTAAATAGTCAATGAGAAGCGAAAGCCAATTTTTCTGAATGGTGGGTCTGAAGGAGGTGCAACGGCTAACGGACTGGTGCAGAACCAACAACCTATCTCTGAATGTAAACAAAATAAAAGAGATGGTTGTTGACTTCAGAAGGACGCGAAGCGACCACTCTCCGCTGAACATCAATGAGTCCTCCGTAGAGATCGTAAAGAGCACCAAATTTCTTGGTGTTCACCTGGCGGAGAATCTCACCTGGTCCCTCATTCCCAGCTCCATAGTAAAGAAAGCCCAGGGATATGGAGGAATTTTCTGCAAAGGTTGAGAAAAGTCTATCTCCCCCCCTCCATCTTCACCACATTCTACAGAGGTTGTATTGAGAGCATCCTGAGCAGCTGTATCACTGCCTGGTTTGGAAATTGCACCATCTCGGATCGCAAGACACTGCAGCAGATAGTGAGGTCAGCTGAGAAGATCATCGGGGTCTTCCTTCCCGCCATTACAGACACTTACACCACACGCTGCATCCGCAAAGCAAACAGCATTATGAAGGACCTCACGCACCCCTCATACAAACTCTTCTCCCTCCTGCCATCTGGAAAAAGGCACCGAAGCATTCGGGCTCTCACGACCAGACTATGTAACAGTTTCTTCCCCGAAGCCATCAGACTCCTCAATACCCAGAGCCTGGACTGACACCAACCTACTGCCCTCTACTGTGCCTATTGTCTTGTTTATTATTTATTATTATTTATTGTAATGCCTGCACTGTTTTGTGCACTTTATGCAGTCCTGGATAGGTCTGTAGTCTAGTGTAGTTTTTGTGTTTTTTCTTACGTAGTTCAGTGTAGTTTTTGTATTGTTTCATGTAGCACCATGGTCCTGGAAAACACTGTCTCATTTTTACTATGTTCTGTACCAGCAGTTATGGTTGAAATGACAATAAAAAGTGACCTGACTTGACTTAATGGAAGTATAAACATCTATATCTATAGCTATATCAATAAAAACAGCAGACAGAGATGCAATCAGGAATGAAAGTGAGCACGAACAAAATTTGCGACATCTGAACAGAAACCTGCCTGGCCAAACAAATTATGTTACTGTTGTGGCAGGGGCTCGAATACACCAGACCAATGCAGGTTTAAATATGAAACTTGCAGAAAATGCATCAAAGTAGATCACATACAAAGAGCATGTCAGGCAGACAATAATAAGTGGACTCCACAAGCAAGTGAAAAAAAAGCCAAGTTTGCAGTTTCAAAAACAGACAATTTGCATGCTATTGACGAAAAATCTGATAATCTGCAGATATCCAACTAATAATTTATATGGAGCAACAAACAGTACTGTGGGAATAACATTTGTAATAGTGAAGTACAACAACCAATCAGCCACATTGGGCTTCTATCTGGTAAAAACTGGAGGGCCGGCGTTGTGGGGGAGGTGATTGGCTGAGACAACTACAGCTTAGTTGGAGATCCATCCACCATTTGCATGCTACATCCCCTACAATAGAGTCAACTGTAAGTGAATTAAGAAAGGTACTGGATAAGGCCACAGCAGTGTTCAAGGATGGCATTGGAAAACTCAAAACATATCAATGGTAAAATAGTGTTAAGTGAAAATGCCACACACAAGTTTGGCATTTGTCCAGTTCAGTCCAGTCCAAGCCCATCCAGTTCCATAAAAAAGTAGCCAGTGAACTAGACTGCATGGAGGCTGAAGAATTCTATCCAAGGTTGAGTGGAGCCCATGGGCAATGCCAGTGGTCCCAGTACCCAAGAAAAATGGGTCTGTCAGGATCTGTGGTGATTTTAAGGTCACCATCAACCCAGTACAGAAAGTAGATCAATACATTTTACCCAGGATAGAGGATATCTTTGCAAACATTTCTCAAGAAAAGCTCTTCAGCAAAGTGGATTTAGCTGAGGCCTAACTACTGATGGAGATGGAAGAAGACTCCAAAGTGTTTCTCATCATAAACACTCACACAGGGCTTTATTGCTATAATAGGCTTATTTTTGTACTAGCATCTTCATCTGCATTTAAGATTCATTTATAGTACAATGAGATAAACTCCTGTCTTCACAAACTACTTGCATCTCATCATCTGCCTACACTGCGATTTCTCTGTATCTGCTGAACTTTACTCTTTAGTGTCTTGACGAAGGGTCTCAGCCCGAAACGTTGACTGTACCTCTTCCTATAGATTCTGCCTGGCCTGTTGAGTTCACCAGCATTTATTATGTACGTTACTCTTCATTGTGTTATTGTTTTCCCTTGTACTACTTCAGTACAATGTGTAATGAAATGATGTCTGTGGATGTAAAACAAAGCAAAGTTTTTCACTGTACTTCAGTACATGTAGCAATAATACAATAATTTACTAGTTTATCAAGTATAAGTCACTCTGGTGTGGCAGCTGCTGGCACTGTTGTTAGCATAGCCAAACCTCCTCTGTAAAAGTTACTGGCAGAACGTAGAACATAGAAGATCAGAACAGTACAGTACAGGAACAGGCACTTTGGCCCACAATGTTGTGCTGAACCAAATAAATTAGTATCTGAATTGGATAACTAAACTAATCTCTTCTGCCTACACAATGTAAAGACGGTAAAGAAAGCTTTTGGCACATTGACCTTTGTAAATCAAAGTATTGTGTGCAGGAGATAGGAACTCATGTTGAAGTTGAAAAAGACATTGGTGGGGCCTAATTTGGAGTATCGTGTGCAGTTTTGGTCACCTACTTACAGGAAAGATGTACTTAAGGTTGAAAGAGTGCAGAGATAATTTACAAAGATGTTGCTGGGACTGGAGGACCTGAGTTATAAAGAAAGACTGAATAGGGTAGGACTTTATTCCTTGGAATATAGAAGATTGAAGTGAGATTTGATAGAGGTACATAAAATTATGAGGGGTATCAATAGGGTATATACGAGCAGGGATTTTCCATTGAGGTCAGGTGAGACTACAACTAGAGATTATGGGTTAAAGGTGAAAGGTGAAAAGTTTAAGGGGAACATAAGGGAAAACTTTTTCACTTAGAGGGTGGTGAGAGTGTGGAATGAGCTTCCAGTGAAAATGGTGTATGCAAGCTTGATTTCAACACTTGAGGGGAGTTTGGATAGGTACAGTACATGGTTGGTAGGGGTATGGATGGTTATGGTCCCAGTGCAGGTCAATGGGGACTAGGCAGTTTAAATGGTTTGGCATGAACTAGATGGGCTGAATGGACAGTTACTGAGCTGTACTTTTCTAAGACTATGATTCTAATGTCCGTGTCCTTCAACGTTGCTCACATTTGTGTGCCTCTAAATGTCAATTAAAAATCTCGAATAAACCTTCTCCAACACCATCTCAGGCTGCAAGTTCCAGGCACCCACCACACTCTGGAAAAAACTTGGCACTCACACCTCTTTTGAAATTACCCCCCTCTCACCTTAAATGAGTGTTAATATGATTCATGTCTACACCATGTGCCAGAGCAAAACTTTGGTTACTGCTTTGCATTTCCCCTAAATATACTGGCCTCAGTGTGGTAGACCACAGACTCGTACATCTGCCATCTTACTCTTACATGACCTTCAATGTTAATTATTGTCTCATTGACTGTACTCCATTTATTGCAGACAGCTGGAGGCACTTGGTGGGTCAGGCAACAACCAGAACATAGGACATTACAGCACAGAATCAGATTTAATATCACTGGCATTTTCCGTAAAATTCCTTAACTTTACAGCTGCAATAAAATTAAATGCATGATAAGTAAATATAGAGAAAAAACTGAACTTTATGCATATATATTTCTATTAAATAGTTATGTTAAAATAAAGTGCAAAAAACCCCAGAAATAATAAAGTAGAGAGGTAATGTTCATGGGTTCAATGTCCACTTAAAAATTGGTTTGCGGAGGGGAAGAAGCTGTTCCTGAATCGTTGAGTGTGTGCCTTCAGGCTTTTCCTGACAGTAACAACGAGAAGGTGATGGGGGTCCTTAACGATGGACACACCCTTCCTAAGGCGCCGCTCCTTGAAGGTGTCTGGGATACTGCGGAGGCTAGTACCCATGATGGAGCTGACTAATTTTACAAGTTTCTGCAACTTACTTTGATCTTGTGCAGTAGCACCGACCCTCCCAGCCTCCCATACCAGACCGTAATGTAGCTGGTACAGTACAAGCCCATGATGTTGTGCCAACCTTTTAACCTGATACAAAGATCCATCTAACACCATCCCTGGCAGAGTGTTCCATGCACCCGCTGTTCTCCGTGTAAAAACCTTGATTCTGACATTCACCCTTTATACTTTCCACCACCACCATCATTATGTGCCGAGTCGTATGACGTGATCACGGCCTTTGGCCACGATTGTTCTTAACATATTTTTCTACAGAAGTGTCTTGCCATTGCCTTCTTCTGGGCAGTGTCTTTACAAGATGGGTGACCCCACAGCCATTATCAATGCTCTTCAGAGATTGTCTACCTGGCATCAGTGGTGGCATAACCAGGACTTGTGATGTGCACCAGCTGCTCATACGCCCATCCACCACCTGCTCCCATGACTTCACGTGAGCCCGCTTGGGGGGCTAAGCAGGCGCAACACCTTGCCCATGGGTGACCTGCAAGCTAGCAGAGGGAAGGAGCACCTTACACTTCCTTCCAGTTACATAAGGCGCAGTTCAGAAACACTTAGATGGGTACATGGATGATAGAAAAATGGAAGGCAATGTAGAAGGGATGGATGGCAGGGTGAAGATATATCTCTACCAATGGAAGTGTAATGATGTATCTCTACCTTGTCATCCATCCCTTCCATGATGCCTTCTATTTTTCTATCATCCTTGTGCCCGTCTAAGAGTTTCTTACATGTCCCTAATGTATCTGCCTCTACCACCACCCTCGGCAGGGCTTTCCACCTACCCACCAATCTTTGTGTAAATATCTTACCTCTGATATACCCCCCTATACTTTCCTCTTGTCACCTTAAATTGATGCCTCCTCATGTTAGCCATGTCCACCCTAGGAACAAATCCCTGGCAGTCCTCTCTACCAATGTCTTTTATTATCTTGTATGTCAATTCTCATCGTCCTTCGTTCCAAAGAGAAAGCCCTTAGCTCTCCCAACGTTCTCTGCTTTTGTGGTTGCAATTCTGATTAATCAGCATTGACGCTGAGCTGCTGTGCAAGGAGGTCAAGGCTGATTTGGAGAAGTGACTTTTCTATGAGGACAAACTGACTCATCTGGAAATACAGAGAGTCATAGAAATTAGTCTGAGTTATTGGATCACAGAATGCGCTAAGAGTGGAATAAATGAAGGACCACTCTCCTGTTAATGAGAAGAACTGACTCATTAATGGATCCCTTATGATTACATAAGCACAGTCCAATGACTCTCTGAGAATAGATTTTAAGATAAACACATTGATGCAATTATAAAGAAGGCACGCCAACGGCTAAATTTCATTAGGAGTTTGAGGAGATTTGGTATATCACCAAAGACCCTGGCAAATTTCTACAGACGTCCCATGAAGAGTATTTTGACTGGTTGTAACGTCAACTGGTCTAGAGGTTCCAATGCACAGGATTGCGAACAGCTTCAATACAAGAGGAACTGCAGATGCTAGAAAGCTAGAGCAATACACACAATGTGCTGGAGGAGCTCAGCAGGTCAGGCAGCATCTATGGATGGGAAAAAACAGTCAATGTTTCAGGACGAGACTCTTCATCAGAAGGCTGTCGACTCATACAACCCCATCTTGGCCACTAGCCGCTCCAACATTAAAGACATCTTCAAAAGGTGTTGCCTCAAGAAGGCAGCATCCATCTTGAAGGACGCCACCCAGGACACGTCCTCCTCTCTTCGCTACCACCAGGGAATTGTTGAAGCTTGAAGACACACACTCAACTTCCTCCCCACCATCAGATTTCTGAATGGACCATTAACTCGTAATCACAGCCATAATATTTTATTCTCTTTTTGTACTATTTACTTATCTTTTAAAATTTTTATCCTTATTGTAACTTGTAGGCATTTTTATGTGTTGCATTGAATTGCTGCTGCAAAACAACAAATTTCATGACAAATGTCAGTGAGCAGAGACGTCCTTGTGTTTGTAATAAACCTGATACTAATTTTAATTCTGATTCTGAAGTACAGATACAATGAAAATCAGATTATAAATGGAGCAGAATAAATCGTTGATGTTTCAGGCCAAGATCCCTTATTGGTCACGACAGCATAGCAGTTAGCATGACACTATTACATCTCAGGGTGTTCTGGAGCTCACAGTTCAATTCCGCCATCATTCCGTAAGGAATCTTTGTATGTCCAACCCATGGAATACATGGGTTTTTCCCTGGTGCTCGAGCTTCCTCACACAGTCCATAAAAGTAGTGGGTGGATAGATGGATAGATGGACAGATGGATAGGTGGATAGATGAATGGATGGATGGATGGATGGATGGATGGAAAGATGGATAGATAGTTGGATCGATGGATAAATAGACAGATGGATGGATGGAGAGATGGATAGATGGATGGATGGATGGATGGATGTATGGATGGATGGATGGATAGTTGGATGGACAGTTCGATAGATGGATGGATAGATGGATGATTGGGTGGAGAGATGGATGGATGGATGGATAGATGGATAATTGGATGGATATATAGATGGATAGATAGATAGATATTTAGACAGATAGATAGATAGATAGGTAGATAAGCAATAAGTTACAAAAACTTGAATTGCAGAAGACCACTTAAAAGTAAGTCCAGAGAAAGAAGAATCAGTTCAATGTTGGGGGTGAGTGAGTTATCCATTCTGGTTCAAGAGCCTGATGGTTGAGGGGTAATAACTGTTTCATCAGCTTGAGGGGTGATACCCATGCTGCATGCCTCTTTGTATGGCTCATGTGCATCCTTGTTGAGTGTCTCAGAACGACAGAGACTATAAACACGCTGCTCTTCAGGATAACACACACCAAATGCCAGAGGAGCTCAGGCAGCATCTATGGAGGAGAGGTAAACATTCAA
This sequence comes from Mobula birostris, assembly GCF_030028105.1. Taxonomy (NCBI): domain Eukaryota; kingdom Metazoa; phylum Chordata; class Chondrichthyes; order Myliobatiformes; family Myliobatidae; genus Mobula; species Mobula birostris. The sequence goes on from NC_092398.1 coordinate 6,092,609, forward strand.
CGTTTCAGGCAGAAATGCTTCATCAAGAGTGGAAAGGAAGGGGGCAGAAGCCAGAATAAGAAGTGTCTCGGCCCGAAACATCGACTGTACTCTTTTCCAGAGATGCTGCCTAGTCTGCTGAGTTCCTCCAGCATTTTGTGTGCGTTGATAAGGAAGTGAGAGGAAGGCGAGGAGTGCAAGCTGGCAGGTGGTAGGTGAGACCAGCTGAGATTGTAGGGGGTGGGTGAGGGAGGGCGTAGGAAGTAAGATGTTGGAACAGGGTAGATGATAGAGGGAAAAGGCTGAAGAAGAAGGAATCTGAAAGGAAAGGACAGTGGACCGTGGGAGAAAAGGAAGGAGGAGGAGAATTAGAGGGATGAGATGGACAGGTGAGGAGAAGAGAAGGGATGAGAGGAGAATCAGAATGAGAAAAGGAAGATGGGGGAGAAATTACCAGCTGTTAGAGATTGGAAACTACCCAAATGGATTACGAAGTGTTGCTCCTAAGACCTGAGAGAGGCTTCATTGTGGCAGCATGTGGTACTTCTGAAGACCAAGTTCTTCACACGCGTTCTTCATCTTGCTCCTAAACCGGAGAGGGTATAATATCTTAACGGGACGGTTTGCTGGTACTGCATGGGGGAGGTTTAAACTAGAGATGGAGGAGGATGGGAAGCAATGGAGAGGTTGTGGAGGCAGGTATCATTAAGACCTCAGACAGAGTCAGGAACCAAAAGGCAGAGCATGGTGCATCTAATGCCCTGAGTTGCGTATATTTCAGTGCAAGAAGTATTGTAGGAAAGGCAGATGAGATCAGGGCATGGGTCAATTCCTGGAATTATGATATTAGTGAGACTTGTTTACAGGAGAGACAAGACAGGCAGCTCAATATTCCAGGATTCCATTGTTTTAGATGTGACAGAGCTGCAGAGATTAAAGGGAGCAGGGAGGCATTACCAGTTGAGGAAAGTGTCTCGTCAGGACAAATTGGAGAGTTTGAGTGGTGAAGTGTTATGGGTGGAATTGAGAAATAAGAAAGGAATACCTATGTTAATGGGGCTATATTAAAGACCATCCAATAGTCTGTGGGATTCCATGACTTCCAGCAATACTAGTCCTGTGGCCAAAATGAACAAGTATCTCATCAGCCTGAAGGGCACTCTGAATTAGTTGTATCACACTCTAAAGGGTGCTTCATCAGTCTGTGATGACTTATCATGCTGCCTGTCATTGGACCAAATGTCCGTCATATGTGTCTTTAAATGGACATAAATAGAATAAACTAATACACAGCGAATGATTCAGAACAGTCATATGTCGCATCATTTCACTGTGTCAGGAAACAATGAGGTGTTGTGCAAATGGTGATGTCATTCCACGTGTAAAGGACTTAAGGTCAAGATGCATAACTGTGCATCATGACAGAAATTCCTGTCAGTGCCTGTAAGGAGTTTGTACGTTCTCCCATGACCGTGTGGGTTTCCTCCGGGTGCTCCGGTTTCCCTCCTATGGTCCAAAGACGTACTGGTTGGTAGGTTAATTGGTCGTTGTAAATTGTCCCATGATTAGGCAGCAATTAAATCGGTGGTTGCTAGGCGACACAGCTTGAAGGGCCAGAAGGGCCTACTCCATGCTGTATCTCAATAAAATAAATAAATATGTAAATGGTTAGCTGAATTTCATATAGGGAAGTGTATGGTCACGCACTTTAGTAGAAGGAATAGAGATGTAGATTTTTTTCTGAAGAGGAAGAGAAAATTCAGAAGTCAGAGGTGCAAAGGAACTTGGGAGTCCTTTCACAGGATTCTCTAAAGCAGGGGTTCCCACCTTAAGCTCTGTGGACCCCTCATTTAACGGACCCCTGCCCTAAAGATTACTTTACAGGGTGAGTTGGTGGTAAGGAAGGCAAATGCAATGTTATCATTCATTTCCAGAGAATTAGAATATAAAAGATGTAATGTTGAGGCTTTATAAGGTGTTGGTCAGACTGTACTCGGAGGCTTTATAAGGTGTTGGTCAGACTGTACTCGGAATATTATACTTTATACTTTATTGTCGCCAAACAATTGATACTAGAACGTACAATCATCACAGCGATATTTGATTCTGCGCTTCCCGCTCCCTGGAGTACAAATCGATAGTAAATATTAAAAATTTAAATTATAAATCATAAATAGAAAATAGAAAATGGAAAGTAAGGTAGTGCAAAAAAACCGAGAGGCAGGTCCGGATATTTGGAGGGTACGGCCCAGATCCGGGTCAGGATCCGTTCAGCAGTCTTATCACAGTTGGAAAGAAGCTGTTCCCAAATCTGGCCATACGAGTCTTCAAGCTATTGTGAGCAGTTTTGGGCCCCTTATCTAAGAAAGGATGTGCTGGCATTGGAGAGGGTCCAGAGGAGATTTCACGAGAATGATTCCCGGAATTAAAGGGTTAACATATGAGAAGTGTTTGATGGTCCTGTATTCACAGGAGTTTAGAAGAATCAGGGAGGTTCTCATTGAAAACTACTGACTATTGAAACGCCTAGATAGAGTGGACATGGAGAGGATGTTTCCAGTAGTGTGTGAGCCTAGGACCAGAGGGCACAGCCTCAGAATACAGGGATGTCCCTTTAGAACAGAGATGAGGAGGAATTTCTTTAGCCACAGGGTGGTGAATCTGTGGAATTCATTGCCACGGATGGCTGTGGAGACCGAATCATTGAATATATTTAAAGCAGAGGTTGATAGGGTCTTGGTTAGTCAGGGCGTCAAAGGTTACAGAGAGAAAGCAGGAGAATGGGGTTGAGAGGGACAATAAGTCTGCCATGACGGAATTACGGAGCAAACTTGATGGGCCGAAATCTGCTCTTGTGTCTTATGGTCTTAATAGGGACATCTCATGGTACATAGAACAGTACAGCACAGTACAGGCCTTTTGGCCTATGATGTTGTGCTGATCTTTTAACCTACTTGAAGATCAGTCTAACACTTCCTTCCCACACAGCCCTCCAATTTCTCATTCATCTTTGTACCGATCTAGGAGTCTCTTAAATTTATTTATTTATTGAGATACAGCGCGCAGCCGCGACACTCAGGAATCGCTCCGATTTAACCCTAGTTACGGGGCAATTTACAATAACCAATTAACCTACCAACTGGCACGTCTTTGGACTGTGGGAGGAAACTGGAGCACACGGAGGAAACCTACGCGGTCATGGGGAGAACGTACAAACTCCTTACAGGCGGCGGCGAGAATTGAACCCGGGTCTCCTGTACCATAAAGCGTTGTGCTAACCACTATGCTACTGCGCTGCCCAATGTATCAGCCTCTACCACCAACCCTGTCAATGGTCACCCACCACTTTCTGTGTCTAAAGCATACCCTTGACATCTCCCCTATATGTTCTTCCAATCACTTCAAAATTATCCCCCCGCGTATTCATCATCATAATTATGTGCTATGTCGTATGGCGTGGGCAATCATGGTCCTTCCAAAACCATAATTGTTCTTGGCAAAATTTTTCTACAGAAGTGGTTTGCCATTGCCTTCTTCTGGGCTGTATCTTCACAAGACGGGTGACCCCAGCCGGTATCAATACTCTTCTGAGATTGTCTGCCTGGCGTCAGTGGCCGCATAGCCAGGTTTGTGATATCCAGCAGCTGCTCATAACCATATAACCACGGAAACAGGCCACCTCAGCCCTTCTAGTCCATGCCGAACTCTTACCCTATCCTAGTCCCACCGACCTGCACTCAGCCCATAACCCTCCATTCCTTTCCTGTCCATATATCTATCCAATTTAACTTTAAACAACAACATCGAACCTGCCTCAACCACTTCTGCTGGAAGCTCGTTCCACACAGCTACCACTCTCTGAGTAAAGAAGTTCCCCCTCATGTTACCCCTAAACTTTTGTCCTCTAATTCTCAACCCATGTCCTCTTGTTTGAATCTTCCCCACTCTCAATGGAAAAAGTCTAACCACGCCAACTCTATCAATCCCCCTCATAATTTTAAACACCTTTATCAAGTCCCCCCTCAACCTTCTACGCTCCAAAGAATAAAGACCTAACTTGTTCAACCTTTCTCTGTAACTTAGGAGATGAAACCCAGGCAACATTTTAGTAAACCTCCTCTGTACTCTCTCAATTTTATTGACATCTTTCCTATGATTCAGTGACCAGAACTGTACATAATACTCCAGATTTGGCCTCACCAATGCCTTATACAAATTCAACATTACATCCTGACTCCTATACCCAATGCTCTGATTAATAAAGGCCAGCAAACCAAAAGCTTTCTTCACCACCCTATCCACATGAGATTCCATCTTCAGGGAACTATGCACCATTATTCCTACATCCCTCTGTCCTAAAGCATTCTTTAATGCCCTACCATTTACCATGTATGTCCTATTTTGCCCTATTTTCATAGGTCCTCATATGACCATCCATCACCTGCTCCAATGGCTTCACTTGACCCTGATCAGGGGGCGAAGCAGGAGCCACACCTTGCCCAAGGGTGACCTGCAGGCCAGCAGAGGGAAGGAGCATCTGGAGTTTTGCATCCCATTCTGGTCACCCATTATAGGAAGGATTGCGAGGCTTTGGAGAGCATGCAGAAGAGGCTTACTAGGCTTACTGGGATTCTGCCTGGATTAGAGAGCATGTACTACACCAGAGGTTGGATAAATCTGGATTGTTTTCTCTGGAGCACTTTACATCTCCTTTGGTAGAAATGTATCTCCATCCCGCCCTCTCCTATAAGCCTTCCTTTTACCTTTGCCCAGATGTCACAAAGCCCTTTACAGATAGTGTTCAGCACAGAATAAATGGGCCAAAGGGCCTGTTTCTCTGCTGTAGTCTTCTATAATTATAACTCCATCTTCTATAATAAATAGCCATTTCCTCGAGAAATGGGTCATAAAGTTTGCAGTTGCCGAATTGAGCTATAGCATGATAAATATTCTAATTTAGCTGTTCTTTGCCTCATTATGGAAGATAATTAGCCTGACTGATTCTTTTCCGACTCACCAGGGATATCCTTCACTCAAACAAAATGGGTTGATGAGTTTCTTCAAAGAATAACTCTCTGCAAAAACATTCTGAAAGACCCATCAAACTTAGATTGGCACAAATCTTTCTAAATACTTGCAGCTTCGCTGAACAACTTGGCCATCTGTCCCCAATATGAGCTATAAGCTAAGCGGTGGAACTCAATAAGATTTCTGCCTAGGTTAAGCCAAATTATAGCTGCGATGACTGTGCTGTTGTGTGAATAAAGTCACCAGAGAGAAGTACTGGTAGATAGGAAACAGTCTCTTTATTCGACAAAGTGAGATCAATTGGAGACCCTTTCGGAGGAAGAAGGTCTGCCTGACCCAACACTTCACGACATTTTAAATGCTAAAAATCAAAGGACAATTCCATATCTACAATGCTTCCTTTGAACTGCACACAACCTTCACACCTCCTTCTTCACACCCACACCACAGACACACAAATGACACCCAAATAAAGAATTTAAATCGGCATTGTCAGGTCTTCCAACTAACTTGGTTCATGGCTCTTAGGAACCCATTGTTCAGAGTTGCAGTTTAGATTTAATCCAGAGTTCATAGTCGAATCTGGAGACCAGCGACTGAAGTAAGTTGCTGAAGTTATTTATATATTTGCTAACCCCCAAAAATGCTGGAATAGACTGAACAAAATACCCTTTACCCTATGTTTGATGTTGCTGCGTTCGGCGAGCTTGGCAATTAGCCTGCAGACATTTCATCGCCAGTCGAGGTGACATCTTCAGTTCGCAGTTGATGGTGTTTCTCTCTGGGAAGACGTGTGTTTATATAGCTCCCCTCATTCTCGCAAGCCAATAGAATTCAAAGGTCAACTGAAGGAGTAGCCAATTGGAACCAAGGCAAGTGAATAGGGGGGCGCTATATAAATGCGAGCACTCCCAGAGAGAAACACCAATAACTGCACGCTGAGGATGCCACTTCGACCGGTGATAAAATGTCTCCAAGCTAATTGCCAAGCTCAGCAAACACCTCAACCCAAGCTACCAATATTCACCACCATCCTAAATCCTGTACCCTCCTTTTAACATGGTTAATGAAAATTAACGCCAGCCGGCCGGGACTGGAGAGCGATTCCACTTGCTCTTCTGCGACGCTTACTCCTACTCCGCGGCGCTGAGGCTGTGAGAGTGCTCCAGCTTTATGTCTGCGAGCTTTGCGGTGATTTGCCCCGCTGTGTGATGAACTGAGACAGAGAAGCAATGGGCTTACTCATTCTGCCCAAGGCTTCA